>NW_024351543.1:11183669-11427260 GCF_902729225.1 Pteropus medius
ACACACACACACAAATTCTTCCACATACCTATTCACGCATTAGAAAAATACTGCATGATTAAATGCGCCAAAGTAGTAACAGATGCTTTCTTGGTGGGGGATTCTGGAGGATTATTTTCTTTTTAAAAAAACATATCCTCCAACTCATCTACAATGAGCCTAAATTTCTTTCCAAATCGGAAACAAACAAAAACGAAAGGTTTTTTCTGTTTGTTTGCTTTTTCAGAGGTAAAGAAAAGCTTCAGTCTGAACACAGCACTTAACCTGCAGCCTTCCAGCCCCACCTTTTGCTGTGGAAGGTGAGGAAGCTACAACCGAGCCAGCCCACCCTCTGGGCCTTGCTGCAAGGAAAGGCTCAGACTCTGTGAGCCACTTACTCTACCAATAAGTTTGTGTGGCCAGTGAAGTTTTGAAAGAAGCAAGCGCTTATACATCAGAAAATAAGAAGTTATATTCCAGTCCTTTAATTTAAGAATGCTTAATCCAATGATTTTCAAGCTGCTATAGACTGAATGTTTACGTCTCCCAAAATTCGTGTTAAAACCTAACCCCCAAGGCGATGGTATTGAGACTTGGGGCCTTTGAGAGATGACTAGGTCATGACCGTGGAGCCCTCATGAATGGGATAAGTGCCCTTATATAAAAGGCCCGAGAAAGCTCCTTTGCCCCTTCTGCCGTGCGAGGCAACAGCGAAAAGACAGCTATCTATGAACCTGTAAGCAGGCCCTCATCAGACACCAAATCTGCCAGCACCATGATCTTGGACTTCTCAGCCTCCAAACAGTGAGAAACAAATGTCTGCTGTTTACCAGCCACCCAGTTTATGGTATTTTTGTTATAGCAGCCCAAACGGACTGAGAAGACACAATTCAGCGACTAGGTAGTTCTCTTATCAAAATTCACATGCATCTGACCCACACAAAATGACTATAAAATTAATTCCGGTAGCTGCAAGTGAAATTATTGCTGACAACTTGCTTAAGTAACATCTTTAAATGAATGGCTTATTTCTTGGCAATAAATTTACAGCATCACCTTTTTAAGTGCTCCAGTCATGAGGTCTTGGAGAGAATCTTGGGTTCAGCGCCCCAGCGTCTGGATGTAAGTGCTGGGATCAGAGCTTTCTCATTATCTGGTCTTGGGCCAGCCTCGGCCATCACAAACCCGTTTCTTTGTCTGCAAGTCAAAATCAGAGTAGAAGGCAAAGTACTCAACAGACTTTAATCTATGATGCAAACATGTCCTTTAAGTATTGTTGGAAAGCCTGTCATTTCCCAGGCATCAATCAAGGAGAGTAACAGGGGATCTTCAAGAAAAGGTCTGAGACCCTGACACTGTACACAACATAGGGTTCTGCCCCTCTCGCTGGAACAAGTAACCAAGAGAGAATGCCAACACTATTTTTAATCAAAGTGCCCTGAGTTGGCTGCACCTTCTTCTGATAGAGGGGCTGCATGCCTGCATTGAGGAAAAATGAACAACTTCTATATAATAACTGATGATCACGCCTCCTCTCACCCCATGTTTAAAATCCAGCTTGTGCGCTTTCTCAGGAGTTGGCAAACTACAGCCTGCTAGCCAAACCCAGCCTACCACTTGCTTTTATAAATAAAGTTTTATTGGAACACAGCTATGCTCATTCATGTATTATCTTTGACTGTTTTTATACTATAGTGGCAAACATGAGAGGCTGTGACAGAAACCGTATGGCCTATGAAGCCGAAAATATTTACAAACTGGACTTTTATAGAAGTTTGCTGACTCCTGTACTCTTTTTGATATGCTTGTCTCCAGAAACGGGTTAGGGAGAAACTGCTGGCAGTTGTATATGGATTTCACTAAGAGTCCACAATTTACCCTAAGGAAAGATATAAAAAGGGTAGGAAGTCATGTCTGTTGTCAGAAATCCTTCAGTGGGACAAAATTTTGCTATTTAAGTAAACCTTAATTTAAAGGGAAAAACAAGGTAAGACTCTCTTCTCTTGCTGAAAGGAGTCAGCTGTGGGTTATAGGAAGACCCCTTGGCCATCCGCTCCACCGAACTCCCAGCTCTTTGTCACAACATGATACACGAGCAACGCTACGGTTCAGACTATCTGGATAATTGAGATTCCATGTTGAGGCAGAGGCAGATAATACCCAGACACTGAATATTATACTTGCTAGAATATAAAGAGTATGTGAAACTCTCTGACCATCTCTAGGTATTCAGAAATTTCGCCTTAAGTTTAAAAATAATCAAAGTATGGTCTACTCCAGAGAGAAAAGGCATCCATCCCCAAATTGGCAAAATCCTAAAACACCCACCTGTGAAGTACTTTTTGTTTCTGTACTTTTCTAACTTGGTCATGCTAATTTTGAACATAAAAATCTTTCCAAATTCTCATCTTAACAAATAGTTCATTGTATTCACCCAGATAGAACATAAATTCTTAACTATTTTGAAATAGATTTCAACATAGAGATAAGTACAGTAAGCAAATTTTATACAGTAAATAAACTTTATTTATTTGTTCTTCCAAATGACATTGCCAACAGTCACAGATTTGCATACAATAGTTATATCTTGACTATTTACAATTTACAGTAGTATTTCTTCCTCTGAAAAATATAAGTACAAAAGCTAAGTAAACAATGAGGTACTGCCATTTGGATTTATCATATGTCATTGCTTAAAGAACTAGTCTGTAGTAAATATTCAACAAATCAATCTAGATAAAATAGTCAATTAAATGTTCTAATTTATCAGAAAAAATCCACTAAGTTTCACCCCGAAATGTATTGCACAAGTCTTTTTTTAAAAAAATCACTCTAAAAATAAATAGAAAAGGCAAGCAGTTCTTTAAAAAGAGGGACAAAAAAGAATGGAAGAAAGGAACATTAAGTGAGCCCATAAATCAGGTTAAGTTATTCAAAAAGTTTTAAACATAAAACTCTTCCCAACAAAAAAAAAAGAAGAAGAAGAAAAAAGTAAAAACTATCACTGTTTCTCCACTGATACAACCTATTTAAAAGGCAGTCTGCAACATATCTGTGGGCCGATGTCAGATTTTTCTTGGTCTTTTGGCTACATATGGGCCCTGAATAATAGCTTCTTTCTCAAACAGCAAACGTGCAGTTTCTCGAGCTTGCCCAACATTACTCTCCTCATTTCTTCAAGATGAAGATCGGAGCCAGGACTGGAAAAGAAAAAAGAAAAGAGGATAAAGAAAAAAAAAAACTTTAAAGCCAACTTTTTGGGAGATTTATTGTTTCGAGTGAAAATAAAATTATATTCTATAGCCTGGGGATAGGAGTAGAAATATTCTAAGTATTAAATCCTAAAGGAATCTTTTAAAAATCAATGTCCTTGGAGTGAGCCGACCTGGAGTCAGCAATATCGGAAAACGGTATTTTTAAGTGACACTGGCACCGCGACCTCCACCATGTATCGAAAGCGACGAGGTCATAATTAGAGAGCCAGGAGTAAACCTGCTAACTTGGGAGAATTTCTCTAGGACGCAGCTCTTCAGGCTAGATTTAAAGAGGAGAAAGAGTTCTTCCCTGTCACTAATGTGTTGATTTTTCTACGTATTGCAATTCTCCAGGATGATATGCATGGCAGCAGGGGACAAGTAGCATTTTAGTGTAAAAAGCTACACCTCATCTGAAATTAACAAACTTAATTTTAAAAAAACTTAAAATGTTATGAAAAATGATGCTAAACCTTCCTAATAAGGTTTCTCTGATTAAAACGCTAAAAGCCTGTGTACTCAGGTCAAATATGAGGTTAAAAAAATAAAAGCCGTAAAATTAAATTACCAAATAAGATTAACAGTGACAAACTTTTCATATGTATTTAGTGGAAAGAGAAAGCTTTAAAGTCTTCTCAATTTGTAAAAGAACAATGTAATTCACTACTCATGATGTATTTCTCATAGTATATTATTTATAAAACTAGCTATATAATCATGTTGATCCTAGAAATCTAGACAAGACTTCCTGTTGTATTTAAATTCCCTTGTCAGTTATTGCTTTGCAACCACGGCGTGTACTGTTGCAGGAAGAAATTCATGCATGATTTGATAATGCTGCATAACAGTCAACGTCATGAAAGACAAAAAAAGCTGGGGGAACTTTTCTAGTTTAAAAGACAGACTAGAAAAGCACAGCAATGAAACGCAATTCACAATCTTTGAATCTTGGAATTTAAAAAATTATGAAAGACATTATTTAGAAAACTGGAAAAATGTGAATGTTTACTATATACTAGATAACAGTATTATGTTAATATTAATTTCCTGAAATGGATAACTATTACTACTATGTAGGAAAATGCCCTTGTTCTTAAAGATACTTGCTAAAATATTTAGTTTTTGTTTGCAAGTTAACTGTCAAATGTTACAGAGGGGAAAATACATATGGAAAGAATGAGCAAGAGTGAAAGCAAGTGAAAATATTGGCAAAATGTTTTATTTTATTTTTTTATTTTTTACACCTACAGCACCTGGTCTTCCTAGGTGGTCTCCCATCCAAGTACTAACCAGATCTGACCCTGCTTAGCATCCGAGATCAGACAGGATCAGGCTTGTTCAGAGTGGCATAGCCGTAGACTAGGCAAAATGTTAATAATTGGTGAATATAGCTGAAGGGAATCTGAGTGTTTATCACACCATGCTTGCAAATTTTATGTTTGAATTTTTTCAAACTAAAAGTTGAGACAATCAATTAATCAACAGAAATGTGACACAGTACACATTTCCAGTGATTAATGACAGCATTTAAATGTAATAATATAATAAGTATGATGCAGTATATTATTGAAAAAGGAAAATTTAAAATTTATTAGGCTTGATATGAGATTTTACATGACTAAAGATAATTCTAGATAATCACTAAGGCAAGTTAATTGATATATATTAAAATCAAAACGAGATTCAAAGGTAGGCATAAAGAATTTTTAAAGCTAAAAGGTTTTTTAAAATGCTGTATATTGGCATTTTAAACCTTGATACTGTTGTTAGCTGAATACTAGCTGAATTAACTAATAATCTCAGAGAATCTTTAAGCTCTATCGATTGTGATAACTAAGCTCCATTAATTCTGCTTATTTATGATTTGTGAAAATTCTAGCAAAGTTTGAGGTAAAAATGTACCCTAAATTTAGGGGGTGCTACATTCAGCTGATAGCATGAATAATACGTGGTAATGGGAGGGGTGTTTAAATAGTGAAGACAGTCAACCGGAATGAAACATTTTTGATGCCTCCACTTCACTCTAATAATATGTTAATAAGAAACAGCCCCGTTGAAATAAAGCAGGCTGCCTCTGGGTCTCCTCCGGACAAATGTGCTATTTTGTTAAACTATTAAGATCCCAGGAAGTAATGAAACTGCGTTTATTTTTAAATCAACTTCACTAGTTTTCCTTATTTCTAAGTAGGCTTTACAATATTTTAAATTCTGGATTCATAAAATATTATCACTTCACTTTTAGAAAATGATTTTTCATTTCTCTTTCACAATCTTTATTGACTTCAAAAACCATTCTTGGGAAATAAAAAACTAAAAGGAATATAAAATACATAAATACTTTTTTGGATTCTTTAACAAAATTTCAAGGAGCAAATTTGAAACTTTCAAGTATTATTTAAAAAATTAAAATTTCCTAAAATTATATAACTCTTACTTGTAGTGGTAATTATTATTATTTTAAATAATATAGCACTACAATTATTACTACATTATTAATCTATAGAATAGAATTAACAGAAAATACCTATTTTAACCCACAGCAAAATCATATATTCATAAAACAAAAAGGCAAAAGAATTCTAGCGAAATGGTTAGTATCATGCAATATATTTGATTTTTGCACAAAAGACACAAGACATTATTCTTCACTCACCACATGCTAACTAAGCACAGACTGATGGTTTACTCAGAAGATACCACTGCGAGGTGAAGCATACTACAAAGCCAGGAAGAAAAAAAGCTTGTTGGGTTAGTTTTAAGACTTAATAATATTAACACAGATTATATGTGTATATGAACTTCAAAGGATTAAACAAATTGTACTTAAAATTTTCTCAAATCTCCTCAAATCAAGGAAATGCAGGCAAAGTGTAAGGAATCTGTAATACCTCTCTCCCATCCTAAGTAAATATAACAGTTCGTAGCTGAGATTTTACTTGCAACTTAAAAATTTAAACATAATTAAAGATGTACTTGACACTTTCAGTACATATTTATATGACAGATTAATTAGGGTGTGATTATTTGCTTCATAAAACAATTTCATAATTCCATTAAAGTCCATTCAAATTTGATTTGCATAATCTCAATTTACCATCAAAAGGTTTTAGGGAAATGTTGATGAATAGTACTAAAATATATCTCTATGTTGAATTGTCATTCCTAAAATATGTCAATTTTATTAGAGAATAACTCTTGCAATTCAACAGTCCATCAGGAATGGTTTCAGAAATGATAGCCCATACTGAAATTTCCATTCAAAGGGCCCCAGTTTCAAACATGGTTTTTATTGTAGCAATCTTCTTAAATAAATTCTATGTCCCATTGTAAGATGGTCACAATCCAATATCACTAATTAGCTTCCTGGTTTAATTACTAATTAGCTTTAAAACAGCATCTGCGAAAAACAGAGGTTGCTTATAAAATCAGTGTCTATTCTTGGATAACATGATCAACTTCAGAAGCATCATTTTATTTACTTTTTATATTTAATATGAAGTTAGTAAAAAGCAGCAAAATCAAAAGACAAACTAGAAAATAATATTTGCAATGCACAACACAATATGGTTAATAACCTATTGGAAAACTTGCAGAATATATGTATATGGATGTTCCCTGTGTCTATGCTTTAAGTACTGAAAAAAGTAGAAATCACCTAAGTGTCTATGAATAAGAAACTGGGGACCTAAACTGTAGGACATCCATATAATCACGCAATCAGTCAATAAAAAGAATGAGATATATCAGTTTGTAATGGGGTGGCATAATATAAAAATATATGAAGTAAAAAAAGCAAGCTGTTGCATACTCTCATTTTTATAAAATAAAACAATTAAATGATAAAGGAATAATTATAAATATATTTTAATAAAGATTAGAAAACCTGGGGATATTCTCCACACTATTAACAAAGATGATCTTTTCATGGTGGAAACAGATGGAAGGCTGAAGATCACAAAAGGCCTCCCTTTCCATGTAATATGTTTCTGAACTGTTTGGAATGTGTTTTTGACAATGATCATTTGTTACGTAATTCTAATAAAACCAAGAATCAAAACCACTTTTGAGATGACAAATAGGTATTTTACACGTCCAGTATTTTTTACTCTGTATCAGTTTTGTTTGCATTTGTTTCTTGAATCCACCTGGCATGCATCTACTGAGTCCTGCAAAGGGAAAAATAAGCCACCACTGGAATGGAAAACACTTGTACCTAACAATGCTGAAAAGTTCTGATGATTTTATTAATTCAGAAGAGATTTTAAAAATTCCAACCAAAGGGAGAGAAGAGAAACATTAACCGAGGTATAAAGACTGGTCTAGGGCAAGGACTAATCAAAAACTTGACGAAGGATCAGTGTGAAAAGCAAAGCAAAACAGTTAATAGAAGATCAATTGAAAAAAAAAATGACTACAGTGGATGAGGTAAGAAAATAAGCCAAACCTTTTTCATCAAAAAAGAAAAATTTTCTTTTAATGAAGTTATCGCGAAAATAGCCATCTACGTTAAATGTGTCGTGAAGTTTGCTAGCACTCTAGAGATAAAAATGTATTTCTAGAAACACTTCTTAAAAAGAGATTCCTATATAACAAAAGAACCTCTTAAATTGCAAGAGATGATTTAGCACCTGCTTAAAATAAAGTTTCTATAATACTGTATGTCAACTATACCTTAATCAATTAACTTTCTTAATGAAATTATCCTAAATAACAAACAACACTCTCCTTTTAAAAAATCTGATGGTGTACTTCTAGGGCAGTGTTATTCAGCAAAATACAATTGGACAAGCCAAAGACTTTTGCATTCACTCTTGCTTCTAGCCTGCTACTGAAATACCCTGTTTACTGTGGCCATCTAAAGCAGTGGTCTCCAACCTTCAGGGCACCAGGGACCGGTGCTCCTCTGAGAATCTAATGCCTGATGATCTGAGGTGGAGCTGAGGTGGTGATGCTAGCGCTGGGGAGCAGCACAAATACGAATGAAGCTTCTGCTTGCTTGCCTGCCGCTCACATCCTGCTGTGCGGCCCAGTTCCTAACAGGCCATGGACTGGTACCAATCCGTAGCCTAGCGACTGGGCACTCCTGATCTAAAGTACCTACACCATCACCAAATGAAATATCAGAGACAACAAGCTAAAAACTGGGAAGAGGAAAAAGGCTGCTCTAGGGAAGACAAAAAGATATGTACATCTGATATGTGCATTTTCTTTTTAACTTCTGCCTGTTCCACATAAGGCAATTTTTTTGTACTTGAAACAAATCTAAAACTTTAAAATTTTACAATTAATTTTATACTTTAGAGGGAAAGAAACCTTAGGGATAGGATAATACAATATACTCATTTTACTAACGAGGGGCAGAAATATGAAAAAAGTTTGCTCAAAATCATACCAGAGTTTGAGCTGTTGAGATTTAGGCTCTCACCACAGCAATGTTGCATGTGGCTGACACTCCAAGGTACGAGAAGTGAAGATGGGGACAGTTTTTGAGCTGGTATCATTCCTATAAAATTGACTGTCTTACTGAAGTCTTTAATGGTTTACCTTACACACATTAATTATTAGTTCACCTTTCCAAGTCTCATTTTCTAGGAAAGACTCATTCTACATGGCTACATGGTGGCTAAAATGTATGCTCTTCCATCCTGGGAGGAAGGGTGGGAGGAGGGAGAAAAATAAAAATAAATATTAAAAATAATATAATAATAAATAATTAAATCTAAAAAAAGAAGGAAGGAAGGAAGGAAGGAAGAAGGAAGAAGGAAGGAAGGAAGGAAGAAGAAAAAAAAGAAAAAAAAAGGAAAAAAAAGAAAGAAGGAAAAGGAAAAGAGGAAAAAGGAAAGGAAAAAGAGAAAAGAGGAAGGAAAAGGAAAGAAAAGGAAAAAGAAAAAAAAGGAAAAAGGAAAGAAAGGAAGAAGGAGAAAGGAGGAAAGGAAAGGAAAGGAAAGGAAAGGAAAGGAAAGGAAAGGAAAGGAAAGGAAAAAGAAGTCATCACCACCACCTCTACCATTATCACAAAAACCTGGTGCAGGCACTATACTCTGGCTCTCCAACAATTCTAACAAGATGGTGTTAGTTTTTTAAAGAAACAGACTTGCCCAAGTTTCTACAACATGTCAGTGAAGGACTAGGATTCCGTCTCTATATACGATGACCCTCAAATAAGCCAAATTTTAATTATGCTCTGTAATTTACTCTTCCTTAACAGATAATGGTTTCTCGTCTATGAAATATATTCTTGAAATTATGTTAAACTGAAACCATTTACTAATAACTGTTGTATTCTATAATGGGGTTTTTCAAACAGAATATAAAGCTCACTGGAGGGGGGGAGAGATGATAAAGAGGGGATATACGGAAAAGTACCTTACCAGTAGCCATGGAAAACTTTTGATCAATGCCACAAAGTATTCATAATGTATTCCTCCTATAATACCTGCTAAACAATGCAAACACTGATGTGGGCTGCACACTGTCAGCACAAAGAACTTTCTCTCTCTCTCAAGCATCCCAAATATTTATGAACAGGGGAAGCTCTACAAGATGTTTAGGGTTTGTCTTGATTTACTTATACCAGCTTTTCAGCCCCCAAACCTAAAATAACAAAACACTCAAGGCCGCTGATTTGAACAGAAGGGAAACTGTAGCTGCACATTTATAACATATTACAGAAAAGATCCATTTGGAGTATACATTTAAAGCTAATATGACCAAACAGCTTTTAAATGATTATTAATAAACTCCTAAAAAGCTTTGTTTTCTATATATTTATATTTCTACTAAAAATATATTTGATATAATGACATCGAAAAGATAATTAGGTATCCTTCTATTAGATAGCTTATCTACCTTTCTATTGAAAAAAAGTCACTTCTTTGCAGTGCTGTGTCTAACCAGCTACAGTTCACTAAACAGGGGTATCAAATTAGTTGAAACTTCTTCAAGACTTGTTCAAACACAGTACTTTTTATTGCTTATTTCATGAATGATGATAATCTTAAGGCAAATGTGACTCTTGCTTCAACGTTCTCAATCACCAGTGATGAATTTGCGATCAAACACAGAAACAATCATGAGTCACACATCCAGTACCAAGAATCTCCTTATACTGACAAAAGGTGACTCAAGTTGATTAATAAGTCATCTTTGGGATCTTCTTCACCTCATGTTCATTTTAAGTTATTTCATATTTCCTAAGCATTTATTTTTATTATTTGAATTATATTACTTAGATATATCTTTTACTCATGTATGAATGAATGGATGGTAACTCTTTCTCCTAAAATTAAAGGCTGCACACAGTCAATCATATCTTCCATGTCTTCAATTTTTCTATAATCACCGTAACAAGTAGAAGAGGTGATTACTGACTGAACTCATATATTAAGCAAAAGATAATGATAGGTGAGACTCTGCTTAAAGCAGTATTGGAATGGGACTTTCTTTCTTTCTGGACCAGTCAGACTCTGGGATAAGGGAGAACTATTTCAGGAAGGATCAGCCACCATTTCATCCCTATCTAAAATGAATTCTACTTTATTTAGGAACAAGGGGACAATATTTTTCAAAACTTTCTTTTTAGTTAAACTTAAAAAATCTGTCTGCTTTAAAAGGATTTTACATGGTTCACTATTTATAGGCACCAATTCGATGAGTTTCCCTCAAGGCAAACCAATCTAAGACTGCATGTGTGAATGTTTCCTAAAACACTTGCCAAGCAGTGCTTTAGGATGAATCCATAACACAGAGCAAATCCTGATCGAATGTAGCCCAACAGTAAGAAGAGAGTCTGCCATGCTCCAACATTAAGGTGTTAAAGAGACCACAAAGAATGAACAAATAAAAGCTTTTTTATATCATTTAAAAATATTTTCTTAAACTGGACCATAATGTCGACAGGCTCAAACTGCATTAGAGATTTTTATTTTCACAAAAACATAGTTGTTTTATTCAGTGAAGAGGAAAACTTCTACTCTGAGTGACTCCATGGTTATAGAATTAGATGTTCGGTAAAATTTAAAACATTCTCTCTATTCATGAAGGACATACATTATAGTGACATACTTTCTTATCAAAAATATTTATAACCAGAAATAACTATAGAGGTATAGCAATGCTTTTCAGATTACTAGATACTGAGGAAGAATGCTTTACAAAAAACAAATGCTAACCAAAATAACTGCAATTGTCCCAGAAACTATACAATAGGTATATAATACAATATACCATGGAGTATTGGGGCAAAGGTCAAGGATGCTGGGACGACCTTAGAGGAAGCCAGGAAGAGGAGGTCAGGATGTGCCTGAGGCACTGGGATTCCTTCAGGAGTGATCCTGTGCATGGGTCAGAGGAAAGGAACTTCATAAGTGGCTGCCACATGCTGGGGATATTGAGCCTGGAAAGGAAAAACCTTCTATCTAGGCCATCTTGAGATTTTTGGTTGAGTTCCATGGGTTAAAACCAGAACAAATTAATGACCACTACAGAAAGGGATATTTGGGCTCAAGATAAGGAAGAACGTGTCTAAGAGACATACACAATCTGTCTAGATAAGATGGTATACTTTGGGTGGTACTTATTTACTGACTTAGTCCTTTTTACTGGAGATATCACGACACAGGCTAACCCATCACTAAGATGATCTCTGCTTGCTTCAGGGAGGATAAAGAAATTAACAGCAGTACTCTGATCATGAAATAGGAAAAGAAACGGGAGGAGAACATGGAAGGTACTGCCGGCTCCAGCAAGAAAGGAAAAATTAGGAGAAGGAGAAAGCCAGGGGCAAGACACGAAAACTACACAAGTTTCATACTCTGCTTAGAATGAATCTTCTAAATGAATTACTGGTCCAGGACAAAAAGAAGTTAGGCATGGGGAATTCTGCATAATTTATGAAGTGTGTGTTTGTTTCTCTTCAATCACAGCTGACCTCACACACAGATTTCTAATAATTCAGTTACCTACATTTCCCTTGCAGGGTATATCAAAAGCTCAAAAATGCTTAATTTTTTCACAATTATTGTATCTGACAATCAACTGAAATAGAATAAAGAACTGTAATCTATAAAACATCATGATATAATTTGGCTTAAAAAAATTATTACTGCATATACTAGAACAAATGCCTTTCTGTCCTTTCCATAAATAGGCCAAGTTCTAGAAATTCCATATAGAATATTTAATAGCAATAAATCCTCCTATCGCTATTAAATAAGACTGTCCTTCCCTTAAGGGACTTTTAAAGCTTACCATTAGCCGAGCATCTTCTCTTTCCAAAATTTTCTGAGTTTGATCATCAGGGAACTTCAGCACAGTGGTTATAACTTTTGCCATGGTCTACAAGAAAAACAAGAGACAATCACTAATACATATTAAAGCAGATGATATCTCGACCCATTCTGACATATTCTGCTGGTGAGATTCTTTAGTGCTCTCAATGGAAGCCACGACCAAAGAAGTATGATGTGAAGGTATTAGTCAAGGAAATAACAGCCAACACTGGAATTTCAATTTAAAAGGACTCCTCACAATGTCAGGTTGATATTATTTTAAGAAGATGCATTTACAAGAGCATGAAGCTATATAAAGTTCTAATGCTCTTGGCCCTTTGTCTTATTAAGATGAAACTTTATTCTTCATACATTTTATAAGGGTTTTTATTTGTAGAAATCTATCTAGTAAGTAATGTATTGCCAAAACATATGCTCTAAATAATCAGAATTAGATACTCCCAAGTTCAGCTTTAACTAAATCACATCATATATCTCATAAACATGGGCTACTGCATGAACATGAACATGCTTAGTAGGTATTTTTAAGACATGCAGCACATCAACCTAATAGAAATACAAATTACATTTTAAATAAACACAAGATGTTTTGTCTGATAGAAAACATGATGAATCAAACATTACACATGGTGGCTTGCAAAACAAGATCATAAATTGTGTAGATCTAAATAAATATACCGTAAGTCAGACTGTCACCCATAAGCTCGTGGAAAATTCTCCTCAAAGGTTGAAATTCCCTATTTTGTATCAAGATGAGATGTTTTGAGGGAGACAGAGAGGAAAGAAGATACCACGTATGAAATAAGTAGAACAAGTTTAGACCTTACATATAAATTCAAGTGCTACTGTTCTGAGGATTCCTACAGAGGAGGGGAGGATCACCCCAAGAGCTGACACTAAAATTCTTTGTTGACAGTTACACAGACTATGGGTGTGGTGGTGATGGTGGTGGGTGGGGAGATGGACTAGAGAAGGTCATTGAGGAAAAGATGACATAATTGAGTTAACCAAGAATTTTTGGAAACTCACATCATTAGAAAAAAGTATCATTATTTCCAGGAAGGAAAGAAACTAATGTTTTTAAAATTCCTATTATATGCTAAGCCCAGGCAAGGCAATGTGCATTATTTCTAATACCTACTTCAACTAACAGATCAACTAATACCACAAACCTCAACACAACAAGATTTTCGTTTCGGCCTTCTCCATTTTATCTTTGCCTCTTCCATTTTGATGATCAGAAAAATACAATTTATACCAACTTAGTTCTTGGAGAACTTAAAAGGCATTTTATAAAAACCCTCATCCTTTAAATTGTATTGCCAAAATAGAAGAGAATCTTCTGTGCTAAACTGAAGTCCAGAAACCAAGCATATTATGTGGCAAGAAATGGCAAGAGAAATATGAAGTAGTAACTATTTCAGTATTCTTTTTATTAACACTCTGAAGCAATTGTAAATGCTTTCTGATATACTACCTATGAAGGCTGTTATTAGGAAATAACAAAAATCTAAAATTCAGAGATTCACAATTACAGGAAACGTTTGAACAAAAAAGTTCAAAGTAATAAAAAATCCATTTATATTCACACAAGCATATCTGTCCAAAAAAAAAAAAAACTCTAGCTAGGTGTCTCTTCACATGTCTAGACAATGTTAAATGGAAACCCACCTCTAAATTCATCAGTGATCCAAAATTTGCAGCTGATTACTCAGTTAAGACTTAAAGCTCTTAAGAAAATATCTGAATAAAGAAATCCAAGCTCTCTGCCATATCTTGGGGAAAAAATTAGACTTTCTACTCTACATACAATATCCTCAGGCCTTAAAAAGTAAAAGATAGTTCAAATGAGCCACCTGGTTTAGAAGTGGCGTCTCCTGCCAGGTTTTCTTTAGGGAGAGGCTTCAATAAAAGTTGAGACGAGAAAGACATTCTACCGAAGAGGAAAACAGGCTGAATTTTAGTATCAATAATAGCATGGAGCGTCAAAACCCAAGAAATAGAAACTGCAAGGACAGAAGGAAGAAGGGGAGTTTACTTAACTTCGTACTGTAAGAATGTGTGTCCTACACGTGGTCTTAAAAAAACCCATCGGCCTCATAAAATAAACAATGTGTGCAAAAGCAGATGAAGAAACAAAGGTAGGGTGACATATAGATCCTTCTAGACAAGAAACAACTGAAGATAAAGATCAAATCACAAAGGCCAAAAGATACTTTGGCTCATTCTAAAACCACAACCTGGTCTCCATTTCAAGTTCTTTATTAAAGTGTAGAAAGTGGGAAAATCAGCAAAAGGTCTGTCTCAAAACAGCTCTGATCTTGTCAATCCCTGCTCAAAAATTTCCAGGGTCACTACCCCCAATACCTACAGGTAAAACTGTAAAAACATTCCAGGCCCTCCACACTCTGTGCAGCCTGAAGAAGAGTAACTTCCACCTCACAAATCCAGTGTTTTAGTTGGACCAGACTATGTGTCATTCCAAAACTCACTCAGTTTTCTACCTTGAACCTTCTGTCTAGGCTTTCTCTCCTATCTGAGCTCATCTATCAAAATCTAAGCCCCACTTTAAAGCCCAGTAGACACATGTGCTTCTCCATCATGTCTTCCTTGACCTTCCCACAAGTAAGTATGAGGACTCTGTGTCTCTCTTAATGGCATCACATTATGCTTAACATACTTCATTCTGCATCATATTATGCTTAACTGAGAACAGCTCCCCTTTACAACTATAGAGAGTCCATGACTTACGATGGTTTGACTGAATGATTTTTTGACTTTAACACGGTGTGAAAATGATATGTATAATAAATTACACAAATATTCAACTTTAATATAAAATAGGTTTTGTGTTAGATTATTTGCCCAACTGTAGGCTAATGTAAGTGTTCAAGCAGGTTTAAGGTAGGTTTCGCTAAGCTACAATGTTCAGTAGTGTGTATTAAATGCATTTTCAACTTATGATAGGTTTTATTGGGAAGTAACCCCATTTTAAATCAAGGAGCATCTGTATATGGTAAAATCATAATATCAAATTTCATCTCCCTATCCATCATAGTGATAAACAAAGGGTCAGATGCAGTAAGTGTTTAATAAATATGCAGTAAACTAAACTGAAAGTCTGCTACTGATTTTTTTTTTCGATATTTACAAAATGTGATGGTAGAATGATAGACTACTTATCATTTTTAGTAACCAGAAAAATACACTGAATGCTGAAGATGAAGACTAGAGAGAGCACTCCTCAACACTGATTGCCAGCTAGCTATTAAATGGGGCTGCCTGGGCCTGGAGGACATCTCTTTCAGCTGTCTCCCAAGTCACACCCTAAAACTAACTACAGAGCCCTGAAAACAGAAAACTTAGACATGGCTGAACTGGTGCTGCCCCAGAATACATCTTACGCTGGTGCTGGGTCTTTCTTCAGAAGGACTTAAACTCTAGAGCTCTTACCCCACAAATGTTTTCAACCTCCAAAAGAAACAAGTTGAGGCAGTTTCTTCATTTTGCAGACCAAGAAAAGGTTAAATAATTTATTTAGCAACAACACTGGGATAGTTTTAGATTCACAAATTTACCAAAGTAGCCTAGGTTCTGAGAGGCTATTTTTTAAAGAGATATGCCTTTTCCCCTTCCCTTGTAATAGTACCAAGTAACATTAAACTATCTACTACACCTCAAATACAGGCTGCTATTCAATAAAGACATAATAAGAGAAAGTCATATTTCATTACCTTTGTTTTAAAAAGATAAGGAAAGAATAAGTTTTAGTTAGGCTTTGAATAAAAATGTCCTTAGGAAATACTGACACTGAGTCACTGCAAATTAATATCTCTCTCATGTGGCACATGTTCAGGATCACACTTATCATTACTTTAATTTGAAACTATTTGATAAAAAAGAAATGAGATTTCTATAGATACCAAGGACTTAAATGACTTCTAGCCCTACAACTTCTAACATTTAGTTGAATCTACAATCCATAAATTCATAATATTCTTTAAAGAGATTTTTTGATGCCATTACATTTCAGGTTTTAAAAATATTCCAAATCAATCTCTGAACTGGCTTAGTACCCTACGACTCAGTAACCCCACAGACTCATAAAACACTGATTGCTTCTAAGAATAGAAAACTCATTATCTGATTCTTAACCAAGGTATGCAGACAGTGTAAAAGTGCATGAAGGTAAAAACTTGAAACAATGTCAGAAACAGAAATTGCTTTAAATGAAAAAATTTTGTTCAAGGGAAGACTTGTTAATTTCCTTAAAATGCATTCAATTGAATTCAAGATATATTTACCAAAAGTCCAAAATAAGGCTCTTTTTAAAAACACTGCAGTGGGATACAAGTAAGAATAACACAAGAATCTACACTGAGGGACTTTACAATAACTTTAACATTCTAGAAAACAAATTAGCCAAGTATTATTATCCATATGATGTGATAATTTTTAAATGATCAATATTCCATATGTGAAGGAATGATTTTCTTATAGTGACTAAAGTCAAATATTTCTAAACACCTGAGTCATCATTCTTAATTATGACCATTTCCAATACTCCCACACTGTCCTTACTTCTCCATAAAGATAGCTATTCTCCTAAATTTAAGATCTGAAGTTAAAAATAACAACAAACACATGTTTCACAAAGTATTAAGTTAATGAACTTTCAATTATTAGTTTTTGTATCATCCAACAGTATTTTTTAATTAATATTTTATAAATGTAAGAAATATAAGCAAAATCTACCAATTAACTTCTGTAAATTAGAAGCAATGACACAAGTACTATCACTACTATTAGCATGTATGGTCTGCCAATAGTAAACATACAGAATCAATATGTATATTAAAAATGAGACATATTCCTTTTAAATTAAGCCACATGCCAAATATGCCAGATATGATTTATACCTTAGTTTCACGACCCATCATATACTCAAAAAGCACTTTTCGTAAATACTCAAACTCAGTAGGTTCTCCAAAGAGTGAGACATCAGTATGGTATAAATTTCCACCTGTCAAATAAAAAGAAAATTGAATGATAAAGAAAAAAAACAGAAAAAATACTTATTATTTAGAAAATAAACAAACTAAAAACAGTCGAACAAAGAGATGCATCATGGTACTGCATTGTACATACATTCAGAATTCCAATTGGTGTTTTTCCCTTGGAATAAAAAACAATTAGTATTACAACAATTTTATTTCTCACATCTTTTCCTCCTCCTCCTTTTCTTCCTCCTCTTTCTTCTGACATGACAATTTTAAAAGACTATACTTATAGATAAAATAATTTAAAATGCATGAAATATTAATGCCATTATAGTGGTTTTCAAATACTTTGATTCAACATCTTAAAAAGACCATCATAATAAGTTACAGTTTATCTGTTAATGAAGCTCCATTTCAATCTAAAAGTAAAGAATATAGTTCAGATGTATGAAGTCACACTGTGACAAACTTTAATCTGAATAAATTCATAATTATGCATTATGTAAATATATACTTGCATCCACTTGTAGTAGTGTGGTACACTAGGTAGTCTGAAAAGTGCTCTGCTACCAAGAAACATCAAAATGGTGCATAAAAATATTCTAACTTTGTAGGAAATCCCTAAAGGAGTGGAGAATAGAGGAAAATGAAACCACAGAATTAATGGGAAGGCAAATGAGAATTTGGTAAGGCAAAAACTGAAAAACTGATCCTAAAATTCAAATGAAAGTTCACATGGAGACCAAGAACAGTCAAAACAGTCTTGAAAAAGAACAACAAAACTGGAGAACTCACATGTGTCAACTTCAAAACTTAATACAAACTTATAGTAATCAAGACAGGGTGATACTGGCACAAAGATAAATATATATATCAATGGAAAAGAATTGAGAATTCTGAAATAAAATTTTTAGACAACAAATTTTTAACAAGGGAGCCAAGAATACAATGAGGGAAGGAATAGCTTTTTCAACAAATTGTATTACGACATTGGATATCTATATGCAAAAGAAAGAAGTTAAGACACTCATCTCACACCATATACAAATATTAACTCCAAAGAGACCAAAAAATAAATGTTAGGAATAAAACTATAAAATTCTTCGAAGAAAACAAAAGAGTAAATCTTCATAACCTTAGATTAGCCAGTGGTGTTTTGGATGTGACACCAAAAGCATAAGCAATAACAAAACAGAAAAAGTAGACTTCAAAATTAGAAACTTTTGTGCTTCAAAGAAAAACATCAAGAAAGTAAAAAAAGAACCTACAAAATGAGAGAAAATATTTGCAATCATATATCTGATAAGGGACTTGTATTTAGACTATATAAATAACACTTATAACTCAATAATAAAAAAAAAATTTTTTTAAATGGGCAAAGGCTCCATATAGACATTTTTCCAAAGGAGATATACAAATGGCTAGCAAGTACATAAAAACAGCTTAATATCATTAGTCATGAGGGAAATCAAAACCATGATGAGACATCATTTTATACCCACTGAGATGAGGAAAAGAAAATAACAAGTGTTGGTAAAAATGTGGAAAAATTGGAACCTTCATATACTGTATGTAAAATGGTACAGTCACTTTGAAAACCAGGTTGGAAGTACAGGTAAACATACTTCCAGTTTACTTCATATAGATAAACGCAGAGGTACCAAATGGCCTGCAATCTTACTCTAGGGAGATATCCAAGAAAAAAGAAAATACCTTAAAAACTTGTACACAAATGTTCAAAGCAGCATTGTTCATAATAGTCAAAAAGTATAAACAATCAAAATGTCCACTAACTGATGAATGGGTAAATAAATTGTGGTATCTATATAATGGAGTATTATTTGGCAACAAAGGAAAGACATACTGATTCACGCTACAAAACAGAAGAACCTTGAAAACATGCTAAATGAAAGAAGCCGGTCATAAAGGGTCACATATTGTATGATTCCATTTATATGAAATGTCCAGAATGTTCATAGCAGCTGTAGTCATAGTAGCCCAAAACTAGAAATAGGCTAAATGTCCATTAACTGTGATAGGATAAGAAATTTGTGGTTCATCCATACAATAAAACACTATGCAGCAACAAAAAGGAACAAACTACAACCACATGCAACAACACAGATGAGTCTTAAAAGCATTAATGTTAGGTGACAGAATACAAAAGATACAGATACAAAAGACTGATTTCATTAAGTAAAATTCTAGAAAAGATAAAAATATAAGAGTGGAAAATGAAATTACTGATTGCCAGGGACTAGAGATAGGACATGACCACAACAAGGCACCAGATAACTTATTGGAGTGATGGAACAGTCTCTATTTCTATTTTGTTGGTGGTCACGTTATTGCATACATTTGTCAAATTTCTTAACTGTATATCTGAAAAAAAAAAAGGTGGTTATTACTATGTGTAAATTTTTCCTTAATGACCCTGAATTTTTAAAAAACTGAATAAATAACAGGTAATCACACTGTGCAGCAGGATAATACAATAAGGCTTCAATTATAAGAACTATGGACAATAAGTGAGCCTCTAAATGCCAAAGTTGAAAGTGGCCTTTCATTGTAACTGTACATTTCTTTTGATTTAGAATTTAAATCATCATTTGTTCAGCAGAAGACAAAAACAAAAACAAATGAAACCTCATGAACTATTATTTACACATACGAGACTGGCAAAATCTCACAAGTCAGATAATACCAAGCACTGGTGAGTATGGGAACAATGGAATGCTTGGGCACTGTTTGCAGGACTGTAAACAGACTTGACCACTACAGACAATTTGGCATTACTTCATTAAACTTTGAAAAGTGGAAGACAAGCATATTCTATGACACAGAAATTCAACTCTTACTAATATATCCGAAAGGAACACTTGAAATGTACACCAGGAATCAATGTTCACAGTTAAACTGTTTATAAAAGCAAAATTGAGACAATTCAAATGTCCGCCAATAGGAGAATAAATAAAGTGTGGCATAAAGACATAATGTATTATTATTAAACTCAGTAATGAAATGGTTTAACTATAGCTTCACACATTAGAATGAATCTCAAAATCATAATGCTGGGTGAAAAAAAAGGTAAGAATATGTAGAAAATATATTCAGTATGATAGGATTTGTGTATAGGCCAAAACATATAAAATCATTAAAATAAAATTTCTTCAGGGAACTGCACTTATGCTATAATATAATGACAATGGTCACCCTTAAGAAAGAGCAGAGAGATATAAGATTAAAGAGCAGTATGGCAATGCTCTAGATGGCAGATTCACAGGCGTTAACTAGTCTCCGTACTTGATATTTACACTGCATGTATTTGTATGTTTAGAATATTTCATTTTTTAAAAGTATATACTTTTAGAAAACCCAATTCACTCAAACCACACTTTGCAAATACAGAGTATCAACAACTAAATAATGATAATACACTATTTCCTCTTCAAAAAATATCTATCTATATACTATACTTACGTGTTTCATTCTGCTATATCGATACAAAATGCACGAGTTTACAATGTTTTTCATCTTTCAGAAAAGTAGATTACTTATTTATAGCTATTTTCCTGGAGAAGCAATTAATACCTTTTCCTGTATGGTGAGTGCTCATTTTACTCTTACACTTTAAAGAAACAGCATGGTGAAGAGGATAATGGGCACATTCAACCAGACAACTTGAGTTGTTGAAAGGACTAAATGAGTTGATATACAAAATGTGTTTTATAACAGTAGTTGGCACTTAGTATTATGTATGTATGGGTATTAAATAAACTATATATACATATATACATACATGTATATATGTACACATATACATATATGTATATACACATACATGTATATATGTACACATATACATATATGTATATACACATATACATATGTTTTGTGTATATATGTATATATATGTATATGTGTATATATGTATATATATACACATATACATATAGTTTATTTAATACCCATACATACATATATATACATTAAATAAACTATATATATACACATATATACATGTATATATACACACATATATACACATTAAATAAACTATATATGTGTGTATATATAGTTTATTTAATGTATATATGTGTATATATACACACATATATATGTGTATATACGTGTATATACATTAAATAAACTATATATGTGTATATATAGTTTATTTAATGTATATATGTGTGTATATATATACACGTATATATATGCATTTTATAATTTAAAACTGAGAAATAAAAGAAAATTATGTATGAAATTCTTAAGTTGAAACTAATAAAAAGAATCACTACTACTATTTATGCACTGCTGAGCACTGATTCAGCAGTTCTATGCTGAAAGTTCCATTATGTTGACTTAGCTATGGCAAACAATCTTTGTAGCAGGAGTCTTCTCTGTAATGAGCCATAGGAAACTTCCAAGTTGGTTTTCTCTTCTTCTTGAAGAGCATTTTGGAAAGAATCCAAAGCAAGTCCTTATGTAATTTAATTAAAAATTGTATAGTATCTTATGTTATTTCATAGCAATTAGCATTTTCAAAAACATAAAGAATATATGAAATGGCTTAGATTTATACCCTAGTGCCTGCCATGAAAAAGCAGAAAGCTTTATAAAACATTTAGTAAAATAAAACTATTCTTAATGCAGTGAGGCAGTAAAATTGAGAGTGGAAAACTGTTACAAGATATTCAAAGATCATGATTATCTCAAGGGAACACTACATAAAAATCCAAGCTCATCTATAAAACCCTTTGTAAGTAGCCTACATTATTTAAATTGAGACTAATATTTTCAAATCATCCTTCCCCACTTTGAATATAAGCATGCTCATGAAATTATTTTCTCCTTAAATCCTGGATAAAATTAGTAAATATCTGTAATAGTAAAAAACAGAAGCATGTAAAATGAGTGTGTATGCGTGTATGTAGTGGATTATGTAAACGTTTGATACATACAGAAAAGTCTGGAAGATTGCACATAAATTGTCAACTAGGTCCATTTGGAGAATGGAGCATAAAGTAGGAACTTGAAGTTTCACTTAACACACTTTTGAATTTTTAAACAACAAATATACATTATTTTTTGTTTTAGATTACTACCATTCTTTCCTTAAAACTGTTATTGGTGAATTACACAGGTAAAATATATTCATTGTAAAGAATTAGATTAGCAAAGATAAAAATAAAATCATCTATAAATCTATCAACAAGAAATAACCATGGATAACATAATATGAGGGATCATTCTTGCCTTTGTAAGGTGTCCCCACAGTTGCTGCATATACATTCGTTTCATACTTCTTCAAACGATCTTCTAAATTGTGAATCTAGAAAAAATAAATATTTAAATCATATAAAATTCATATGTAAAACCTTATATAAAAAAAAGACTGCTGTAGCCACTAGATTCTTTAATGCTGAAGACAAGCTCTAGGCAAATAAAATTAATACAAATAGTTTCTTGATATGATACCAAAAGCACAGACAACAAAAGAAAAAATATATATAAATTGGATGTTACTGAAAGTAAAACTTTTGGCCTACAGAAAATGAAAAGACGACCTACAGAATGTGAGAAAATATTTACAAATCATATATCAGATACAGGACTTGTATCCAGATTATGTAAAGAACATTTAAAACCCAACAATGAAAAATCAAATAACCTAACTAAAAAATAAGCAAAGGACTTGAATAGATGTTGCTTCCAAAGATATACAAATGGCCAACAAGCAGATGATAAGATGATTACCATCATTAGTCATTAGGAAAATGCAAACTAAAACCATATGAAATAAACTTCGTACTAACTAGAATGGCTACATTTAAAAAATTTCTTGGCAAGAATGTGTAGAAATTAGAATCCTCATACTGTGTTGGTGGGAATGTAAAATGGTGCCACTATGTAAAACAGTTTGGTGGTTCCTCAAAAAGTTAAACATATAATTACCATATGACCTAGCAATTGCACTCCTGGATATGTATTCCAAGTGTTCAAACAAAAACTGTACACAATTTACTTAGCAGCACTGTTCACAATAGCCAAAATGTAGAAACAACTCAAACATCCATCAACTGATGAATGGATAAGAAAATGTGGTATATCCATAAAATGGAATATTATTCAGCCATAAAAAGAAAGGCAGTATTGATACATGCTATGGCATAAATGAACCATAAAAACATCTTGCTAACTGAAAGAAGCCAGATAATATTATAGGATTCCATTCATATTAAATACTCAAAACGGACAAAACCATAGACACAGAAAGCAGATTAGTAGTTGTAGGGGCTGAGGAAGGAGGTAATGAGGAGTGATGGTCAGTGGACATGGGGTTTCCTTTAGGGGTGATAAAATGTTCCGGAACTAGAAAATGATGATGGTTTCACAACACTGTGAATGAACTAAAGGTCAATGAATCATATGCTGCAGGGTTAAAATGGTCAATTTTGTTATATGTATTTTACTACTATAAAATAACTAACACAAAAATTATAATAGGACAGTTTGAAGATTTGAGGATGGTAAAAGAAGGGAATTTTAACCCTGAGAACAGATGAGGAAAGTTACACTATTGAGAAGTAGAAAAGAAGTAACACTGGGACTTAGTACAGCAGGTCTTTGAATCAGGTTGTTTCATTCAACTTCATTTTAACGTTGATGAAAAAAAAAAAAATCAATTCCTGCTGGGGCTGCTGTCTGTGTGGGGTTTGCACATTTGACCCATGCCTACGTGGGTTTTCTCTGGGCACTCCAGTTTCCTCCCACATCCCAAAGATGTGCACATTTGGTGAACTAGCGTGTCTACATTGTCCCACTCAGTGTGTGTGTGTTAGTGGCCCTACGATGGAAGGGCGTCCAGCCCGGGGTGGGTTCCCACCTTGTGCCCTGAGCTGCCAGGATAGGCTCCAGCCACCTGTGACCCTGAACTGGAATAAGTGAATTGGAAAATAATGATCTTACTTGTTTTTATTCATCTTTCTTAAATGTATGTCTAGCTCACGTTTATGTCAATGTTTACTATTAGAAGTGTTTTAGGTCTTTAATAGAAGTTTGGTAATGTTTTTGTGACCAGAAAATAGGCTGCAGGAACTTAACCCTTATATCAATTATCCTGCAGTAAAACTGGTTTCATTATACGTTGTTTTGCTTAAAGTCGCAATTTCCATTAACCAACTGAAAACATTAAGTGAAAACTTACTTTACTTATCTTTATGGATTTAAAAAAAAGTATTATGAAAAATTTCAAATATACTCAATACAGATCCATCACCAAGTTTCAATAATTACCAAGATTTTTATATGAATTTTTTTAAAAACTTGAATATACCTGAAGATTTAGCCTTCAAATAGCCTGCTGACCTAAGTCACTATTCCTCTGGTTTGGAAAAAGTCTACTAATGGTCATGCACCACAGATACATATATACTGGTGTTTGCATGTTTGTGCATCCTTCTAGGAGTACTTATCTGGTCCTATTTAAATCGAATTACTGGATAACATGTGGACGAATCATATTTAAGTCAAGGCAATTTAACCACAAGGAAAAGTAGTAAAGATTGATGTTGACATATTTTCCCTCTGATAAAACCAAAAATAAGCATTTTTAGAACTTATTACAAATTAAATAAATACAAATTTTTATCCAAAATATTAAGCACTAGAGACAATAGGATGTTTAAATATATGTAATCACAAATTTACAGAGATATCCATCTTTATAAGACAAGACTGCAAAGCCAGCTATTAAATCAGTTCTTTTTTCTAGTTAAATGAGATCCAAGTACATACTAACATAATTTAAGAAAGTTCAAAATAAAAGGCACCAATTAGATCTCTACCTGTTCTCTGAATTCTTGCTCTTTCAACTTTGAATCACTGATCAGAGTAGTCTTCTGTGCTAGCTGTGTCTGAAAGAAAAAGAGTCAGATCTGAAGTGCATACATAGGTTTTAACACTGCCTGGACGTATTTCCATACTGCTTGGGAAATTTTTTTCTTATTAAAACAGTTTCTTTATGTTTTAACTTAAAACACAGAATGCTCCTGAAAACACACTACCTTCAGTCAAATTCTATAAAGATTTAGTGTTACCTGCAGCTCCATAATTGTTACCTGAAAATGGAAAAGAAAAAAATGAGTGTATAAAATAAAATCTGTAAGAAACAATATATTGAAATATGAAATTATAAGAAAATAAGAATTCAGTGTTATAGTCTTAAGAGAATGGTCAGATTTGAAATGAGACAACTTTTAATATTTGATTTTAAACTTGGTCTGTTATATAAACTATCACAGTGTAAGCATACACAAACAATGGTAAACACAAAGAAAAAGGACTGGAAGGCCATTCATCGAATTCTTAACAATGATTACCACTTAGCAGGGGAGGTGCCCACTAAGGAGAGTTTATTCTATATATGACTCTTTTTCAACAAAAATATATACACGCATGTATTGTTTGTATAATTTTTAAAAATTAAACATATTAACATCTAGTATAAGATGAGCTTTTTAGGGAAACTTCTAAAGAACTATTTCTGGGAATCCACTCTGAGCTATAACCACAAATTATTTTTCATTGAACTCACTGATATGTAATTCAAGATATCCCAGAAACAACCAAAGATATTCGAGAAGGATAAAAATTCATCAAGAATAAAATTAAATATTTTTATAGTAGAAATAAAAATTAAAGATATTTTCTCTCCTTTCTTATGACACAGGTAAAGGACTCAGAAGACCTTCTGAATATTAATTTCATAATCTTTCAATACTCTATGGCATTCCAATACAGGTCAAAATGCCAGAATATGCAACATTAATACTTATTTTGATGCTAAGGAAGAGAACATGTTAGACAGTGAAATATATGTATTCTTCTCATAGGAAGTAATATTTCATAACACTTGGTATCATGATTAAATGGCAAAAAAATTAAAAACCAAAATATAAGAGAATTAACTTAGTTGCTATTAAAGAAAGACACAGTCTACTCAGCTTGGTACCGTGTTAAGGTACCAAGTAGCACACAGTATAGCCTTTATAAAGGCTCTTCTCTCCATTTTGGAAAAGTGATCCATGTAATTGGTTGTCTGGAAAATTGCTAACTGGTAATTGACATTCTGTAATGAATCCTCTATCTCAAGGATGAAGACATGAACACTGTTCACCTAACTTTCCAAGGCCCTAGTGACCATGCTATGAAAAGACTGGATGAGAGAGAGTATTTTAGGAAGTAAAATGGTACACTGTTCAGCTTCTCAAACTCAGGCCCACATGCCCTGTGGGTATGCACTTGATGGGGTGCACAGTGAGACAGGAAGCCACTGCATAAACATAGCCTATCTTTCACAGTATCAATTTTACTTAAAGACTGGGATTATAAAAATAATCCCACTGCATTTACATCTGGCTCATTAACCGAGGAGAAAAGCAGAAATTGTTTTTCTTAATGGTATATAACTAAAAACATTTTATTTGATTACAAATAAGGATATATTATAGAGTAGAATATATTATAGAGTAGAATATAAAATTTATATGAATTTTTAACACAAAGTTAAAAATCTAAAATTATCACACTTTCTATGAACTTTTGGCTATGCTCAGGGCTACAAGATTCGCTTTCCTCTGTTCTTTCCTCAGGAAAGACAGAAACACGGAAATGTCTAGGCTTTGAAGTCTAGAAGATTGGGTTTAAATTCCCAATACAACATTCATTGCATGAGATTGACTGTTTCATCTAACTTCTTTGAACATTAGTTTCACTGTCTATAAAATAGATGAAAAGATTTTTCTTAGGATTAAATGACGTAGGTATGTATGTTAGTAAGCGAGTCAAATAATGGAATTCACGATGTTTTCAAAAAACGTGTGACACAAACTCCAGTTCCTCTCACTTTATCATTGCCAGGGTTTTCTTCCTGCTGTAGCCCTTGCTGATACTTCTGTAGCTCCTCAAGTTGAGTCTGCAGGTCCATTACTTTTGCAGTCATTTCTTCTTCACGAGCCTTTAGAATTAAAAAAAAAATTAATAAACATGTCAAAAAAAAAACAACAAAAAACCAGTAGAGAGGCAACACAGTGTAGAGCAAAACTATCTCTGTAGGAGAAACAAACCATTTTTACTGTAATTCATTACTGTGCTCTGAGCAGTTTCCTTCATGCCCAACTTTTAACTCTTTTTAATGCTACTCACTATTCCTGGGATATCATTTTTCCCCACCTTCACTCCCTCTGCTCTCACCCTATAAAGCTCATCAAGCTAATTCTTCCTCCTTAAACTAGGGTTCCCAAGTTTAAGCAATAATTAGGTGTATAACAGTATTGTGACAGAATTATAATACAAAGCCTGTGTTTTAAGACTTTGGCTCTTCCTATATTGGACTGTATTTCCATAAAATGGCAATTAATTTAAACTAGTAGATACTTCTATGCACAGCTCTGCCCAGCCAGCTGGTGACTTACTGATCATAAGTTGTACAAGTTTTTTCCCAGCCCCTTTGAATGGCTGTATAATTCAAGAGATGGTTCTTTGTCCTAGTTCAGCAAACCTGCACATCTACACATCTGTTCCCAAACAGCAGCAGTTCTTTAAGGTAAAATGTTTAACTAAAATCTATTTTTGAAAAATTAGTTACTGTCCAATGTATTGGTTACCAATTTATTGTCTCTACTTGCCCCAAACTTTGCAAAAAACAGACAAGACTGTGAAAGTAATATGTGACTTAGTGGCCAAAAAAATCCTTCTAATAAAATTTGGCATACAAATTGCTGTCTCTCCTGTTTTGACTATCCTGGTAAAAGGCTGTTGCCCATCCTTACATTTCATTTGTCTTGATAACTGCCATGATTTATTATACGACGCAGTCTAGCACTCTCCTTGCTCTTATAAATCTTGCAATAACCTTTGTGCAAAAAGAACATTTGGAATTGGAATATTGATCAGATTTAAGTAATGAAGACAGGACAAGTGTTTGCTGAGTAAGAGTCCAAACAGGAAAAACAACCATAAACAGGTTATCTGATTTAATGGATGCTGACTTGCCAGAACCAAGAAACAATAAGTCTCAAAAACAAAAACAGATCAGTCCCATGGCATAAAATAAGGCAATGTACCACAGGACACATGCAAATCTAACTTTAAATACCACTTGTAATGAACTTAGACCACCTGAAAAAGAACCAACCCCTTCTCTCAACATAAGCAAAGCAGGGATCTCCTTCAAGATCTCCCCATGGAGGCACGCTTTAACCTAGCCACCACCCCTAAAACACCAAACACCAGAAACTACTGTAAGTACATTACTGCCCGCAGTCTTGGTTTACTGTTTTTATTCTACCAGGCTGTGTAGATGTCTGTATCAATGAAATTTAGTCCTGTTTGAAAGTATCATCTGTTATATGTACTTATACAGTTAGGCCCAGATTTTAATATGACAATTAGCTATGTCTGACATTTCCTTTGACAGTTGTGAGACACCAATCTAAAGCAAGCCCTCTAAGAATTAGAAAAGAATCTTTCATGTGTTATTTCTAATCTAAGAAACAGTTCCATAATTTCTTTTGTAAAACTTTTTAGTCTTCCTGAGGGAGAAAAACAGTACTGCTTGCTTTGAAGTAAAAACAGTAAGAAAAACTAGTTAAATTGAAGATTTATGCACATACATGGAAATTATGTTTTAAAGACTACTTCTTATGCCAAAGCCAAATCACTAAAATACAACCAACATCAAAAAGAAACCAGTTTTGTATCCATTGTAGCTTTAGGAGCTACTTTCTCCCAATGAAACTGCACTGAGGCTGGGACTATGGTGATTAGGTAAGCTTCCTTACTTGTGTGTATTCAATTCCTCCTTTGAGATGTCATCACCCTCTGACCAAATAAATTCTTCTCGGCCCTACCATGTGTCATCTCCTTCAAATTTATCAGGTGTCTAGTATGAGCCAAGCATTTGGCTATGGTCCTCAAGACTAGAGATGAATAACAAAATCCCTGCCCACAAGATGCTTACAGTCTAGGGGAGAGGTCTGATACATTAATATATCCCTGCGCATACATGTATGACAAAAATCACATGTTTCAAGTGAAGTAATAAATATAGATGAGTACCAAAGGAACACAGATGTAATTAATTCCATTTCAGGAGTTTCCAAAAGAATGATAAGTGAAAATGTGATGCAGAAAAATACACTTTGAAAGGCTAACTTTGGGTAGAAAAGAGAAAAAATAAGAGTGTTATCTATGATAGTAAAGGCAGGAAAATGAAAATGTTTCCGTGCTCTGTTATTAATAAATCACAGGATTATTTTAGATGACAAAAGCACAACATTCTATAATATCATCATAAGACAAATCATCAATCTATTAACAGCTTTTCAGAAGGGAAAAAAACATCGCTATATAATACATACAAATCACATCTAAAACTCCAATTCCAGACATTTGTAAACAGGAAAATAGTAAGAGAATATGTCTCAGAATCAAAGTAAATGGTGTTTGCTGAGAATTGTTAGTATAGACTTTTAGTAATATTTATGATTTAAAAAAAAAATTCTTCAAGACAAATTATGTAATTGGGTGTTTAGATGAGGACTGCCTTTTTAATCACAAAGTCAAGCCCAGACCTGGCAGTTGAAAGCCTAGGGCCACAATGTCCAATACAGTAGTCACTAGCCATCCTAGAACTGTGGCCATGAGCACTTTGAATGTAGCTAGTCCAAACTGAGATGGGCCGTAAATATGAAAACATACTAATTTCAAAGAACACATATATAATTTTTATACTGGCCACATATTGAAATAATATTTTTGATATAATGGGGTAGTTAATATATTATTAAAATTAAGTTCACCTGTTTATTTTTTTTTTTAATGTGGCTACTAAAAACTTTAAATTACATATGTGGCTCACATTTGTGGCGTGCATTATATTTCTAATAGACAGTGCTGGTCTAAGACACAGGAAGGAGCTTGGAAGAGAGTCTACCCAACTCTTTTGTCCACCCTCCACTTTCTGCCCACTTGCTCTGCTACTCTCAGCCTAAAGCTTGGAAGTCCATTCCCTTCATTTTCCCTAATAAACAGCAGAGTCTCAAGGATGAATCATACCAGAGGCTAACCTCTCTCCCTGCTCCCTCACCCCTCAGAGGTTTGTCATGACCTAAGGAAATTTACCATCTGGTAACCCACAATCCAGAAACAGAGTAGTAGTTCATAAAAGGGAATTCTATAGCTGTGGCAAATGAAGCTCCCAGACTTGATAAATAACTGTTGCCTTCCTCAAGTTCCTGTCTTAGGGAAAAGTCTTTATAAAATATATAAAGCTAATGAAGGGTCACTGTTCTATCACTCGCTGTAGTTATAGGGAAATCATTCAACTATGCTAAACTTTTCTTTCTGAGAAGGAAAAACAGAAGATGAAACTAAACTAACTTCAGTGTATCTTCCAATTCCAACATTCTCTAAGGAATTCAAGAAACAATAGTATAAACTTCACACATATATGTATACTCTATGGAAGTTTAAGAAAATGTGAAATCATTTGAATTTTTTCATAATGCAGTCTAAAAATTCAAATAGTATAAAAAGGTGGCATTTATATGCAAGTGTCATATCTTGGAATTTCAGCCCTTTCAATTACATTTAAAATTATTATTAGGATCTATTCCTGGCTCAAACTTCTATTGCTGCCATAGTCAGTCGAGACATGATTCTCTGATTTACACATCCTTAATCAAGAGGTTCTTAGCATATAGTAAAATAAGGCTTGTAGTAACTAAAGAATCTGCAACCTAACGAAGCATAATTTTCATTGTTTTACATTTGAAAATGTTCTGGAGTTCAAAATACGCACTAGCATTCGGAGCTTATCTTCACACACTGTCATTCAAAAATGACCATGATCATCTACCATTAGTAAAGTACATTGAAATAACCTTTCACTAAATATAAAAGATTGAACTGATGCATTCCTTTTTTTTTTTAATCTTCTTTGTCCCTTGAGAACAAAAAAAAACCATGCAAACTGGATAGGGATGGAATAAAGTCAACCGGTCCTCCTGAAAAAATCCCAGCTACGTAGCCACACTAAAACACTCTAACTCTCCTTATACTCAGACTTCACCCAAGCACTCTCCTTATACTCAGACTTCACCCAAGAACTCTCATTTCTTAGTCTGGCTCTCTCACAATTTAGCCTGACTTTGATAAAGGAAAGAGAATACATTCTTCCCTTTTGCAACTCACTATTGCTTCAATACTTGCCAACTGGACTGCACTTCTTGATTAGCAGAATCTGATCAAGGAACTATAATCTTGGGGAAATCAATTAAACTTCTTATAAATCTACATACTGTGTAGAAATACCAATTTAGATAATTGAGCCAAAAAAAAACCCCTCTATACGTTTAAAAAAAACAAACAAACAAGAAATCTGACAGTCCAATCTTATTTAGCACTACCATGAAATCTACTATAGCTAAATTTCAAAATAGAAAAAGAAAATAAAGTACATCAAGGATTTCCTCATATCTTTTGGCTGTTCTTCTTATATCTTCTTCTTTCTCTGTAATTTTTTTATGTAACTGATTTGTCTCTTCTTGATGGCTTTCCAAAAGTTCAGCCTCCACTTCCTGGGCTTTATCTAATAAATAAAAATGGACACACATGAGAAAACACATTAGGTAAGAATATCTACATCCCAATTGCAGTTAAGAACCCATGTTCCACATCGAATTTGATGAAAATCAACTGAACAAATGTACCCTTCCCACAGAGCAGAAGTATCTTTACGAGTTAATTAATTAGCCAAAGCTTTCAGGTTCTTTCACCTGCTCCTCCTCTCAGTAAGGCAAACCACTGCCAGGTAGTACAGAGGTTCCCATTAGAGAATTTTCCTGGCCAAGAATCATTTTTAGTCCAGTTTAATTACCTAGAGCATTTTGCACAGTGTGAAAAAGAATAAGCTTAAATTATAAATAGTTTCTGCTGATTCTGATTTGTTCTTTATTGAACTGAAAATGTTCCTTACCAATGGTTTCTTTTATGGTCGTTTCCAGCTCTTGTTCCTTTTGTGCCAGCTGTGTATGAAATTCCCTCATCAGCTGTTTTAATGTGGAATTGTGCTTCAACTCAAGATCTTCCTGCTCCTGCCTGAGTAACGAAAATATAGAGTTAACTGTCATCAAAACAAACAAACAACAAAAAACAAACAAGATGTAAAGAGTTACCTGGTCTTCAAAACATACAGTATGATCTCAGTGGTATAAAAACATTTTTAAAGACATGCATGCGTGTGTGTCTAGGCACAGTAAACTACTTCTGGAAGGGTATATAAACTATGATTACCTCTATGAAATGGTCCTGGGGATTTAGAATTTTTTCTTTTCCACTTAAAATTTTTCACCATACACATCTATCTCACATAATGATAATGCTAATCCTAAAATAACAAAATTGAAAATAATTCCTTGGCTATGTACCTAATAACCATGATATTACATGTAAGAATAGGTTTTCCCTCCCAAAAGAGGACAGGGAATAACACTGCCTCTTGACTTAAATTGCTTTTATTTCTCCTCAGTATGTAACTTACTAGATTTATGCTTAATACTTTGGGTGGGTGAAACAACTGTATTAAGCTCCAAAAAAGGGACCAATTAGGGAGGATTTTGTGCTAAAAAAAAAAAACTTACTTGATTCTCTCTTCCATTTCTTGTTCATATTCTTTCTTTGTTATATCCAATTCTAGCTGATGCTCCTTCCTCAACATTCGAATATCTTTCTGCAATTTCACAATCTCCTTGCTCAGCTTCTGCTTCTCCTGCTCTGCCACTGCTAATTTAAACTCCAGGTCACTGTGCTCAGCCTCCATGTTACTAAGCGATTTGGGTTGGACCACATGTGATTTGGGCTTTTCTTCAGCACTTTCTTCCAAAATTTCTGTGGGTTTACTTTTTCCATCCATCTGTTGTAAAGCTTGTAATTTTTCATATTTTGAGGTCAACTCCTCCATTTCAACTCTATGTCCTTCCTTCTCTCTTGCTAAGCAGGAATCCAGCTCTTTTATCTTTTGCTCCAAAATTTGACAGGTTAGTTCCTTCTCTTGGAGGATTTTCTGGACGTTATCGACCACATTTTCCGAGTTTTGCTTTGTCTCTATGTTATTTTTACCTCCCTCTTCTTCCACATGCTGGGATACTACTGAAGAATATTTCCTGTTTTTTTCTTCAAGTTCTTCTTGAAGATGATTTATCACAGCTTGATCCTCATGCTGCTTTTCTTCAGCATGTTTTATCTTTATTAAGAGCTCCTGGTATTTGCACTGCATTTCAGAAAGAGAAGAACATGTTTCTTTTTTTTCCTGCTCTAGCCTCTGCAATAGCTTTTCTTTTTCAATTACGTTTTTTTGTAAAACACTGACTTTTTCCTCACATGCCTTCTGCACACAACCTTGGGAATCTGCCTCTTGCTCAGTACATGCTGCCACATTTTTTGCTGATCTGGGCACAACTGACGTTTCTGACTGTGGTGAACTTTCCATTGACTTAAGTTTTTCTTCCAAGATATAAATTTCTCTCTCTCTTTCTTGCAGTTTTGTATTTAGCTCACTCAAATGGCTTTCTGTATCTTTTTTATACTGCTGTTCTTTCTCTTCCATTTGAGATAACAACTGCTTCTTGATGGCAGCAACTTTTTGTTCAGCCTTTTTCTTCAGTTCTGCTAATTTTGCAGCACTCTCTAACTCAAGTCTATCTTCCAAAGCCTTTAATGCCTCTTCTTTGCTTTTCACACTGGAATTCACATGTTCCAATTCTTTCTTCTTAGTTTCAAGTTCAGATTTCATGAAAGCCACTTGCTTTTCAAGACTTAAGACTTTTTCTTCAGCTTCTTTAACCCTGTTGTCCTTTTCTTCTCCTAACTCTTGAATGTGTTGAAGTTTCTGAACCATTTCGTTCTGTTCAATATCCTTTTGTTGATTGTAATTTTTAAGAACTTCATTTAAAGACTCAATTTCAACTGTTTTCTGAGTAATATGCTCCTCTAATTCTACAATTTTTGCTCTTTGAGTTTTTAACTCAGTCTCTAAATTACACTCCTTTTTCTCCATCTTGCTCTTCTTATCTTCCATTTCACCCTTTAAACATTCAAATCTTTTATTTTGCTGATCGAGGTCTTCCTTCAATAAAGTTGCCTGCTCATCCTTTTCATTGGCTTCCTTTGTTTTTAAGTCAAGTTGCATCTGCAATTCTTTAATAGTATTTTGATATTGTGTAAATTTTGACTGTGCTTTCTTCTTCCATTCTGAGAATTTGTTGGACACGTGATCTACCTGTTCAAGAGCAGAAATTTTCTCTTTACTCAGAGTTTCAACTTTTAAAGATAAATCTTGTACCTGATCCAGCAATTCACATTGTTCCTCATCATATCGCTTACTTAGTGATGAAATAGCTGCTTCTTTTTCAGTCAGGCTAATACTATTCTGAAGTTGAGCATTCAAATCAGTTACTTGTTTACTCAGATTGCTGATCTCTGATTTTTTTTCTTTAAGCTCTTCTTTCATCAGTGTTAGAGCATTGATGTTTTCCGATAACTCCTTCTTCAACTGTGTGATACAAGACTCCTTTTCAGAGGCGGCCTGTTGCTGATTGCCTCCCTCTTTCTGTAAGACTTCTTTTTCTGTTACAAGACCTTCAATTTCAGCCTTCAAGCTCTTAATTTGATTTTCCTTTTCTTCTAACCGATTAGTAGCCTGTTGAAAAGAACTGTTTAGTCTGTTTTGCTCTTCTGTTAGCTGTCTAAGTTGTGCTTCTAATTCAGAAACTTTGCAAGTTTTAATTTGTAGTACCTCCTTAACTTTAGTTGTGTGGTGTTGACAATGGGAAATTCTAGAGAGAATGGCATTAATTTTGCTATTACAAATGTTGATCAGTTCATTTGTTTTAGCTTGTAATAAGGCTTCAGTTTTCTCAGAGTAAATGTCCAGCTGAACTGCTAGTTCCTCAGACAGTTTTTTGAATTCCAAGCTTTTGTCTTCCAGGCTTTTCTTATTTCTTTCATGTGAAGCTTTCAAACTCTGGTATTCTTCATCTGTGGTTTTCAACTTGTCGGTCAACTCAGAAACCTTAAGCTTATCTTTTTCTGCCAGCATCTTCAGTTCGACCACATACTCTTGAAGAAAAGTATTTTCCTTCAGAGAATCCTTCAAGTCAACTTCTAGCTTCTCAAGTTGCGCTTTCAGTTGAGTTTCATTTTGTGAGAGAGAATTCATGTGAGCAGACTTCTGGTTTAACTGTTCCTTTAACTCCTTTAATATTGTATCCTGTTTAACACTTTCTTCCTTCAGCCATGTTATTTCTTTGTTCATCTCTTCTTTTTCACACCCAAATATGAGGATCTTTTGCTTCAGTTCTGCAACCTCTTGTTCTTTTTCCTGCAGTTGAACTTCATGTTTCTCCTGAAGTTCTTCAGCCTGCTGATTAAGTTTCTTTTCCCAGACTGATATGACATCATTGAGTTCTCGCCTATGCCCTTCAGTAAGACTTTCTATTTGCTCCTTTTGGTTTGTTTCCAGTCTTGACACTGCATCATTGATTCCAGCTGAGTTAGCCTGTGCCATTTCCAAAATTTTGGCATTAAACTGTTTTTCTTTCTGACTAAGTTCTAGAACAGTATTTTCAAGCTCTTTTTTAAGTTTGGCTTCCTGATCCAATAATTTCTTCTTTAATGTTTCCTGCATCTCCTTTCCTTTTTGTTTAATTTTTTCCATCTTTTTTTCTTGATTTTTAAATTTGGTTTCATATTCTTCATGCAAAATACTAATACTGTCCTCCTTGGCTGATAATTTCTGTTTGAGTGTTTCAATTTCTTTGCTCTGTTCTTCTCTCATTCGTAAAATTACATTTTCCTTTTCCATCAAGATTTGATTTGTCTGTTCCTGCTCTATGTTACTATCTTTAAGATGGGACTCATAAAGTTGGGTTAAAGACTTTACTTTTTCCTCCATTTCACAATTCTGTTTCTCAAGTTGCTGCATTAAGTCCTGCACCTGGATTTTGTGAGTGTCTAATTCAGTACAAAAGTCTTTCTTTTGTGTTTCAACTTCAGCTATCTGTTGTGTAAGAAGAATTCTTTCTGCTTCTAAATCCAACAACTTCTGTTGCAACTGGGCCAACTGTTCCTCGTGTGCTTTTGCCTGTTCATGTGTGGTATTCTCATGTGACTGAAAAAGATCCAGCTTAGCAGATACCTGCTGGAGTTCCAATTCAGATCTTTTAATATCTGCCTCTAAATTTTCCACATGAACCTGCTGTTCTTTCAACTGCTTATCCTTTTCCTTCAGAAGAAGCCCAAGTTGATTAATTTCATCTTTTAATGCCTTCTCAGTTCTCTGAATGGACATCTCTTGTTCTTTGATAATACTGTCAACTTGTTGCTGGTGATGATTTTTCTGTTCATCCAGCTTGGCCTCTAATTCCTGCTTCACTTTATCTGCTTGATCCTTTAGTACAGAAAGTTCCTCTTCTAGCTTATCGCGGGCTTTTAATATGTCTGACAGTTCAGAAGACAATGATTCCAGTTCTGTTTGCTTCACATCGAGCTTTTCTAAAGTCTTTTCATTCATCTCTTCTATATGGGCCTGGAAGAGACTCTCTTTGTCTTTCAACAATATTTCTTTTTCTTGTTCATACTTTTCTCTAAGCTTTTCCATTTCGGTCTGATGCTGTTGCTTCAAGACTTGGAGTTTTTCAGTCCAAAGGTTATCCTGCTGATGCTGCAGGCTTTCCAATTCTGTCTTGTGTTTTTCAACCATGATTGTAATTTCTTTATTGTGCTTATTTTTTTCAGCTTCCAAATGAACAGCTAAATCTTCTGATTGAATTTTGCTTTCTTGTAAGCTTTTTTCCAAAGAACTTTCTAATTCAAGAATTCTCTGTTAATAAAACAAATGTATTTTTATTAAGTACAGACTTATTTAATAGTGATGATATACATAGCATAATGTCTACTCCTACTTAAAGATTAAAATTTAGATAAATAACTACATATCATGCCAAAGAGTAAACAGGACAAAGAATCTGTACTCAATACCAACAGGAACTATATAACAAAGAAAAGATTCTATTTTTGACATAGCTCACAATTCCAGACTCTTTCTACCTACTTAGGTAATTATTTCAACTACCTATATTTCAAAAATATATTTCATAAAAGAGTTAACAGCAATTTTTGGTAGAAACATGAGTGTTTTTGGTGTTTTTTAAGGCCTATGATTGTATTCTATTACTTTCATAATTTAATTTTAGAAGATAAATCATGTATCTGATTTGTCTACCCCCCAAATTATTATTTAGAAGATATTTTGCAAAAAAGAAGGAACTTGCACAAATTTTACAAAGAAAATACTGATTTTATTATTTCATGAAAATACTAATCTTGACTCTGACAGGAAAGGGGCTAAGACACAGCCACAGAATGTCAGAGCAGGTCTTAAGAAATTACCAAATCCAATCTCTTCATGTAAGAGGTGAGAAAATTATGGTATATTTACAAAACTAGCAAGTAAAATATCTAGGCCTGAGTACCCATTCCCTTCCACCATGCCACTTTACATAAACACTGGAAATGGGAAAATAAACCACAATTTAGAACTATGGCTAACAAGTGTGGCTGTTTTACTGTCTAAATCAAAGCAAAAAGTCTAAATGAATAACATGAGTTTATTCATAACAGGTTGTGCATTTCATAAGACCTTAAAAAAGTACACACTGAGACATATATACAAATATGTTCATTATAGGACTATGTTTAATACAGGGAAATTGGGAAAAACTTTAATGTACAAGCAGGTACTGTGATACAAACAGAGTAAGAATTATGTCCAGGACATGACATGAAATGAAGCTAGACAAGCAGGAAGGTAGCAGGGCAAGGGCTGCCTACAAAATGAGGCCACTTCCTAGAGATCAGGGTGAGTAAGCAATGGAGCAGAGATGCTGCAGAGTATGAGTGCAAAGAATCAGAGTGAGTGGCTGAATGAAATACAGCCAGCTAAAGGCAGGGCCAGAGCACTATGTAGTAAACACCAAACCACTCCCATGAATAGCTCTTACTACCTAAAAATGAAGTATATGTATATGTAAATCTAACCTGGTAAAACGAAAGCCTCCCTGTAACTTTATACTGACTGGAGAGGTAACACTATTCATATTCAAACAATTTCAAGCTCTGGAACACGAATATTACTTAAACTTACAGTTCTGTAAGTCTCTGCTTCTTGCTGAACGTCTCGAAGTTTATTTTCACTCTCTGTGAGGATTGCTTTTTTCTGCAACTCTAACTCTTCCAAGGCCAAAGATTCTTGCTGTTCTTTCTCTTGGGTGATCTTCAAATATTCTGATTGACATTTTTCCTGTGCCAAAAACAATAATACCACCTTAGACTCACATAAATCTTCAGCATTCCCAAAGCACTTCCATAGGATTCATTGATTTCATTTGATCTGCATACCAGCCCTGTGAGGTAGGCAATATCATAACCTCTCTCGTTCCATGCTCTAGTCTGCAAAAACGAGGGACTGTGGCCTTTACAGTGTGGTCTGGCCAATCTTTGGCACAATTACCACTGATATGAAAATTTTTGTTCCCGTAACCACACTACATCTGCCATTTTTCCACTACTTAAAATGTTTTGCAAAACCCTGCTGAATGTGAAGGATCACACAAGTGCTGCTACCTCTTCTCTGCACTCCAGAGTTTGTTTTTTCAACTCTAGGCTGAGAAACTATGTTACAAGTTTGTATAATTTGTGAGAAATACCTCATTATAACAGGGCACCACACATGGAAAACCAATCAAATTCAGAGGATTACATGTGAGTATATGGATTAGATCAAGGAAATATTTATAAAAGCCTACATAACTCTTTTCAGATGATCTGGACTCTTTTACTGTCCCATTAATCCTGAAAAGCTTCTTCTTTGATTGCCATTATTATATATCAACATTCACATTAAAAATGTTTACTATTTGAAAAGAGAAGCACTAGAGAGCACTTTTTAACATTTAGTGGCTTTGGATTCCAATTAAGTATACGTATCCATACCTATCACTTAGGGTTCGTGTTACCAGCAGTGATATTTTCACTATAGTTCACTACACTCTGGTGAAGCATATTGCTTTAAGGAAAGATTTTGCACCATATTATAAATAGATTGATAAGAAAATATTAGTTTCTATTCAATTTGAAACCATTTTAAACATACTGTATTGCTTAATGTAAACTATATTTTAAATACATCTCTATGTGCCCATAAAAATAAGAGAGGAAATTTTAATAGTCTGTTGAATTTGGACTCTCAACTCAAAGCTAACTTCTCTGAAAAACTGGATAGAATGGGGAGTAGAAGGGAGCAAGTGCATGTGCTTTTTATGTGTGTTTGTGTCCTGCTTTCTCTACTCGGAATATCTGAATATATCAGTTCCCTGAACACAGTTTTAACAAGGCCAATGATCAAGGCTCAGTGCTCCCGATGGCCGATTACTCCAGTATAAAAACCCATAAGTCTTTATGATAAGAATTTTTAGCACCATTCCCAACTTCATTTATATCCTGCTTTGTTCCTTTATTTCTATACCCACCCCTATTTTAAATTTACGCTGTCCTGTTATAGTTTCAGTATTCTTACAAACTGCTTCATTTCCTTTCTGGACCAACAAAGAATACAGTTATGTGCCCATGTACGTGTACATGTCACAACCACAAACTAAACCCCTAACCTAAGCCAACAGCACTGAAAATCCACTGTTTGTCCCACAAAGATAAGCGAACTCCCTAACTCAGTTCAAGAAATATTGCTGCTGGAAATTCTCAGAGCCCCAGGTCCAATTGAGAATGAAAATTTACATATATGTGAAAAAAGAAAAAGATTACAAATACTGTTTCTCATTCTGTTGCACTGAAAGTATTTTTAAATTATATATATTGTCTTATGGATAATAACATATACAAGCAAACTAAATTTTTGGCATTAACACTTCTTACGATGACTTATATAAGAAGCTTTTCACAATTTGAGAAAAAAAATTTATCGTTTTAAATTTTCAAATTATATTATTCCAAAAAAAGCTTATCTTTGCTTTTCTGGTTAATTCATTTGGTTAGTTCAGTCGGTTTTTATTTTCCTTTATTTTTTTAAACATCATATGGATTGAAAATTACAGTTGAGATTATTCTACTTAAAATGAAAACTACTTGGTCATTTTCATTTTTTTCTTCTTTAAAATATATTTCAGTCAAAATTTTCTGGGCCTTGAGCTCTGCTACATTTCAGTCTGGTGAGTTTTTAGACATTCTTCATGAGTTATAGAGTCACCAGTTCTTGGCTTCAGTTGATCTATCTCCTCCTTTACTTCTACCTAATCATAACCTACCACCAGAGTGAGAGGGATGATAAACCAACAAATAAAATGATTAATGAAAGCTTGTTAAGTTAGCACATTTAATTTTCACACAATACTAACGAGCTCTGACAGCCTCTTTGCTGCCTACATCCTGTCTTCTCTTGATTTAAAAGTCAAGGTTGCCAGTAATCTGACCTCAAGCTGGGAGTCAGGGATGAGGGATGACAACTTTATAAAGCTGCAAAGTTGACCTTTAGCAAAAACAAAATAAGTACTTACAAGAGATACTTTCATTTGTTCCTGAAATTCCCTTTCTTGGGTCTGAAACTTCTTGGTCAGTTCCTGATCTTTGCTGGCCAGCTCCTCTTCATGAAGCTTCTGTAATTTAGCAATTTGTTCTGAGGATTTCTGAAAATCATCCAAATAGTTAAAATGAAAACAATACCCAGAATAAAATACATAACTCTACAACTAAGTTATACTTTATTACAGTTTAATCATCACACTAATAGCTTTTTAAGAGGAAAAAATCAGAAGATACTCCCCCATAAATCAAAAGTCACCGAATTCTAGATAGTTAAAAGAAAAACCAGTTAAATGTTGCTCCTCGTTTAAGACAAGGAGAACTGCTGCTGCAGTAATCGGTCCCATGTGGTCCGCTTCCACATCTTACAGGGATATTTCTCACCCATCAGGATGGGGAAGCACAGTAGGGGAAACAGGGATGCTCTCAGAGAGGGCACTCCCCCACAGCACAACTGCCCTGGCTGCACCAATCTAATTATGCCTAGCTTTCCAGGCATGCACTATTCATTAAAAAGTACTGACCTTGTTCTTTCTTGGATAGGAAGATTTAATCTTGTAAAATATCAAACCTCCTTAAATAAATCTAAAAAATTAGTATAATTAAAAAAACTACAAGCAGAATTGGGGGAATGTCCTCTAGACAAAATAAACATGCAAGAATGGCCAATACTCTTCTGAAAAAAAAACAGTATCAAGGAGAGGTTACCAAATAGCAGAACATATAAAACTAGAGTAATTATAACAGTGTAATAACAGCACATGGTCAGAGAAAGCAATGGAATACCACAGAGAATCCAGAAAAAAGACCCATATGTAGCACTATAATAATTTAGTATATAATAAAAATAGTATGTTATGTCAGAGGGGAAAACATGGATTATTAAATTATTTGGAGACTATCTGGTAGTCATCTGGAAAAAATTAAACTTGGATCCCTACCAACTTTACACCATACACCATTCACTTTACACTATACACCAAATAAATTCCAGTTGGATTAAAAAGCATGTAAAGCCAGAAGAAAAAAATAGAATTTTAAAAAGTGATCTCAAGTGATATTGCATTTTTAAAGCAGAACAAAAATCTTGATAGTATTTAAGGAAGAAAAAAATTTCTGCATGGCCAAAAAAAAAAGAAAAAAGAAAAAGAAAAAGAAAAAACCCCAAACAAAACAAAACAAAAAAACCATAAACAAAGTCAATATATAACAAACTGAAAAAATTATTTAGATAAAAGCAACGTATAGCCAAACAGATAATTCCTACTATAAGTAAAGAGCTTCTACAAATCAGTAAGAAAAAGACCAAGAGCCCAATAGGGAAGTGAGTCAAGGATTTGACCAGGCAACGCAAAGAGAAAAACTACAAATTTCTTTTAAACATATAAAAATATGTTTATCATACTGGAAAGAGATATGCACATTAAGACAAAATGGTGTCTTTTTTTAAATGATAAGCTTGGAAAGATAAAAAAGTTATGTAGCTCCATCTTTGTGAAGGGGTAATATATTCTAATACATTGCTTATGAGAGTTTAAACTGTCCTCCATAGAGCTTATAACAAATATGCAGTAATTAATAAGTACACATATCTTTGCCTGAGTTAATATTCCACTTCTAGGAATCTATCCTGAAGAAATATACATGTGAGCAAATACAATACAGGTACTATTTGCAATAGCAAAACATGAAAACTTTAACATCCATGATTAAATTATGAGGTATTCATGAAATGAAATCCTGAGTAGTCTTCAACAAATGCGGCATCATTATCAATTATCAATGATAAGGAACAATCTTCAACACAGATTATTAAGTGGAAAAGCAAATATAGAACCATATATATAACATGCTGTCTTTTGTATTAAAAAAATAAAGAGATTATAAAACAGAAAAAAAATTATATACTGAGACAATCTCTGAGGAGTATATCTAAAAAGATAGAAATTCATTTCTCTATCAAAGTACTTTTTTCCTATATCTTGAACATTATGAAACAATCAAATGTTAAAATACAAAATAACTCTTCTTCATACGCAAAGACTGTAGGAGAAGCATAAGACTTAAGTTTTAAAATGACTGTAGCCCATTTCAATCTAGAATTATTCTTACTTTCATTACATCAACGACCTCCTGTTTCACCCGACTTAATTCCTGTTGAAGACTGATGCGTTCCTCCTCACTTTTTTTTTCAATAGCTTTTATTTGTTCATCCATTTCTGCCTTCATTTTTTTCCGTGATTCTTCTGTTTTTTGGGCTGTACTCAAGGCTTTTTCAAGTTCCTCAAAAGCTATAATGAAAATGGCAGAAAACAAGTATCTCAAGAAATACTACCATTGAGCTAACGTGTTTTACATTCAACTTATGGGAACTAAGAGCAGCAGTAGCAGGACAGGTTAAAAAACTCATCATTGTTTTAAGCCAAGAGATATGTCTAAGTAGTTCAACTAAGCCATAAGAAACGTTCAGTCACTGACACCAATTTGTCAGAGTTCTGCATTCAGATCATAGAATTGCCTGTATGAACTTAAGCCAGAAGGTTGAAAAAAATATTAAATTACTAATGGTTCCCCACTCCACTCACAAATGTCCTTATAGATATCAAAGTCAGAGAAATAAAGACTTGTACTACATCTGTACTACATAATTTTAGTTGCTTTTTTGTTTGTTATGCAGTTCTTAACTATTGTCAATAATTGAGTAATATATATTTGCTACGACATTAAGAATGGAAAAATTTTTCTTTGACTAATCTTATTTTTAAAAATCTCCTAACTATATAATAAAAAAAGAGTTTTGTTTTGTTTTTTTAACATTTACTGGCTAAAGGCTCAATCACATAAACGATGTATTTTAAAATGAAACCGGCTACTTGTATAAGTTTCAAACTAGGGCCATTATCTAGAAAGAAACCTTTACCTGATTCACCAGTGTATAGAAAAGTACTACCCACAGGGAGTTCTTGGGTGAGATAAGAACTCAGGGCCTGCAAAAACAATCATCTAGGCTAGAGTGCTATGATCTTTAAGAAAGCCAGACAGCTCACCCATCATCAAACAAAATCAGATAGGATGGGTTCAACAGATGGGTAACTTGGCACTAAAAATATGTATGCATGTGCGTTTACGTATATTTGTGTGTATATGTATATGTGTGTTTGTGTATGTGCGTGCATGTGTGCACTGTATATGAATGTGTGTGTATTCTCTCTACTGGCCTGACACCCTGTAAAAACCCTACTGTTATTATCATTCTAGATTATTTCCTTTAGTCCTCATAGAATATAAGACACCAGACTTCCCCTCATCTTAGAGATGGACAATAAATATAACTTCAGTTTTCAAGATGGGTTTTTAATCCTATCAAGAGAGATATGTCAGGAGAGACAGTTCATTGACATATGTAGTATTTTCAATCCCAGTGATATGAAAAATGTGGAACTTCAACCTATGGCATCTCAGGAAAAAAAGCCCTTTTATTAACCACACCCTGGCTTAACAGACAGTAATTTGGGCATGAAAATTTCATACCTCAAGACAAAAACTGTTCTTAAAGCATTTTCTTAATGGCAAATTGCATTAATAAAGAAAAAAGCAAAAGAAAGGCTGAATTCTAGTAACAACTGGGAAACACAACTTGCTTTGCTCAATATTTAAACAAAAACTTTGCTGGCAACCATAAGTCTTTAATATAAAAAGAAATCTATCAAATTTATTCATTTTACATGCCCAAAACATAAAATTGAGGCTCAAATAAAGTTTAAATTTCAAAGGAACATTAATTCGCTGAGATTATTTTAAAGATTCTAGCTCTACTGGTATTTGTCTGTACACACCAAGATGATAATCCTCATATATAAATACGTTGGAAAATAAAATATTTAAAGAAAAATGCTGTCTTTGTTTTATTCTTTTACTATAAATTCTAGTGTCAAACACAAAGAAATATTTCTTATACCTAACAAGAAATTCGTTTCTAATTTCTTAAAAATCAAGTAAAGTGACCAATTATGTGAAAGAGGTTCTATAACAGAGTGCTTACTGCTTAATTTGTGCTGAAGGTTTAAATGTGGGAAAAGAAAAAATGGAAAAAGAAATGACCTCATTTTTCTTTTCATTACTATTATTATTCAGCACATAAAATTGTATTTTAGCACTTCAAAGCACTTCATAGAAATATCTTATATAAGGCTCTGGAGAACCTGAAGATAGTTCTGATATCCTTCCAGTAAAAAAGAATTTTAAATGAAAAACTTTTGTCAATTAAGCAATAATAAAAGAAAACTATATAGTCAATACCTAGTGAATTTTTTCATTTTTTAAATTCCAGAATCCAGTACATTATAAAAATAAATGTAGTACTCTCACTTTTTCAAACAACAAAAAATCCATACCACAAAGTTCCTATTTACATAAATTTTCCAGTAATTAGGTTTTCTAATTATACCTGGTAAATTTTAGAACCTTCTCTGACAGTACATTCTAATTTTAGTGTTAAATCCACTGAAATTGTTTTCCTAAGTCATTTGATTATCCATCATATAATGATTAAAGTAGGATATATCTGGTTCCACAATTAATCTAAATTTAATCCTCTCTCCCACTTTCTGCTACCATATCAAAGAACCATATAATTTTATGCCTAGATAGAAAACTTTGAGATGTTTTCATTCAATGTCTTCATTCAAATGCAAGAACTGAGGCATCCAACTTTTCCCTCAGATGATAAAGCAACTTGAATTTACCATCGATGGTAAAACTCTAAAATTGTATTTAAAGAATGATCCTTACCTTGCATTATTTTTAAAAACTAAGAATGTTGACATTGATGAAACTCAGTTGAGTAATAATAATAATATATCTTACTAAATCACAATTTCTAAACCATTCAACTACTGAGAGTTTCTAACTCTGAACAAAAAGTAGCATGTTACATCTCTGACAGACACACAAAAACTCAACTGCTTTCCTTCTCCACCCTGCCTTGCAAAAATGTTAAGCACCAAAAAAAAAAAAAAACAATTAAACATAGTGCACATGTCCACATATAGAAAACATATTACAAACCCATTCTGGATTCTACGCTGTACCACAAATGAAGCCACTTCCTTATAGGAAGTCTGCCTCCAATAATGAGTCCCATTTCAATGTTGAAGTAGGATACACTGAGAGTTTACTTACTAACCAAAAATGTCTCACTTTCTGATGCTGCAACCACCAGATATAGTAAAGTGGTGTCCATGGCCCATAATATCCTAAAAGCAAATTCCCCACTCTTCCCAAAATAAAACTATGCTGGGATTTTAATATTAGTACTAAAGAAGTCTGTTCTGTATGTCAATATAATTTAACTTCCAATTACTGACAAAGGAGAAGTGAGTGGGGAGAATGAAAGCGTGCATCAGCCACAGCTGACTAGTCTTCTGCCAACATGCAAGAGTGCGCGGGAAAATCACGGTCACGGCACACATCAATGGGAAGGCTAAGCACGAACTGCCACCAAATGTTGCAAGAACACACTGTGTTCTTCCAAAAAAAAAAATTCAATGTATCTCAGGCAATTTTTAATTAAAAAACACTTTGGAAATATTTCTAGGCAAAAGTTTAATGACTATTAAGGATGGTCCTCTGCCGAAAGTAAAATATGGGGAGAGGTCTTTAACTGCTAGTTCCTCACTTTCCACTTCAGATGAGGTTCACTCACATCCTTGGGAATTATAAAAATGGACAAATGCTCACTATAAGAGTTAAATAAAAAAGGCTGGCAACAGCTCAATAATCCAACCATTCATTCATTACATATTTATTGGATGTTTGCCATCTGCCAGACATATGCTACACATTGGGTGACATAAAAAAATTTTTTTGCACATGCACACGCGCGCGTGCACACACACACACACACACCCCGCTGAAGTAGTAAGAGGAGAAGAAAAATAAAAGAGATGAAAGTAGGAAGAATGTGGCATTTGCTTTTGCCCCTTCACCTTTTCGTCTCCATATCCTCAACATCCTTACCAACTGTATTACAGATGCCAGAATTCTGAGATACTAGGTAGCATTACTATTTTGTTGCTCTGTCCTAGAGGATACTTTACTCTAAGCACAAAAAGACCCACTTCTACTCCCACTACGGGGAATAAACAAACATGCAGAAGTGTGGATGAACTGTTGCTCCTAAGAAGCTGATTAATAACATCATGAATAAATAAGTAAGCCAGTACTTATGCCTTTAACCCAGCAAAACAGTTACTAAGATGCATGTGGTATTAAACTAAAAACACACAGGTAATACCACAAAATGAATAAAATGCAAATTAACAGAAAAAGAAACAAAAAATAATTTTGTTTATCAGAATTCCCACCCAATCATCAAGCCTCTTTTGTGAATAAAAGCAAAAGTCTAGAGAAGCAGTTTTCAAAGTATGGTCCAAAGATTCCAGGGTGCTGACACCCTTGTAGGGGGCCAGAAGGTCCTCCCTTTTCCAAATACTTAATCTGCATGAGGGCAGATTTTCTTCGTATATTTCAACCAAAATAACATATTAGAACAGACTAAATGCAGAAACAGATATAAAGTCCAGATATCTTCTATAAGCCAAACAATGAGATAAGCAAAAATGTAAAACAAGGCTATTCTTCACACTAAATTTTGTTTTGGAAAATATAGGTAATTTTCATAAAACTATACTAGTATGTAATAGGTTTATATTTGTTATTTTAAATGAACTAAACAAATTTTTTAAAAATTTCTTAGTTTTAATTTCCAACGCAATAAGTATCGCTACACATAAATGAAAGCTCTTTGGAATCGTCAATAAGGTTTAAGAGTGTAAAGAGGTCCCTGAGATCATAAAGTCTGAAAACTGCTCAGCTAGAGTTTAAATGAAAATAAAATAATACCACCACCCAGTGGCACAAACCAGATAGCATGATATTTATATATGAACTGGGGTCTTTGGAGATTTAATAAACACTACATTTACAATGGAAATCTACTTTTAAGCCACTTTCCAAAATAACTAACAAGATTCATTCTATAGACTACACTTCGACTTTTAAAAAGCTACAGATCTATCTAAAATTTCATGTACTCCTTACATTAACCATGTGAATTTATCCATTAAATACCTTAAAAACATCACACATGTCTTGAAAAATATGAAGCTAAAGCTAAGCAAGTACATAATTCTCTAGTAAAGTGTGTTCTTCTAGTTTGATGCTTTTCAGTAACAGTGACAGTGCCAAGGGTACAAGTGCAGGGTGAAAATGACTGTATAAACATATGGACACACGGTTACTATTGTAGAAATGTATCAAGCACCAGAAATTCATGATTATTAACAAACAACTTAAAATCTAATTCCACTTAAAATAAATTTTTCCATCAGGTATTCATTTAGTGACAAAATATGTACATAATTCTTTTCCAACATGGCAGACTTAAATTCTACTTTAATTCATACTTCTTTTGCCTGAGAAACATGGAATTTTCTTTGTAAAGCTCATCCTAAGTATCTATGATAAGAAAATAAAATAGCCCTTACCCCAGTCCTGTTCATACAAGGCTTGGGAAAGGCACCATGATTCACTTATTGGCATGTGTGGATGTACAAAAATAAGATGTTTTGTGAGACTTAAGACTCTAAGAAAACTCTGTTACATAAATTATCAACAACTAATAAAGCACTTAAGTATACACGTGATTTTTGTTTGTTATATAAATATGCATAAATCTTACACATTATTTAAATACATAAAACTATTTTAAAGGGTCCTTCAAACATCAAATAAATACATTCCACAGAATGTCTTTGGTATATCAAGTCTATACTATACAAATGAATAAAAAACTTATTTCCTGCACAAACACAACATGGCAATAAAAAAGCAAAGAACGTTGAGTTAATCTAAGATTTTAAATGCAGCCAATCATATAAAACACATAACTCCAGCAAAGACAGGATACATGAAAGGAAAACGGGGCTTGCAAAAGACAGCGCAGCACTCTGGTAGCTTTCCTAATGCAAGCAGAATGCTGTGTACATCTCGCGTAACTGTAGGCAAGAACATCTTAAAGGACTGGTGGGGGTTCACGCCATGGTGCGATTTCTCTTCTTGTATTGGCTATATTTAGGTCACTTGAAGGTACTAACAAAAAGATTTAGTCCATGGGTAAGAATTTATCCTGAGAAAAAACTCAAATATGGAATAAGCTGTATTACAAGTTGTTACAGTATTATTCATAATAGCAGAAATATAAAAATAATCTAGATATTGATCAATAGGGAAATGGTTAAGTAAGTGATGGATATGCATTCTGACAGCCATTAAAAAATGTTAGTACTTTAGCAACATGTAAAAGTACTCCTAATATAATGTTATAAATGGCAAAAAAAAAAAAAAGGAGCACACAAAATTGTATATATAAAATAGTATTATTTACAAAATATAAAAATAAAGATCAGAAAAAAACATTAAATAGAAGTGTGCTGAACAGTGATGTGCTTTCATTTTCTCTATTTTTTTTTTCTGGTAACATACTGCATTAATAACTAGCCAGCTACCCCAACCTCATACCCTGGTTAAATGCACACACGCACACAAACAAAATTGCCAAGACTTAGTGTGAACATTAGTAGCATTAATATTCTGCACTTGTGCTGCACTGAAGAGATAATATTGTAGACAATTAGTAATACTCAGCACCTATAAAATACAGCATTATGCACGTAAGCTCAGTCACTAGACTTCTCCAAGTTTAAAACCTGGTTACTTGGAGATATGACCATCTGTTCTTAAGTAACATCTAGAAAGGAATAGTATCAACAGTTATACTAAAATGCTTATGATGAATATATTTATTTTTTTATCCATTAAAATAAATAATTTTAATAAAAACAAGAGTACTATAGTATCATACTTCAAAAAACCTGCCTGACAATTCCACTATGGAGTAGAATAAGTACTACAGGTTGATACAGCCCCCTAAAATAGGCATGCCACCATATTCACATAGTCTCAGTATTTTATGATAAAATTTTTCTTTTAAAAATAATAGACAAATTCCCTTTGTCCTCCAACATATGGGAGCCATCACAGTTCATTTGGGAAAAAAATGAATAGCAGTGCAATAGATTGTTTTCCAAGAAAAGTAGAGGAGAATATAGTGAGCTGATCTTGACCTCCAGAATAAGCAAGCCAAAGAAATTAGTTATTTGTCTACTAACATCTACATGTCAAGAATTATTAAATATATTGGTTAAATATTTTAGAGGTGAAAATGCATGAGGAAAGTTCATATTCTTTGGTAATTATTTTATGTAGACACATTTACTTCTAAAAATCTTAACAACTGCCAGCTTTAATGATGTTAATGTTTACTTCACATGGCCAGCTCTTATGTATTTAGCCCTTGAATTTTAACTCTAAGAGAAAGACAAATATTTAACAGAGCAACTGAATTCTCCAAGAACCAGATGATGTTCACTGACTATTTATGGAAACTCTACTCCTTTTACAAAGACCTTTTCTTACTTTTAGTACTAAATTCGAATTTTTCTGTCAATTGGCATATGCATTTTATAAGTGAACTATCTAAGAATCATTTTATATTTGAAAAGTTCAGTTCAGATTCAACTAAGGCCATTAGATGAAATGTAGTTTGTGTGCTAAACTAGTTTTTATTATAGATTTAAAAGGTGATATCTTCAATGTGGAATCTGTGTTACAACTCGGTATCATAGCCCTCAATAATTATGATACCTCAATAATAATTAAATACCTAGAAAAGCACTCATAACTGTGTGATCCAAAGACTTTCCAAAGTGAATATATAGCAAATAACTTTAAATCTTATTTTTCTCTTTAACTTTTAATATTTGACAGTACTATTAACAGAGACATTTCTCAATTTATAGGCTATTGATTATTTATAATAGTTTTATGAAAATCACATTTAAAGATAAAATATATCTGTGTTTTGGAGAAGGGAGGCTATATTATTAAAGAATTGACTAGAACAGTTGCCTGAAGAAATTTTATCCTACATGTGAATTAACTATATTTTGTCTATCTTTACATCTTTTAGCTCTTTCAATTTGATATACTTCAAGTTGATAGACTCCTGATAAGATACTTCAATTTTAAAGAAAATTGAATTCCTTAACCTGCATTATTTTCTCTTGACTAACTACATGAGTCAACAAAAGAAGTCCTAAAAGTGGAAAGGCTTGATATGAGAAGCTGAGACTATGCACTAGGTTTTCTGTTCACTGAAACAAACCTGTTTAACAATGTCTCGCCACTCTCAAACTGCTTCAGATAAGTCTTCAGAAATTATCATCAGAGAGCTGTTGTCTATTAATGTTCTCTGAACAGTAATTTTCTTAGGTTTACTGAAAACAGAATCAACTAAATTCCTCTGCCACTTACCAATAAAATGTAAGGAGATGGGGAGATACTTATGTGCACATTTGGTGTCAAACAACTACTTCTGTCATCCAGACCCATTCACTTCCTTAAACCTTACAATCTAGTTTCTACATTTCTAAAACTATATCCTTGGAATTAAACCCTCATCAAATTAAAAATACCTTGAAAGTCTTCATCCTACCTTCTCCACTTCTGAAAACGCCTCTGATATTACCCCCAAAAGTGTTAACTATTCACGATTCCTGTGACTTCTTGGGTAACTTTATTTCTCTCTGCCAAACTCAAGATCAATATGCTTAAGAGCACAGACTCTGGACTCGAAATGCCTGGATTCGAATCCTGAATATACACACTTACTCTCTGTGTATGAATATAGGCAAGTTACTTAACTTCTATGTTCTTATATTTTTTTGTAAAATTAAGATAATAATAGTACCCACTTCATAAAAGTTGTGATTAAAGTACAAGTACACAAACCAGTAAATATGAGTGAAGCATTTATAATAGAGCCTCGCATAAAATAACCTAAGTGTTGGCTATCAGTAGTAGTAGCAGCAATAGCAGCGGCCGAAGTACATACATGCTAAGTAAGTGTTAGCAGTAGTGATACTGCTGCCCCTGCTACTACTACTACTATAAAACTATCAGAGAAATCAGCCTCTCCTACAAATTTATCCATTGGCTTCAACCTCATGCCAGTGACTCCTGAAAGATGCTCCACTTTCCTATTTCCAAATTCCTGCAAGTCAATTCCATTTGGAAAGCTCTTGATTGGCTCAAATTGAAAGTATCTAAGTAAACTCATCATTTCTTTCCATTCCTCAACTTCCCCATTTAGATTTCCTTCATTAGTTCAGTCTCCTAAACTAAAGACCTTGGAGTCATCTTAGATTCACTAAGTTGATCCAATATCAAATTCTGCAGAATGTACACTTCCTCTCCTTCCCAGATCCACAATCCTAGTTAAGGCGGCCGAAGCTCTCAGTCCCTCACACATATATTTCCCTCTTTGCTTCTAAGCTTGACTTCCCACTTCATTTCTTTTCTCCATAAAACACTAGCTTCCATCACATTATGCTTTCCTAATACTGGTTTCCTTTTGCCTTGTATGCCAAACTCTAAACTCTGCTACTCACCTTTTAAGATTTTAATAGTCAGTTGCCTCACAATCCAACTTTATTTCCCACTTCAGCAAGAATGGTTTTCAGTTAATTCACACACCCACTATGGTCACTGTGTTTCACTGTGTTTGTTTAGGGTCTTGTAGCCTCTGAAATGTGTGCTGCCCCCGAGCTCTCTGTTTAGGCCCATTCTATTCATTATTTGAGGCCTAACTTAAAACTCACATCCTCACTAACTTGCAGGCACCAGTTCATTCTGTTGTCTCCACTTTCTAATCTCTTTCCTTTCTTTCCTAGCATTACTCAGTATTGCGCCTTATTGAATACTTTGCTGGTATCTCCAATTTATAGCTTAGTATTTATTGTATCGAAACATAATACTATTATAACACTGAATTATTCACTATTCCCTTAAAAAGCAAATTATATCTTATACTTTTCGTTTACCCTACGGCACCTATAATGTAGCAGTTATTTAATATGTACCATGCTGTGTCTAGTTAGGGAATTCCAAAATTGTTAACCTGAATTTTGATGCTCTAAGGCAGTGGACAGCAAATGTTTTCTATAAAGGGCCAGAAAATAAAATGTTAGGCTTTCCAGGCCACATATAGTCTCTGTCACATACTCTTCTTCTTTCCAACTACTTAAAAATGTAAAAATCATTCCTAGCTTGAGAGCCCTACATAAACAGGCCATGCATGGACTGGATTTCACCCACAGGCCACAGTTTACCAAGCCCTGCCTCCTCTAAGGAACAGTTCAGTGTCTTATAAAGAGTTTCTACAGTTAAATACTTTTATCAACACTTAACTAATTTTTCTAAATGTTGATTGGCCAACCACTTTAATTGACTTTTGAGCTTTAACATAAAATAACCCCTGAGTTCTTACCAGCTCTCTCAGACTTCTCTTTCTGCTCCCGTAATTCCTCTCCCTGGGTTGTCATCTGTTTGATGCGACTACGAAGTTGAGCAATTTCTTCTTCCTTCATTTCCAGGGTTTCATGCATCTGCCGTTTTGTCTCTGCTATTACCATTCCCTAAACAGAAGCACAGACTCTAAAGTCTTTACATAACAAAACTGCATCATCGATAGGAATATCAAACTTACTTTAAAAGGCAGAAAACATAATATCTTACTAAATACAGCCCAAGAATTATTTCTTCATTTCACAACCTGAAGTCTGTGTTCTTCATTATATGCTGCACTATATACTACAATAACCTTCGTTACCTGACATGATATCAGGGTATTTTTGATATAAAAAATTATTTTAATAGTAAATTTAATATTTTAAGTATTAAAAACATAGTTTAAAAACTTATAATCTTTCTACAAATGTTTTCTATAATTTTCCCAATCTTAGTGTACAGTTTATAATGAACAAAATACGACCTTTTGTGCTTGGCTCACAGCCATCATGAACTATAATAATCAATCTGTGCTGTAACATGGAGACAGCCTCAGAGGCTGCTAAGTGTAAGGTTACTGCTGCCACACTGGATGGACTAAGACTGTGGTACAGATCTACTTGGTTTTTCTCTTTCCTCTTGTGACAGTCTATTATCTCACCACTTTTCCTTAGAATGTCATTGAGGCACTCCCTTCCTCCAACTTACTAATTGTTACTGACTTCCCACTCAATCATTTGTGACTAACAAAAATCGGGGTGGTTCAATTTGCCCCTGAAAAATAAGACTTTGTGACAGCTATTTTATGGTGTTTGGACGATTATTAAATTACTTCCAGGGATTGTCAACCCCTGTTTTACTGTATGACTCTTCCAGACGTCTAATATTAATGGACTGATAAAAACTAGGTAAGTAGGGCATTATTATATGAAATTTCAAAACAAAATTGTGGGCTTTCAGTTTCTTCAAAAACCAATCACAACAGCAAAAAGGAGAGAGAGAGAGAAAGAGGGCAGTGAAACATAGATTAAAAGCAGTCTTAAGCGTTATATCAATCACTTGCAATGAAAGAATCTTATTTGAATCTGATTCATAAAACTAGAAAAAAAATAAGGCAAAAGGAAAAATATGAAACTGACTAGATCATCATATTAAGGAATTATTAAATTTTCAGATGTGATCATAATTATATGGTTATATTTTCATAAAAATGAGTCCTTTAAAGACACATTAAACTACATATGGAAGAAATGATGACACTTCTTGAATCTGTTCTAAAACAATCCTGCGTTGAGGATAATGGGGGTCGGTGAAACAAGATTACCCATGGATATTAACTATTAAAGCTACGTGATGGGTTCAGAGGAATTCATATCATTAATCTTTCTACTTTTATAAATGTTTTAAGTTTTTCAGAATAAAAGAGTTTTTTTTCAAAGTGGACCTTCATGTAGTTTATGGAATAGAATCTAGCAAAATATTATAGAATGAAAAGCTTGCCGATAGATTTCAATAGAAGAGCTCTGACATGTTCTTAATAACAAGGTCACTTAAAATACTGTAGCTACAAAGTGTCATATTAAAGAAAATGGTGGATGGTATGTAACTGGAAGCTGCTTTATAAAAAGGACCCAAGAACCTGGGGCTGACAGAATTAGCTCGAAACTGTCTGCCCATGAATTTTTCAGCTGTTTTTGCTGCCATAGCTACCACTGCTGCTCCAGCTCCAAACTACTAATCTCACCTAGACATTCTAAAATTCACTTACAGAAAATTCTCTTTATGCTAATTCATTACTACTTCTTTACTTTTTAGGCGATTTATCTGAAAGATTATTGTTTCCATTATATTTGAAAGACAATACTTATGTCATTCATACTTAGCAATGATTTAACTATAAATAATTTAACTTTTCTCTGAAAAGTAATTATGTACTATAAACAGATTTCCTTTGCAACAGTTATTCTAATCTATAAATCAAAATACTAACTGAGACCAAGAAATCACAGAGAATCAGCTTCTCATGATACAAAGCTAATGCTAATAGTTATATAAATCTAGAAATAAAAACGAAAATGATTTTTCATGGAAGCAGCTGCAATAATCTTGGAAAGCATTAGTCTAAATGCTTCCAACTGCTTCCAAAAGTGAATTTTGGGGCCCCCTGACAAATTTTAGTATCATAAGCAGTTTTACCTTATCTTGTTCAAGCTGTTCAATTAAGTTCTTTGCATCACGTAACTGAGTGATAAGTTTAGTCTTCTCAGCCATATGAAGCTCCTAAAAAAATTTTAAAAATTCATTTCCATCTCCAATAAAGTTTCTCCTCATATGGGAACTCTAAACAGTTTATCTAATTTAGATACTTCTCATAATCTAGTAGGAGAAAAGTACACAGGATATCTCAAAAGTATGGTGAATGCTCTGAAGCCTAGGGCACCTGGGTGCCCCCTCTTTGCTGTCTCTGGAGGAAGGGAGAAGGCTTTCCAGAGATGCTGCAGGCCACGCTGGGGCCTGTGGATTTAGCGTTATGGGGCTCCCGTAAACAAAACTCACGTGCTCTTTTACCTTCATCTTTTCTAGTTCTTGAAGTCTTTCATCTAGTTGTTCTTGCAGGGCTTCTTTTTCACTGGTTAAAAGTGTACATTGTTCCTTATGTGACTGAATTGTTTCCTTACAACGCTGCAGTAGATTCTCCTGACGCTTAACTCTTTGCTGAAGTATTTCCTGTGTTTTAGCAGAAGCTCCACCTCCCACTATTAACAATAAAACAAAAGCAAGGGCAGTCAATATGGAACATAAAATAAAGGCTCCCTGGGAACACTTAACTCTGCTGGTACACAGGAGTGTATTCTTACCCCGACACACTGCTATACTCTAGGCCAGATCAACAAGAGAGGGTCCTTTCCAGGGTCCCTTGTGTCTTAGCTCCCATCCCAAAAGGATTAATAAAGTACTCTTTCCAATGCATTCTAATCTCGTCCTGACAGAAGTTCTGGTAAATACAGCTTTCTCCATCTCCTTACACTTACGAATGACATTCTCATGCTCCAGGGGAATTTCAGGGCCCCTTACAGGTAGGTTGCTCAGATAGATACCTGCTCTAGCTTTGGCTGGACCAAAAGTTGATCATAAATCTCTTTCAGAGAAAAAGCTGGTAAATAAAAGGTGGAAATTTCACTGAATATGTATTTCAAAGCCTCAAAGAGTAAAGGGGAACTATAAATGGATTTTTAAAAAAGATTTAATTATTTTCTTTTCCAGCTAGAAAGCTATAGATAGGGCAAATACAGGCATCTTTGAATGTAGAAATACATAAGCAATATTACTTAAAAACTTATAAACAATTACAAATAGCATATTCATTAATCTTGAATAGAAGTAACCTGTTTATATGAAATCTAGCTACTGTTATCAATAAAACAGTATAATATAATAAATTGATTTCAATTACAACAAAAATGTAGTGCTACTACTTGCAGACTTTCAAGTCTTAAAACAATTACTTAGTTACTTTTTCCTGAATAGCAACAACAATAAACAAAGAACAAAAAAAACAACAAAAACTCTTGCATCTTTCTGGAAATGTTAGGATCAAGGACATTTCTATCTCAGCCCATATCTACTAACTCATGCCCTAGAATCTCTCAACATCCTCCTCTAGCTTTTAAATTAACATTTTGACAAGATGAAGCTTACCAACTGGCTCTACAACACTCTCTGTATTCTCTTTAGTGACATCTTCGGCCTGTGGTTCCATCTGAGGGAGTGGTTTTGGTAAATCGACATTCATCGGGCCATTTCGTAACCGTTGTTTCAGCAGAGAAACCTAAAAAAAAGTTCTTCATTAGAAAAAAATGATTCAAAAGAAACTATGGCAGTAGGACTTTCTTAAAAAAAAAAAAAAAGAGGATAGAGTAAATGGTATCCTTTTTGCTATATTGAAGGAAAAAAATTAAAACAAAAAGTTTCCTTTCAATGCAGTTTTTGTTTATATTTGCTACTTTCAGTGACATCATAGTTAGCCAAAAGACACAATAAATCAACAATTATCCTTAAAGTTAATTGAAGAAAAGCAACGAGTTTTTAAAATAGGCCATTTTTTTAAACATCTGGAAATTATTACACATCCCATTACAACTACTTTATTTTTCTTTATCCAAAAATTCCACACTTTTAATCTTTACCTGAGTCTGGAGAACACTAATATACTGATCTTTTTCCTCTAAAGAAGCATCAAACTCCTCTTGGAGATGTTTTTTAGCTTGTTGGTCCATTTGGAGCTCCTAAACATAAAGGATTTTATAGGAAGTTTTCAGCACAAAACCAAAAATACAAACTTGAAGTTTTCAAAGTAAAAACATGATCAATCCACACTTGCATTTCTCTTAAGTATCAGCAACATTAAGAATAATTAGCATTTAAAACATTAGTATTTACACGAGCAAAGAATTTTGTTCCTTAAAGAATATGAAGATCCAAGAAGAGATAGTATGTTTTTGTAGCTATGACTCCTGAATTGATAATGTGGAGAGAATTTAAAAAATTAATTTCTTAAGATAAAAGTAAAACTTCATCCTACTTTAAGACATCTTACTACTGTGCCATCTTACATTCACTTGATCGAAAATTAAATAGCCCATAAAGCCTTCCTCCTCCGAATACACAAAAGTGTTCAATAGCCAAAATCAGAAGGTTCCTCATCTGTAAAATGCAAAGGTTCAACTAGTTGATCACCAAACAGTAAAATTTCAAGTTCCTGAAATTACTAAAAATGTGGCTTTCTTTCGGTCATTAAAGAGCCTTCCTAACTAAATCCAATGATTGTTACCCGTCTGCCACACGAGTCACCAGTAATTACCTCCTCAATGTCCCTGTCTTCCTTGGCTTCGGGGCTCCTCTCTATAATCCTGTGTCTCCTCTCTGTCCTTCATTGATTCTATATGCATCAACTCCTCTGGGCTCAGTCCTGTGTCCTCAGTTCTTCTCCCTTACATGTACTCCATTGGAATGCTGGGGATTAACTTCTAGAACATTTTAGATATCCCATCAGAACCCCTCTATTTTTCTGGGATTCCTACTTTTCTTACCTCAAGTCTTCCTCTGACTTGATCCATCCCTCACATATTTGCTAGAAAATTTTCCTCGAAAAATATTTTCAAAGATTTATATGCAACGCCCTCTTCTTATATTGTTTCAAATTTACTAATTCTCAGAACACTGAGGCATTAACTGCCTGGCACTCACTGTCCTTTTTCTCCACCACACCCACAATGCCCAAGATCTCCAGCACATTATTTACTGTTTCACTAAAAACTCCTGTCTTGACTTCCCCCCACAGCAGCAGTCTCCAGATGCTGGTCTTCGGATGAGAACATGTCCAGAATGAAGTTTTAATCCATTCATGGTGGAAGAAACAGAGGAAAATGTAGAGAGTTTTTAGCTTAGATCTAAATCTTTCATTTAAACAACTATACTTTCTTCTGAGTATATGTACTTCCTAATTTTTTGTTATTTAAAAAACCCTCCTTTCATGAAATAATAACAAAAGAAGAATCTGGTTCCTTATTCTTGATGTATATACTTGAAAAAAAAAAAAAAAGCAGCCCTATGACAATTCTTTCTCCCATTTCTGAAAGGACCTGGAGTTAATTTTTCAGTCCATGAAATCCAACAGTCTGAAAAACATTGTCCTCCATGACTTTGCACAGGCCACTTCTTTAGTCTGGAACCTCTGCCCATCTCCTTAAAGCAATGCAGTCCTTTACTTTCTTTAAAATTCACTTCTGCAATTTTCTACATCCTACATACTAGACTCTGTTACACAGCATCCCTAACAGCACACAAATATGCCTCAATTTACATTATGGTTCTCAGGTTCTGAATGTTTTTCTTAAAAATTCTAACAACTTGACTAAATCCTTTCCAAAAAAACAACAACAACAACGACAACAACCGATGCCAAGTACTGATTCTAAATCCAATCTTAAAATTCAGAATCTTACTAGGGGGAAAAATCTGCACGTTAGCCACTTCGAGATGAAAAACTATGTTCAATATTTACTATCATCTGACGGTTTATATATTAACCTCCATCGCCCAAACTATTTTGTTAAAATGTAAGCCTATGAGAGAAAAGTAACTCTTTCAGAAATCCCAATAAATATATTTCCAGATTAGATTTAAATTAGTAATTGTTAAAAAAATATTTTCAACCTAGTTTGTCACTGAATATAGTCAATAATGCTCCCTTCAGTTAACTGATTAAACTAATAATCCCTGTTCAAGTCATGGGAATAAGCGACTGAAGTATAATATAATTGAACTTTTTAGTAAAATAATAAATGGCTCTATAATATTATTAAATATGACAACTAATTCAATAATTCTCCTATTATTGACCACTTAGATGTTTTCTAAATTTTGGCAAACCTGGGGTTAACATGTTTATGCATAAATTTTGCAAGGTCTTTCTGATTATTTCCTTAGAGAGAAATTCTGATGAGTAGAATGTATCAAATACCTTTAACTGTTGCGCTATTTTTTATCTCAGCCCAATGTTATCCATTATGTTCAGAGCTGATTTCAAGCTGCAAAAATGAACCCTCCCTCCCTAAAAATCAGCTCCGAGAACAGCAACTGCTTATAATGAATTGCATCTGGGTGAGCCTGGAAAAAGTACACACTATACAGACAGCAGGACAGAGAAAGGAAGAAACATCTAAGACAATGTCTTCATTTATTCCCCATTTAACTGGCCCTAAAAGGGAATAAGAGAGTCCTATCTACTTAGATGAGCTCATAATTTACATAGCATAATTACCACTTTCTCATAGCATGATATTCCTGTTTAATATCTGTTCATGTTATAAGAGTCAAAAACAGGCAAAAAAAAAAAACATTACAGGGTATCTACTGGTAATGCTTTTACTTTACTTTTGCTTCTTTATCTGATTCATTAAAAAATAACTAATATGCTAGATATTGACATAAGACATAATATTTGTTGATACAGAACAAATGTTCTGTTTTGTCTGTCCTCCAGAAAATACTAGGAAAGATTTTGGATTCTATTCATGCATATGTTCATAACCACATGGGGAAGAAATAAAATACTAAAAAACACTTTCTGAATGTCTTAGTATAGCAAAATAATTATACTCAATCTGGCCTATCTAAATCAAGAAAGTACTAATGAAACTTTGCAAAGCTTCTATTCAGACTTTAATCACAAAGAAACAAAACATTTTATGACTTATATCACTTTAAATATTTAATTAAGTGGTAATCATGACCATGGGTTATATTATTTAGTTGAAGGACATTTTTCTCTTCATGAACAAAATAAAAAGTACCCAAAACTCTCACTTAACCTACTTAGTATTTACATATTAATTACAGGATAAATTTTTCTTTAAGTAACTGGAACCAGGTTATGTAACTGGTTATGGTTGAAAAATATATCTTAGCTAGTACTAAAACTTGTCAATCTGTGGCTCTAATATGTATTTCCTAAGAAAAGAAGATAAAGTTACTTAATAAAGTTATGGATTTGTATGATACTATATCCATTAGTTCTGTATTACCTGTCACTTCAACCCCTTCACTAGCTCCCAGAAAGGGGACGCAGAGTTGCAAAGGGCCTTCTTTGAAGAGTTAGCACACCTACTTCTTACTACAGATCGTGGCAGGGGATGCCTTTTAGCCAATTCTCTCTCATAGTTTTCTAAGTCCCTTAATGCCTACAACTGAATAGAAGAGCTTAGCTGGGGCCTGCTAGCAAAGCAGGCCTTTTCTCTTTTCTGATATGGAAAGAATGCCTAAGAATGCTGGTTTCGTCGTTTAAATTAGAAAAAGGATAGATAGCCTTAGACGTTGCTACTGACTGTTTATGCAGGGAAATGATAGTCTATTGCTAAGTAAGACAATTTTATTTCACTAATTCCACCAATGACATATACCTAAGGAAAACCACAGAAATAAAAACTGTAGGAATTGATCCCTGGTCTTGTAGGCGGGGCTGGTTAGCTATTATTATAACTAATGAAATGCATATGAAACTATCCCAGCAAATACAATAGTTCTGATAAATCTGAGAGATTTAATTACTATTTTCAACATACTAATCACTACAACTTACCTCTCTTAATTCCGCAACTCTCCGAAGTGCTTTATCCTGACTCTGACTTAATATACCCTTTAAATAGAAGGAAAAAATGCTGATTTAAACAACTGCATGACATAGTAATACAAAGCAAGTAAAAAATAATTATTTCTATAATATTACAACCGTTTATCCAAAAATAACCTGAGGACTGCAAATGTTAAAGATATGACCATACTGGAAATTTGCTAAAAGTTAAATTGTGACGTTACAGAACTGTTCTGCATCCTGGTTGTGGTAGTAGTTACACAAATCACATGCAAAACAGACAAAAGTCAATTAATTCTACTATATGTTAATTTTAAAAATAAATTTTTTAAGTTAAATCGAACTCCAAATGCAATTTATTTCATTGTAGTCTGTGTGGACCTAAGTCAATTACCAGTCTGTTCTAAAGGTTTTTGTGACTTAAAAACAAAATAGTCCTTTTCTATATTAAAAAAAAAGTCCAAGAGAAAACTGCAAAGAGAGCTATATAGATTGCTAAATTAATAGTCATACATAAAAATCAAGAAGCTAAAAGAGTAATATTAAAAGATGAAATGATTCATTGTTTCCTGAGGAGGAGATAAAATAGGGATGGGTGCTTTACACTAGTGAGGAAATTAAACCTAAAAAGTTACGGTCTATGCAAATAAAGTAACTGTATATTCTTGTACACTATAAATACAGAGAGGTAAAGAAATGGAGTGATCTAAAGCTTCACTGGTTTGTGTGGACTAACAATAAAATCAAGGGATACAGGTAGGCAAAATCTGCTTACGACCCAGGGGAGTGTGACTTAGCTCTATTTGTGGGGCCTTCTAAGTGAATAAAACAAATACCAAAGGCTTTTTCTTTTCTAAAGCCATGAACACAGATTTTTTTTTTTTTTTGGCATCATATATAAATTTTTAAATGCAGACAGATGCAACACTGAGAACGATGAAAAACTGCAGTGCATTATTTAGAAGTACGCGCTCTGCAATCTAACATCCAGAAAGTGGATCCCGGTTCTCCTCCCTACCTCTTAGAAGCTGTGCAACAATGAACAAGTCACTCTTCCTCTGTTTCCTCACAGGAAAGGTTTAAGGACTAAATATACCAAAATATCTGGCACCTAGTTAGAGCTGAATAAATGTTAGCTAATATGAACAGCACTGTTATTAGGGTTAGCAGTACTTACAATTTTAATTTCACTGGATCTATTAAAAGGATGTTTGTCTATTTAATAAACAGATTTCTAGGCATGCAGATATGGGCATGTACACACATGTAGAAAAGACCATAAATCACTGAACTTTATCTTTTTCCAACATCCTTTATATTAGGGACTATGTAACCACAATTGTCTAGTGCCACTTAGTGGTAGGAACGCATATACCTAGAAATAGAAATCTGTAGACAATTCATAGAAACACAAGGTATCCACAGAACTTAGGAATAAGACGACCTTTTGAGAATGAACTTACAGAATATTAATAATACAATGGATTAAATCAGAACTCACTTGATAGAACTCATGTTTAAGAAAATACCAAAAAAAACTAAAAACTCTTTGTAATAATCTAACTTTCACATTTGTTATGGACAATTAGAACACTGAATCGGCAATAAATAACTGGTGGTGGCAATCTGAACTGATTATATTCCATACCAAAGCCAGAAAATGTATGTTGTACTTGACAGATTAATATTTATGGCAGATTAAATATTTCAAAATAATGTACATGAGGAAATTAACTAATTTTACCAAAACTCATTTACAAATAACTTGGTTATGTAACTAACCTTTGGTTAGTGTTTTAAATGGCTCAAAATGATAAACTGTTTTAAATAACTTCAATTGTAAAAAAAATACTATACTTTATAAATAACACAGCAAAATGAGAGCACCATTTGAACTGGACCAGATAATTCCCCTTAGCTCTGATGTGTGATACCTGGTGGAAAATTTCTGACCATGAACAGGATGACGCAGTAGGGTCGGGGGGAGGTCACCTAGAAGAGCTACAATAGCTTCCTCTCTCCACACTGGAGAGCTTTCCAAGCAGCAGCCTCAGGAAATAAAAAGAGAGGCTACTTGGGTTCGGACTCTGATATAATAATAAAAAACAGATGTCTGCAGGTACTTAAAAAATAGAAGAAAAAGCTTTGAAAGTTTTGTGTCTCTTTACCACTAAAACAGAGATGCAACCTGCAGACTGAGACACTAAGAAACATGCTTGGAAGAGACAAACATGCCTTAAATCTAAACCTCTTAAGCACTGCAGGGATCCAAAACTCAAGGAAGCCCATCCCTACTAGAGGTAAAATCTCCGGGATCTCTCATTTACTCTCTTTATCAAATCCCCAATAATGGTAAAGAAGGTTAAATACTTTGATTATATGGAGAACTATTATAAGTGAGAATCAGAGCTTTATTACCATAAGACCTTAATTTTAAAATTATGTATGAATCAATATCACAGCCAACAAGTCACTTACTTGGAGCTTTTTCTTCTCTCTCTGAAGCATCTGATAAGCTGTAACAAGCTAAAATGAAGAAAAAGTCACCAATAACATTAGTCATTCCTAGATAAATGCAATTATTCTAAACTCTGCTAAAACATCTTGTCATAAAAGTCAAAAAATAACTCAAAAGAATCCTTTCATAGACAATTCAATCTAATTAGATGCACATACAGTCAAAACTAAATAACACAGGAACTATATTTCTAAAAAATAAAAAGAGAACTTGACTCTACACATTAACTATCTATTTGACTTTACCTTAGGTACACGCCTATTTAAATTTCAGTACCTAATTCACAGGTGGGGATTAGAGCTAACTTGCCTAAAAACAGGAGATTACTCTCAAACTTTAGTCACAGACCAGTACCATCAGCAACAGCATCACCTAGAGGGAGCTCACTAGAAACAGAAATCCTTGGACCCCACCCCAACTGACTGACTGCGAATTGAGGGAGGAAGAATAGAAAGACAGCATGTGTGGTTTAACAAACTCTCAAGGTGACTTTTTGTTCGAAGTATAAGAGACCATGTAACTGCTCTCTAAAAGTTCCTTCTGGTTATAGGACCTATGACTGGCTGTGCAAAAATCTGAGGAAAAGAACTCACAACCAACAGATAAAAACTGGTTATTTAGGTCCTAGAGAAATGTTTGATGACTTAATATAAATAGGATATTTTACCACTCTAGCACAACTTGATGTAATTATGAATTAGCAAATCTTTTAAAATCTATAAATGATATAGCATCACTCATCTGAAGGCTCAGCACATGGCTCCCGTGAATTATTTGGCCCCTAATTCAGAAGTGCTAGTGGTGTCTAAAGAGACAGGCTGCAGCTTTAGGAGGAAGCACTCCCCTATTCTGAGCCTTGCCATCTTCCTCGAAAGGCTGCTGTGTGCCCCCAAATGCCTCTACTGATATCTTGAGTAAAGAGGCAGGTAGCACTGGAAAGTAAGTTGGCAACAGAGATTAAAAATATAAAAGACAAAATTCTGCCTAAGACCCATTCTATTACCTTAAGACCAGATAGGTGAGAAAAGGTAAAGAAAGACTACGGGCTCTTTTCATCCCTAATTAGATGCATAACTCTACCTGAGGTAGCACAGAGGAGTAGAAACAACCAAGAAGATCTAGAATCAAATCCAGACTCTGTCAAATGCTACCTATGTGACCTTAGGCAAGTTACCTAATCTCTATGATTAAGTCTATGAATCTCTAATCCCTAGTCCACAAAACAGAGCTAATTAAGATCTACTTCACACAGAAGATGCAAAATTAAATGGCACCATAAATACAAAATGCATAGTGTCTTGCACACTTAAATACTAATTATACTGTTGCCCCAGTTTTAAACCTAAAAGCCATGGGTTAGTGAAAATAACAAGTCTTAACAAACAAAAATCAAGACCATTATTTACTTTGATAGAAATAAAAAATTAAATTTTAAAGAAAAAGGCTGCCTGATTCCACAGTGCCTCATGAAGATACAGGGCTCTATTTATATCTCCGGGTTCCAGACAGCCAATAGATTTTAGCCTAATAATACCTTCCTCTTTTGTCAGTACTTTATAGTTTTAAAAAGATATTCTATATATTTCATCTAGGGGTTTTTTTGTTCTTTTTAGCTGCAGGGTAAACTACCCATACTGTAGCTATAAATGGAAATAGAAGTTCTGGCTAACTTTATAAGCTAACCTTGAATTTATTACTCATTAATTAAAATTTACTACAATGCTGATTTACAAAGTGTTAAGACAATACAACGTTAGGCATTGTTTAAAAAAAAAAAAAGCCATGGGCAACTTGCTCCAGAAAGATTTTCCTTAGGAAGAATTGTTTTAACTGCACAGGATGGGGAGGGAAACCAATACGATTCAGCCCGAAGGGTAGGCGCTATGTTCTTGAAGAACTAAAAAGAGAGAAGGAGCCTACTACATACACTTCCTTCCTCTCTTAGACCAAACAGAGAGCATTATCCCCTAGGGGGTCAGCAGTAAAAGGACTTCTTGGGGTAAAGTTTAAATGTAGGTACAATAATGTGCCAGAAAATCAGACTACTTAAAACATAATTGGGGTCAGTAAATATGGGAATCTGTTTGGCACAAGAGGTCACGATGGAACCACAGCACTTGAAGGATGACAGGGTGGGTATGTGAGAAGGAAACGACGAGCTCTGCACTGGACGTCCAAGCAGAGCAGCGCAGAATGTGACAACCAGACGGTTACGAACAACAATTTCCAAAATTTTACTAAGAGTCTCGCCAAAGAGCCTCTGTACCGCTGAAAGTCTTTAACCAGATATTGCCACAGATTACCCACTATTAGTTACCAGCATACCTGGTTAAGGGAATTGACAGTTTGGCCACCCACAGGAGTAAAAGCCACGTAGTAATATGAATTAGAGAACCAGGAAAAGAAATTTTCGTTCAGGCAGAAATGCCATTACTCCTACCTCAGAACATTTTCCTTTGTAGTTATTCAACCTTTGTTCCATTCTTCGCAGCCAATGAATCAACTGTTCTTTGTTGAGGCTGTCTAAATTCCCTAGTGAGTCTTCGGCCTCACTCTCCATATCAGATGGTGGATCAAAGGTGGCAGCAGAAAAGTCCAGGTCAAGTGTAGTCAGGGACTCTCTAGAAGACGTTCGTACCAAAGACTCTTTAGAAGAAGATCGGAATAGAGATTCCTTTATTGGACTTCGAAACAAAGACTCCAAGGAAGGCACCCGGAGCTGGAGCTTCTGTGCAAAAGACTGCGTGTCACCTGACTGTAACCGAAACCCAACAGAACATGTGGGTTAAAATACACGTTAAGACTTCTATTATTCCCTATCACCAGCAAGAATCTATTAAAAGCTCTACAAATTCAACTAATATTCCAACAAGAGACACCTGGTTATTTCTGAAAAAAGTGCTGGACCTGGAATCAGAGGACTGGGATGTGGGTCCCAGGTTTGTCACCGAGCAGTGGAATGACCTCCACTAAGTCACTTCCTTTCAGTTTCACATCTATAAAAAAGAAAGAAGTCATATTTTCCCAGCTGACCTCACAGGTGTGCTGTGAGGATCTGTCCACTAAACAGTAAGATTTCTGGAGGCAGTGACCATCTGTATCACTGGTACATAGCCAGTGTCTAAAATGTGGTATATATTTGATTTGTGGCTAAAATCAAGTAGATTTTATCTGAAGTCTTTATGGAAACATTGACTCTTGATCATTCTTTTCAACAAAAGAGGGGTATGAGGAGGGCAGGGGGACGGTAATGTGTAGCGAGTCCATTTTGTTCAATAAGAGAATGGCGGCCAGAGTTGGCTTGTGACATCCGACTCTGCTCTACTTACCATTCTGTCTACTGGGAATAGAAATAAGCATTAAAAACCATGAAGGGCAGTTAAAAAGTCTAAGCTAGAGTTCTTCTGCACAGATCAGTAAGTCTGATGTTAGAAACAGTAATAAGCAAGAGCTATTCTCTTAATTTGAATAATAACACATTAATTTGAATAAAAACAATGAAAAGCAATATAACATAATTCAACAAACTTGTGAGTGGCATTATTTTGTTCAGGTGACAGTAGTCAGTATTAAACAGGGGGTGTTACCTAGAAACTCACTCTCATTAGTGCAGCAAGGTCACTACAAGATCTCAATGATGCCAAGAATGAAATGCTCAGGGGAGACTGAAGTCACATGTAGGCAAAGATTAAAGGAAAACATAAAGATTCTCTTTAGTACACAATGTGAAAACCAAATCAGGAATACTTGTGGATTTTAGAGATTAATAACAGTATTTGTCAAGGTGGGAGTAAGAAAGGATAATGTGCCCCACCCCTTCATAGGCACAGGGATTTGTACATGTTGTTTATAACAATAAAAACTGGAAACAACCCAAAGGTTCACCACTAGAGGATCCATTATATAAATTACAATATATGGAAGGAGGTTCAAGAGGTACTATTAAATGGAAAATTTTTAAGTTATAAAACAGTATGTACATTAACTCATTTTGATTTAAAGTAATTACACATACTTTTTAATTTATATGTATGTTTACACAAATACCCTTAGAATCAGGTCATTAAAGACAAACACAGAAAGTTAGCAATGAGTGGTTCTGAATGGTGAGATTTTAGGTGATTTTTATTTTTATACTTTCTTATACTTCCTAGTTTTTTTTTTTATAATGTGCAAGGTTTACCTTTATATTGGTGAGATGGAGATGGTCTTAAGGGAAAGGAGGGACCCTCATGTTCTACTCCTGACCCAAGCAAAAAGCACCTTTCAGTTCATCTAATCTTGTATACCGCTCTAGGTCAAACAAGTGAAGCAAGTTTGAATAATACCAAAAGTAGATGTTATTTAAGGGTCAGTAAGAAGCTAATGAACAATATCAAAGACATGTATTTGCAGAAGCTGACAAACTTAATATCTGCCATATCTACTATGGTTGGGAGTAACATGTTTGAGTGTAGTGATTCAGCCCATGGGCTGTCCAATAAGGCCACCTAGATTCAAATCTTGTCTTCACCACTATGTTACTTATCCTCACTAGTTTTGTTTCCCCTTCTGTAAAACGGGAATAAAAAAAAATTTATAATATTGATAATACTCATATGGGTATTACAAGGACCGAATAAGTTAATACAAGCCAAATGCTTAAAATGTAGCAAATACTCAATAAATGTTAATAATTATCATTGAGAAAGAAGTTAAAACAAAAGACAAACTTACTAATAAGAATGTCCTTCACAAGCTTATTTGGCAGATTCTTCTGGTTATATGATGCAGTAGCCAAGAACACAAGTTAAAAGCCAGACTTCTTAGGCTTAAGTCTTAGTTCTACCTTTTTCTGGCAATATGACGTTGGGCAAGTTACTTAACCTCTCTGTGCCTCTGTTTCTTCATTTGTAAAATGGAGAAAACAATAGTACTCAACTCATAGGGTAGCTGTGAGGAGTAATAAAGTAATACATGTGAAGTACTTATAACCATGACTGGCTCAAGGTAAAGAGCAAATACTAGATATCACCTGATAGCCAATCTTCACTTCTACCTTTCCACCAGACACGTTTTATTCAGGGTAACAATATATCCAGGTAAAAACACTCACTTTCCCAAATACAAATTAAAGCCATAATGAGATACTACTGCTCATCCACCAGAATGACTAAAATTAAAACTACAGAAAATACCAAGTATTGGTGAAGATGTGAGCAATCCATTTTGGAAAACTATTCTTTAGTATTTACTAAAACTAAATACATGTACACTCTCTGAACCAGCAATTTCACTATTAAGTATTTACCCAATACAAATGTGTAAATATGTTGAACAAAAGATATGAACTAGAAAGTTAATTGCAGCATTTTTCAAAATAGTCCTGAACTTAAAACTACTGTTGATGCATATCAATAGTGGATAAACGAGTCTATTCACCAATGAAATACTAGACAGCAATGAAAATGTATGATTTATAACCCCATGCTAGAATATAAGGAATTTCACAAACTATTGAGCTAAAGAAGCCAGACACAAAAGAGTACATACTTTTGATTCCACTTAAATAAATTTCAAAAACAGGTAAAATTAACCTACAGTGTTAGAAGTCACGATAGTCATTACCTTTGAGGGTGAGAGGAGAGAGTGGAAGGGAGCACAGGGCTTCTGGGGTACTGGCAATTTGTTTCTTGATTTTGGGTGCTGGTTATAAAAGTGTATTTGGTTTGTGAAAATTCAGAAACTGTATAATAACGATATCATACTTTTCTCTATATGTGTACTATATTTTGATATACAATACATTTCAATTAAAGGGTTTTTTAATTAGCTTTTCTCAGACTGGGGTGGGCCAGGTGCAGTTCAGCCAATAATGTGTACTATACTATAAGTGGAAATCTACAGGATGGAATCTTCTAGGAGAGATATTATTTTCCTGATAAAAAGAAATATGCCTTTTGTTCTTGTCTTCAGTTTTCCTTCCTGTCTGGAATGGAGATGCAATTCCTGGAAGCCAACTTGTGATTATGAGGATGAAAGGCAATGGTAAGGACGGGAGAAGTAAGGGGAGTCAGGGGACAAGAAGCTACAGGGAGAAGGGTCCTTAGTGACTGTTTACCTCCAAATCCTCTGGGAGTGAAAAACTAAACTTCCACTGGTACCAACTGTTGTCAGGTTTTTAGTACCAAAGATATTTACTGATTTATAATTCACTTAAAAAAAAAAAAAGCTAATGAGGGTTAAAGAGGAGAAATGTATAAGTAAAAATAAATGAACACATAAGAGTTACTTTTAACTCCTTCCTGTCTCCCCCATTTTACCTTGTTTTCAATCCTTCCTTTTTATTTCCCAGTGTTCTTATTTATTCAGATCTTTATCCTCTATCAGTTGGATATCTGCAGCAGCCTTCTGTTCCCTTGCCTCAAATCTCTTACCTACACACCTACCCCTATCAGACTGTCATCAGTCTGAAGGGTGGGAATGGGGGTGGGGGTGGGGGGAGTTAAGGAGATGGGTAAAAAAGGTGATGGGAAACAAAGTCAATAATATTGTATACAGCTGTTCGACTGAACTGAACTGAACTCAAGATTGAGACTGGTTTAATGAACTATATAGAACAATCTACCAACCCAACTTTTGAAATGTGATACTTCCAGGGAACTTTCAGAGAAGGGAACTGTGGACGCTCAGAATGAGTCATCCCAAGATGTGCCTCTGTGGTATGCAGGTTGTTTTGAGCTAAAGGCAACTTTAGCCATAGGCTCAAGAGAAATTCTGCCCCTCCCTGAACTACCTAGAAAAACTTGAATTAGGGGCTTTGCCCATAATAAGCAATTATCATCCCTTTTGACCTATCCAGATAGGACAGGACAAACTTTCATTTACCAAGAAAGCATCAGGTTTTCCTATCATCCTGCAATGAGCCCTTGAAGCCCTCAAAGCACCTTACCTCATCCCTAGCTCAAGGTGTCTTATATACCTTTGTTCTCTTTCTATCTCTGAACCTCTCGTGCATGTGGGGTCTCTCTCTCTCTCTCATGTTTCTGGGGCTCTCATGTATATGTATGTATTAAATTTGGTTATTTTCTTTTGCTAAAAAATATATTGTGATAAATTTTCACAGCAACAGATGATTACTAGACTTAGTGTGGTGATCGCACTGTAGTATATAAATGTTGAATCACTATATTGCATACCTGAAACTAACAAAATATTGTATACAACTATACTTAAATTTAATTAATAAATTAAAAGAATTCCACCTCTTAAAAAAGCAAGAAGAATTAAGGGACAAATAGAGGAATGTATAGATGGACAGCCCTGTTATTAAGCAAATATAATAAAGTAACAATGATAGAATCTAGGCGGTAGGTATACAGCTGTTCACTTTGAAGTTTCAAATTTTCTATATGTTAGGAAATTTTCATAACAAACTGTTGAAAGTAAAAGAAAAAAGCAGTATTCAAAAAAGCAACAAAAAATTCAAAATTCAACTTTAATACAATTGAAATTTAAAAATTCATAAAATGATTTTCAAAATGAGAATTCTCCCCATAATTAAAAAAAGCATGAGAACAATCATGTAAATCCCTGTGTTTTGCTCTATTGAATTTAATAAATTCAGTCCTCATTTTGCTATAATAGCTTATAAATTCAAATGAAGCCATACATGGCAAAAAACTATCAGATAGAGTGGCGTTTTATGTCTATGATAATTCACAATACTATCAGTAACTAGCCGCTGGTCCTTGGGCAAATAATTTAAGATTTCACGTCTGATACTCATCTATACAATAAGAGTAATACAGATTTCTCCTAAGTTGCTAAAATACTAACACTATGATTCATTAAAACTATTTTACAGCTTTTCAGATAAAGATAAATGCTCAAATATTACCTACTGCTTTGAAAAACATTTTTCTCTACTATGTGGTGGCATATACTACTTTCAAATATCTGAGTATTTTAGTCTGTTAGAAGTAAAAGGTCAACTCTCTAATTCTTTTAGAGATGAAGAATCGCCTTGATTAACTGAATATTATGAACTGCATTAAGCAACTTAAAAGTAACTGTATCTAACAGAAAATTTTCTAAAATAGATATACACTTTTATGCCTTCTTATATGAGGACAGTAAGTAATCTTTTCTAATGACATCTCTGCCACAATCATATAGTGTACGCCAAAACTACTGACTTACACAGGATGTTATACCTGGTAATAAGGGGGCCACAGGCAGCTATGCTTTACGAACTTCCAAGCTTGCTTTTTACCATCTCTTCTCCCTTGGTGTCAATTCTGATTTCCCGCTGCTGTCAAGATGCCCAACCATGGTAAACACTCTACTCTCCCCATAGATATACATGGTTTCTAATTTGCTAACAATCAACAACCAATCTGTCAGAAATCTGTTTAAAAGTAAACAGACTCTGAGTGAAGACATCTTCTTGTTATGAGAATTAAATGAGATCATATATATAAAATGCTTAACAATACCTGATACAGAGTAAACACTCAGTAGATACTATCTTATTTTTTAGGAAAATATGTGTTGCTTTTTTTTTTTTTTAAAGAAAGTTCAAAGCCTTTAGTGAGCTGACTTCCTGAATATCATGTTCATTATTCGCCTTAATTAAAACTTAAACCTCTCCTGAATTTGTTATAAAGCTGGCTATTGTTCATTCTAGTTTTTGCATTCATAACTGTATTTAGTCTTTTTGGATTTTTCTATAAAAGAAGAAAATAAGCATTCTAAGTAACATTCTTTAACAATATTCCTTAAAGATCACTGGATCTGTCCAGTTCCATTTATACTGGTGCTTCTCAATATTTTACGCTTAGCTCATAGCATTTATAGAAAATGACGTATTTGTAGAGGACTTGGAATTAATTGGGGATGCTGCTCAAAGCCAGAGTTAATAGGCCCAGGGACCCAGACTATGACGAGAGACTGATGGGCCTCCCTGAAAGAAATACAGATCTCAGCTCATAGGTCATCTTTGCATGGAGTTTGGGGAGCTGTAATTTATACATCTGCTAGACAATACTTTAGAGTGAACAGTTTACATAATTTAGTTCATAAATCACTTAGCTCATAAGCTGTCTACATTCATGTTCCAGGTTCACACAATTAGAAATGGTATTGCCCCACATTAGAGACCACTCAGAAAGCCAGGTTAATGAGAATAATCATTACTAAAGCCAAAGTAAACAAACGTTCATTTCAGTCATTGCTATCATTACAGTATTTTTAATGATTTTTTTTTTTTGGAAGGAGTCAAAAGAATAAACCCCAATCTCCAAATAATTTTAAAAATCAAAGATAACCTAAATTCTCTAGTAGTAAAATACTTTGCTTTAGTGCATTTAAAAGCAAACTTTAAAAGAAATCCCATCTCCTTTTTATTCCTCTTCCAGATTATGTAACTCATACTCAATATGTCCTTCAATATTTCTTCTATTTTTTTTACACTACTATAAAGTCAGATTCCTCGTTTTCCAAAAGTTTTCTCTTTTCTGCCAATAATTCTTTAAATGAATAATCATGGAATCTTACATGACTGATGTATCTATAAAAACCACTTTCATTTAAAACTTTACCAAGAAACCACCAACAAACCTGGATGTGCCATGCATATTGTACCAAATGTTTGGACATCAGTTTCATTGTAAAGTCAAATGCTAATAATATAGATTGACCAACACTAAAATGACTTGCTCTTTTTAAAATTAAATAACACACCTGAGGAGTCATTGGTTCACTTCCATTAACACTGTCAGGAGATTTCGTGGCTTGGATAGATGCATTCTAAGAAAAAGAAAGAAACATTGTAAAGAAAAGGAACAAAAAACTAGTTATAAAACTGTTAAGAACGAAGGTCAAGTACCAAGACCTGAGGTATATTTATCTATTAAACAAAATTAGTAATTGTTCATTTATTAGAATGTTTTCATGCAAGGCAAAACAAGTCTGGTTAAGTATTTTAGAAAATTTATTTTGCTGTAATATATGTAACTAAATAGCAAAGATTAGTATGTAACAAAGTTTATTTCAGGCTAATCACATACTTCTTCCTATTATAATGTCCCCAGATTTTTCCCACCACCACAAAATTAATATCAGGGATTCAAATAGCAAAACTCATTCAGATAGAAAACTATCCAGAAAAATAAGTAATGTTAGCTGTTCCCTACAATAAAAGAATATTCAAATTAAAGTTATTTGGGCTAAACTATAAAAATATCTTAGCAATAATAGAAATGCTTTATTCATTTGAAGCCAGCAGTATAAATGACATTGTTATGACAACTTTCAGAAGAACTTAGAATTAAAAGTATCTTCTTCCACATGGGAAAGGTTTTTGTTTTGTCCTGTTGGCATGATAAATGCTCCAAGTTAAGCAACATTCTAATGATTACATCAGACTGGCCTAGGTTCTGTGATAATGAATGAGCTTATTTGAGATGTAAAATTCTATAATGCATTCATAATACACTCAGTGTCTTAACTAAAATTAGAGCTTCAGAAGTAGCTCACGATAAAATAACTTCCACATTTTAAACAAAAGCATTAGACCAAATACTAGCCACTATGTTTCAATAACTTGGTCTTTAAATAGTACATTTCCCCTACAACTCTACAGCTGATCAAGAAGAGTCAAATACCTGATCTTCTTATTCTAAAAAAAAAAAAAGTGGAGAAGGCACTCAGCTTTGCAAAAAAGTGTTCTCAAATTTTTGAACTCTCATTAGGTATATGATACTAAGAAATTATTAATTTTTAGGTACGGTAAATGTATTATAGTTATATATTTATCTTTCAGAAATACATACCAAAATATTTAGATAAAATTTCTGAAATTTTGCTTCAAATAATGCAACAGGGGTTGGGGGCGGCAGCAGCTGCATGTAAGGGGAGGGTGGTGGTATAGTTAGAGAAATGTAAAGGGATGGTGATAAGACAGCCATGAGCTATTCATTGTTGACACTCAGTAATGGATATTGGGGGAGAGGGGAGAATTCTTATACTACTATTATTACTATTTCCACTTTTGTAATGTGTTTGAATTTTTCTCTAATAAAAATTTAAATACATTCTCCCTCTAATATAAAAATTATCAAATTTTATCACTCCAAGAAATTCCCTTAAACTTACATAGGGGAGAAAGGTTGGAGGAACATAGGAAATAACTTTTACCTTCCTGTTCTCTGCCATTTTAAAGAATTAGAAGTTGCATACATGGCATATATTTGTGTAACACCATAATTAATGTTTTCCAATCCTAAAAATATACTACACATTATAAAATAAAAAAACATTTTATAGAGTATCTCAACTAGTCAATATACTGAAAAGTAATCATTAAGTTATGGAGAAAAGAAAAGGCTCCATAAAACATTTAGGTTAGGAGGAAGAGTGTAAAGAGTTCATATTCTAATAAATTACTTCACACGTGACTGTAGTCTGTACAAAAAACTATTCCACAATTTGAAATATCACCCAATCAAATATAGCATAACATTTAAAAACTTTCTCTCCTTATATATATATCTAAATTTATATGTTATGTGAAATAGATACAGGACAGCTAAGGGACGTATCGGTCTATGTTACCCTATAAATTTAAATCAGGAATGTCTAGAAGCAAAATTATAGATTCTGTCACTACTTGTAATGACTTCTCCATTTCTGCCCAACAAACTCTTGCTCATCTTTCAACTTTCAAATGCCTCTTCTTTTGTGAAGCTTCTTATGACTTGCCTGAAGGGATAACACATTCCCTATACCTGTATTTTCTTCTATGAAGCCTTAATTCCTTTTACTGTAAGTATATGTTGATATATTTATCTCCATATTAACCTACAAACTCTGGGAGGGCAGAAACCTTGCATTTTCATCTTGGTCCCCAGGACCTAACATTTTGATGACTGTAGCAGAGGCTCAGTAAATGCTTGTTTAAATCCATATGCAGTTACTTCCGTCACTGTAAGGAGACATTCTGAAGACCTTTTCAGACAGAAGCCTAAAGAATTAGCTCTAGCTCAATACATGTCAATACTCAACAGTCACCAATACTTTCTCTTGAAGGCAGTTCTTAGGTAACAGGAAAACTCTTTAAAGTGCATTTAATTTAAAAGCACACACAGGTTCCCCGCCAAATTTGTCTTAAATTATGTTTTGTTCAATCTTTTAACAACTATTTATTGATGGTTGAGCATGAGGGATACAGAAATTTTTAGAATTTGGGGTAAAAAGCATTTTTAAAAAAAAAACAATTGAAAAGTCAGCAGTTGGTGAACTTGTAATGATTTAGGCCCTCACTACATTTTTATTTTACTATAGGTTATGCTATGGTTTCTCTTTATCATGTGGAAAATACGTTTTCATCTGAACAAAACTAAATTTAAATAATATAATGAAGATTTTTAGTCTACTTCAATTACTTTAAAATAGTTCCAAAGCCTCCATTTAAAAATTACTAGCATTTTTCACAATAGGACGGGACTCAATACAAATTACTTGTATGTACTTACAGAAGTGGGCCTAGGAAAAGCTCCTCTTCTTAAGTTTCTATTACTACTACATGAAGTGTAAAGTAATATCATTTTATGTTTTTAAGTAAATTGGTAAGTTATCTTTAACTAGGACTCCTATTCTCTCTCAAACCAGTTTTGAAAATAGTGAAGTGTTACTGGTACGCAGAATCAAGGAACATTTTTCCTGAGAGCCAAGCTAAGGCATCACTAGAACTGTGAGCTGCTTTTTTTCTAAAATCAAGTTTACAATGTAATTTAGGATTGCTACTGGCCATATACAGACCAAGTCTTTACTGGCGACATGGACTGAATACAGAAATGTTCTAATTTCATCATCAGCTTCTTAGTAAGTTAAACCAATTCTCGTTGTTTAAAAACACCTCAATCCCAGTTCAGTGTCCAGTCTAGCACCAAAAAACTATCTTGATTGGACAATCAAACATCTCTAAGTTTTAATTTGTTAAATTAAGTACTTAGATACTTTAGGAAAAAAGACCAATTTTCCAAAGTGAAATTATATACAAGATTCGAAATTGTATGAATTCAGTCAGTTGAAAAATAATGTAATGATTATTTCCTTTCAGCTGTTTAATACAGAAAACTGATACTCCCCCAAATAAGATGCTATTACTTATTACAGTAGAATCCATCTATCTACTTTGAGTTATTTAACTATAGATTTAGATACAATGCATTTTTTCCTAAAAATGTGAGTCGCATCTCAAAAAATTCTTGGCCACCTACGAATAGAACAGATGTCTAGTAATGCATACCTTTTTTTAGTCAAAGAGCAAACATTCCCCTAGGAGAAAACTTAGAGTTTAGACCAAGTAAAGGCAGTCTTCACTACATTAATGAAAATGGTGTTATTTTGTTGCTGTTAAAAAGCTACCAGAAAACACACCAGCCATCAGAATTTAGCGTTTTACTCTTGATTTTTTTAGAGCAGGGTTAGCAACAGGGCACTGAAGATGCTTGAGAGATGGTAAGTGACAAGCGACATAGGATCTGCTTCTAGAATTACCAAATTACTTTGCTTCCCCACAAAGGGAATGCAGAAAGCGGTGGAAGGACTCACCACACTGTCAGTCTGTGTTTTAGGCTGTTTGGAGGAATCCAAAGCAAAGATAGTATATTCAGAGAGAAAAGCGGGCTCTGCTATCATCCCGGCTAGTAGCTGTCTCATTCAGTGTAACAAGCAGAGGTATAAAAATAAAACAAATGATGAAAAACAAATCATAAGGGCATGTTGCAACCACATCCATGCACAACACTATAATGGCCTCGTACCACCACCACCACCACCTTCATTCCACCCCCCAAATAATAAGTTGCTGGGAAAGATCAGGAATGGAGATGAGTTGAGCTGCTTAGGATCTTAAAGCCCAACTTTAAACAACTTGCTCATTGGCGTATAAATGATATATGCAACAGGCACCACAGCACACAGCATGTCTGGCAATTTGGTATGTCTACGACAATAAGAATACAAGCTTTGCGCAGTGGCAGTATCGCAGTGGCAGTACTGTAGTCAATGAGGTTTATCCAAGGCGCGATTATTGCTAAGAACAATACATGGTAAAGAACACAAAGCCTTAGTATAGCATAAATATTGAAGCATTCATTTTTATACATTCAAAAAGATAGCATGGAAATTTGAGGGTAAAACATATAAAACTTTAATCACTTATCTGTACTTATATACAAGAATAGTTTTCTCCAATGTATACATAAGAAACTTTTGAAACTGGAATTTTTAAATTTTAGGGATAAATTCTATTATACTAGTTCTTCTGATTCTCTTCTGTGCTTCAGTTTTCTTTCAGAAACTGTACACTAGACACCAAAATATTAACGATCATGAATTAGATGTATAAGAGGTTATAATTAAAATGGACTTTTTTTGACAGTGGAGGTTACACAAATATACACATGATCAAATGCACAGAACCAACCCCCCCTCCCCACACACATGCAATGAATACATGTAAAACTGGTGAAATCTGAATAAGCTCTGTGGTGCACACAGTTTACCAACGTCAATTTCTTTGTTTTGATAGTGTATTATAGTTTTACAAGATGTTACCTTTGAGAGAAACTGGGTAAGGGTACACAGGGTTTCCCTAAAAAAAATTTTTTGTAGCTTGCTGTGACTCTATGATTATTTTAAAATAAAAACTTTAAAAAACAGATCTTTTGAAATATTAACTTAGCAGTCAATGCATGTTATTATATGATATATAACTAAAAACATATCAGAAAATAAACATCTGCAAAAGCTTAAGAACTTACACTTTTTTGTCTCAGTACTATAGAGTTATGGATCCTAACTAGAGCCTTACTAACTCTTCATTTGTCCTACATTACAGACCATCTTACAGATAGGACATTTTTTAAGTCTGCTGTTGTTATGTTAATAACTGGTACTCCATGGGTAGGATTCAAGACTTGACTTTATACTAAGTCTTAAAATTTAGTATTAGTAGTGTACTAAAATATACCAGTTGCCTGTTTGGCTCTAAGGAATCCTCCTATCCAATTTTTCACTCTTGCTGAAAATCTCTCCTGGGAACTAAGACCATGTTTTGAATGAATGTTATTTTAAGTTAAAGGCTATACAAATTCATTCTTCTTAGGCTTCCAAAGTTAATTTTTGAAACCAAGTCAATCTTGCTCACACAAGGAAATAACTTAAAACTGCACTTAATTAAGGGTATGTTTGAAATTTTAAGAGAAAAATACAAAAGCTAATTCCCATTATAGAAATATTGACCAAACATTTCAAAAGAAGCTGCCAAACAACAACTTACACTCCAGCCCCTAGCCCTCGGAAAAGCAAATGATATCAAAACTAGTTTCCACTGATAGCTACCTCAAAGCCTAAGTTTTTCTCCCCACTTGTCCTTGTCAATTTCTTCTATGTCTGTGAAAGTCTCACCAGTATCAGTTCTCAAACATTCTAAATAACATTTTGTCTCAACTCAATCTTTTTCAAACTGTTCAAATTCTAATCCAAATCTGCTAAAAATTTAATTCACCTCCTCTTCTGTGTGGTCCTTCACTGCAGCCATCAGTTGAACTAACACTGATCGAAGTTTTAAGATTCTAAAACATTCATGAAGCTACCTAAAAACTCTTATCAGATGTGTGCTGAAAGTTTTCAATCTATCCTCCATATTTCTTACTCAAAAAAATATTTTTTTTCTGAATCTCTGTGTTTTGAGTGGGATTACTCAGTCTTCTCTTCGAATTACCTAATTTTCCCTTGAACTGGGACTAGTCTGAATTTCATTTTGATTTACAATTTTGTATAATTCTTTTTTTCATTTCCAGCATTTCCATCTGTTTCTTTTTCATATCTACCTAGTCTAATTTTGTTTTGTTTTGGCCTGTTTCTTCTCTATAATTTTATGTTCATAAGAAGATTACTTCATTTATCTTACTAAAGATACATATTTTAAAGTTGTTTCCAGATAACTCTATTATTTTAATTTTATTTGAAATAAATTTATATTCCAATACCTGTTTTTTAGCTGCCTTCTTAGCATTTGCTTTAGAATTTTTATGTACAGCCTCATTTTGAGACAGTATTATCTTTCTCCTTCCTTCTGTGCTCATCCTTCCTTATCCAGTCCTAGTTTCGGGTTTCCTGCCCTACAGCAATACAGGGGTTATCTCAGACTCAATCACTAAGCCAATGTGAGGTTTGGTTCATTTCTTGATCATGACGCCTCCCTAGGGACAGAAGCTTCTTTAATGGGCCACAGAGAACTCCAGGCAGCAGTTAGCGAAAGTTTTTTCAACTTCTTTTCACCAGTGCTGGGAGCCCCACTTTAGCCCCGAGAGCTTGTAGCACTAAATCTATCTCTGGCATCAAAGAACCCACCCAGTCTTTCACAAGAGAGTTCAAAGAGAAAAGTAAGTCCTAAGACCTGCTCTAAGGCATCCACTAGCATCCACTGTATGTAATGAATTAATGTATCTCTTATGAATTAATATATCCCCTATTAGGGAAGGGACCTTAAAAACTTTCGTACCTTAAGAAGTCTGTAAGTCTCTCTACCTTGAAGAGAGGATTTCCTGTTTCTATCTTCCCAGACACTGTTATATACAGCTGTTAGTAGTAACACTTACTATTTTGAGTCAATTAAACTCATTCCATTTTTATTTGCAACAGTGTAGACCTTAAGAAGTACTCATGATAATAAACCCTGCAGAAGATACAAGAATATAATTGTGTTCAGCAGTAGCAGGTAAGGAAATACCTAGTACAGACTGTGGGTATACCATTTTGATCAAATTCAATTCAAAACCACAACTTAAGGCCTTATTTTGTCTGTATGGATATTTCTACTACACAAAAACTCTTCAAACAAACAAAAGACAGTAAAAAAGGACAAGGTGACTAAATTACTGTAATCCTAATCATCACTGAAAAAGACCAATAAACATGGACAAAAACATACATCAGGCCAGAAAACCAGGAAAGTAACAATACAGACACAAGGAATTTTTGCTAAGTCTCAGAGCACTTGAGAAAAATAAGTCATCACAGATCAACTTCTCACTCCAATTCTGAGAATGCTCAACTCAGCATACTCAACAATAAGGTGTAACCAAAACTTGGTTCATCAAAATGATCAACAGATCTTTAGCTTGACTGACAGAGAAAAACAGTGAGAAGACTCATATTACTAATATCGAGAATGAATGAGGGTAAATTACTACTAGATTTACAGAAATAAAAAGGATTATACTATGAACAAACTGTATGCCAACAAACTGTATACCTTGAATGACACAAAAATTCCTAGAAAGATCCAATTACCAAAACTGACTCAAAAAGAATGAGAAAATCTCAATAGAGCTATAACAAGTAAAGAAACTGAATTAGTAATCAAAACGCTTCTCACAAGGAAAAGCCCAGAATCAGATGGCTTCCTCGGTAAATTATATCAAACATTTAAAGAATTAATACTAATCTTCACAAACCCTTCTCAAAAAATATAAGAGGCAGGAATACTTCCCAACTCATTTATTAGACCAATATTTTCTTAATATCAAAACCAGACACCACAAAAAGAGAAAGCTAAAGAACAATATCTCTTATGAATACAGACACAAAAATCCTCATAAAATACTATCAAATCAAATCCACAATGTAAGATTATATACCGCGAGCAAGTGGAATTTGCCCCAGGATGAAAGGTTGGTTTAAAATCTAAAAACAAAAAAAATAGATAAATAAATAAATAAATTTAAAAAATAAAATCCAAAAACCAATTAATATAATACACCATATCAATAGAATAAAGATCAAAGCCACATCTACATCTCAACAGATACAGAGAAAATATCTGACAAAATTCAATACTGCTTCATAATAAGAATACTCAACAAACTAAGAATGGAAGAGAACTTCCTCAACATGATAAAGGACATCTATTAAACACCCATAGCTACATCACACTTAATGACAAAAAAACTGAATGTTTTCAACCTAAGATCAGAAACCAGACAATTATATCTGTTCCTGCCACTTCTGTTCAACGTTGTCCTGGAGGTTCTAGCCAGGACAATTATGCAAGAAAAGGCACCCGGATTAAAGGAAGATGTAAAACTACCTCTATCTGCAGATGACATGACCTTGTACATAGAAAATACTAAGTAACCCGCTATATAACTATTAGAACTAATACATAAGTTCAGCAAGGTTGCAAAATACAAGTTCAATTTACAAAAATCAACTTTATTTCTATAGAGTAGCAATGAGAAGACCAAAAATGAAATTTAAAAAACAGTTCAATTTACAGGGGCCCTTAACATGATCCTATACTCTACATTGCTCCAAAGCACCTAACTCTAGAGAAGCAAAAAAAGATTTATCAAGCAACAAAAAGGAAAGGAAGCTCTATGCTGAGGATAATGAGGCTATGCCCAGCATCACCAGGAAAGAGTACTATGTTCAACTGGACAGATCTGTCATTTGTGCAGGAAGAGGTAGGGCTAGAGCGCCAGAAATCTGCAGACCTGAGGGTCAATGCAAATTCAATCTACTCGTTTGCCTTCAATGCCTACAATCATATGGATGATTTTTTATATCCCTATAAGGAAGCTGGAGGCACTAAACCTTTAGTTTACTTAGCCTATTGTAAAGAATGCTCCAACCATCCCTTTCAGAAAAGATTACTTCATAAGATATACTCAATTAAAATATTTTAAAGCATCCTAGATAAATCTTTTCTAAAACACAATAGTAATAATCAAATTACTTTGAGGATTTCAATTGTATTGTGTGTAAACCAATATATTACCATAATATCAAGGAATATACTGAGTATAGGAATGATGCCATTAACACTGATTGCAAAAATAGTAATAGTATTGTGGCTTTCATTCAAATTGGTTACATGTATAAACTAAGTTTAATAATATTAAACTTGTAATCATAACATTAAAGAAATGCAATATTGCAAATAATGCATGAAAAAAGAGATCTCAAAGAAAGTATGCATATACTTTATACTTTTGTACAACTTTCTCAGATCATTTAAATATATGCACGAAGGACACAATACATATGACATTAATTTTGAGTGTAAAAACTATACCGTAAAGTATTTATTTTACTATCAACATCTACTAAATAAAGGTTTAAAATTTTTTTGTTTTAAAGTCTTCTTCATCATGACAATCTGGAAATATCTTTCAAATTTCTAAATTTCCATATACTCTATGACCCAACTACCCCATTCCTAGAAATCCATCCCACAGAACAGCATTATAAATGTTTGTGTACAATGCTCAGTAGTACTGCACTAATTGTAATACTGAAAAGATTATAAAATTTGATTTGTAATATTGAGACCTTTTCCAAACTAATCTATAGTCGATGTAATCCCAATAAAAATCTCTGTAGGTTTGTTTTGTTGTCATTGTTTGTATTTTGTTTTGTTTTGAGTTTTTTATTGTGAAACTTAAAAATCTGATTCAAAAATGTATACGGAATTTCTATGGAAAGGAATAAGAATAACCAAGACATCAAAGAAGAAAAAGGTAGACTGAACGTTTCTGTCTCCCAAAACTGATATGTCAAAGCCCTAAACCTTAATGTGATGGTATTTGGAGGTGGAGTCTTTGGGAAGTAGTTAGATGGGGTCATGAGGATGGGGCCCTCATAATGGAATTTATGCTACTTATAAAAAAAGAGACATGAAAGCTGTCTCCCACATTCCTCCCACCCTTCCAGCTCTTCCCTAGGTGCATGCACCAAGGAAAGGCTATACTAGGATATAATGAGAAGACAGCTATCTGAAGACCAGGAAGAAGATCCTCACCAGGCACCCAATCTGCTAGCATATGGATCTCGGGTTACCCAACCTCTAGAACTAAATGTTTGTTGTTTAAGCCACTCAATCTATAGAATTTTGTTATAGCGGCACAAGCTAATTAAGACGGGGAAGACCTGCTCACTGACGGCACGATATAATATAAAACTATAGTTATTGAGACAGTGTGGTAATCTAATCAAAACCAAAGCAAACAGAATAGAAAAGAGGGCCCAGAGACAAAATCGCTCAAATATAGACACTTAATTTCTGAAAAATAGTAGCACAATAGAGCCGTGTGGAAAGAATGGGACAGCTGGAAGACCATGAGAGGGAGGGGTGAAACTTGATTCCTACATCACACCATATTGAGAAAAAAATCATTTATAAATGGAATATAGATCCAAATGTGAAGAGTAAAACAGGATAATACAGGAAAATATTCTATGGGTCAGAAAAAATTCTTTAATAAGAAACAAAAAATATTAGCCACAAAATAAAATATTCTGTTCATCAAAGAACATCATTAGGAGAATAAAAAGCAAGCCACAGAGTGGACGAAGATATCTGCATATAGCCAACAAAAAACTATCCACATTATATAAAAAAAAGGACTCCCACAAATCTGTAAAAGACAAACCAATAGAAAAATGAACAAGAGACTTAAACGAGCACTTCACAGCAGAAGATATCAAATGGCCAATACACAAATGAAAAATGTTATCATAGAAATGCAAATTAAAACTACAGTAAGAAAATACTATGCACCCACCAGAATGGCTGAAATTAAAAAGACTAGCAAGGATGTAGAGCAAACAGCAACTCTGATAACTAGTAGGGAGGTAACGCTTTTACAACTATTCTGAGAAATAACGGGCATTATCTTCTAAGGTGTTAAAATTATGTATACCCTTTGACCCAGTGATTCTACTCTTAAGCACCTAGCCAAAGAAATGCAAATACCTGTGTACCAAAAGAAATGTACAATAATGTTCACAGCAGCACAATTTACAATAGTAAATTATAAAACTACAGACAACCAGTTTAACCTCAATGTTTACAACAGAAAGCATATTTAAGTGGTACTATAAACAAAAGGAAGGATGCAAATACCAAAAAGTCAGGAAGATGGTAATCTTTGGGGATGGAGGGTGAGGGTGAAGCAGCACTATAGTGTTCCTTTGAAATAATTCACTGATTTGTGCATTTATGTTTTACCTTCTTTTCTGTACCTGTGTCAAACTTCATAGAAAGATTTTTAAAAGGTTGGAAAAAACCTAATCTGAGCTATGGTGCCAGCTGTAAGTCACATGGAATAAGTAAAGTTACTTCAGTTTCCAATCACTAGCTTGAAATTATAGGACTTTTCCCCACATGATGATGTTATGTTGAACAAATTGTTTTCAAATTATTCTGAAAAATTAAAACATTAAAGGCAGAGTATATTGTCCTCTCAAATTAAGATTCTCAAAGAAAACACACTTTATAAAAGCATAACTACCATTTAGGGAAAAAAGACAACTATGTCATTAATAAATACATAAGAATTAAATATCTGACCTGTCAAAATAATTTCCCATTTTGTTATAAACCGTAGCATTCCATTTTAGACTAATAAGCTTCTTGTGAAAGGTTTACTAAAGTAGAAATTCCAAACTTACCTCTCTATTGGGTGTACCTTCGTCAAGTTGCTCCGTAAATGAAGACGTCCTGCTCCTGGTTCTCGCTGGCATTGAAGAGTTGGAGGAAGCCTAGAGTCAAAAATTATTGAATGACTTAGAAAGACTATACTGACTAGTGCACTATGTGCTGGGTAGTCCTTCTCTCAGTCAATGACCAAAGAACCCAACGAAAGAAAAGAGCAAATATATGAAAAACAGAAAAGGATAAGTAAAACATAATCCAGTCCCAGGCTACCTAATGGGTCCTTGGTCTGAATCTACCACCAACTAAAACTATGATCTTAACTAAATGAACTTCTTGAGGGCTATGTCTCTTCATCTATAAAATAAGGTTGTGCTGGTAAAATAAGATAATAGGGAAAACTGAAACCAGGTGAGGAGTATATGAACATTCTCTGTACTATCTTTGTAACTTTCCTGTATATAAAAATTATTCAAAAATTAAAAGTACATAGCAAAAAATAAGGTTGTCAATTCAATATTTAAGGTGCCTTCTAGCTCTAACACTCAATACTATGAAATGCACATCTCTCTAGTAAACATCTCTCTAGTAAAGGGCCTGCTTTGAGCCTACCTTACATGCCACAACTAGATACTGAGATGCCAGTCCATTCAGCCCTATGAAGCAGGAGTCCCCAAACCCTGGAGCTGGAGACTGGTATCTGTGTATGGCCTGTTAGGAACTGGGCCACACAGCAGGAGGTGCGTGGCTGGTGAGAGAGCAAAGCTTCCTCTGTATTTGCAGCTGCTCCCCAGCGCTAGCATCACCACCTCAGCTCCACCTCAGATCATCAGGCATTAGATTCTTATAGGAGCACCAGTCTCTGGTGCCAAAAAGGTTAAAGACTGCTGCTATAAAGGACATCCTGACTCCTAATATCCTCAGTATAAAAATCTTCTAGAGAAAGGGCCTAAAATTTAAACTAGGAGTTTAAGGTCTACTTGAGGTGAGCTAAAAACAGTCCTAAAAGTTTAAAGCCCAAACTTCAAGACTCTCCCTCACCCATAACAAAATAGGTCTGAACTCATCCACACATAGAAATAAGTTTTGATGCCTTACCCTTTTGTAGTCTGCACAGCTCTAAATAAATAAAAGGCATTTAATAAATATTTGGTAAATAAATGAGTGATTGAACAAATGGAACCCTGATCTGTCAAACAGGCCCATAGTCATGGCTAGGCGAGAAAAGAGAGGTCATGAGGAATAGGTACACACATACAAATACTCTACATACACACATATATATACATACACACATATACAGATTTAGTTTAAAATAAGTGTAACATTTCTAATCAAGACAAGATACCCAATACATGGTGTTGGGACAAATGACCATGTATATGGATGGAAGGACATCAATCAGATCCTTAGTTCATACTTAAGCTATATTAAAGATTTAAATGATTTTTAAAAAATTGAAATATAAAAGAAAATATGAGAGTCTATTTCCATAATGTCTGAATAGGAGAGATTTTTATGCCAAAAGCAGAAATCAAAATTAAAAGTTTAATTGAGAGAAGAAGGAAAACATCAACAAAATGCGATAGAAGTTTAATATCCTTTTTTTATAAATATCTCTTAAAAGGCCAAAGTTAGAACTCTGAAAACTCACTAATCCAGTCGTCTTTGCATCTAGGGCAGGTGACCTATGCTCCATCAATGAACACACCCACATGAGACTATGAGTCATAAATGAGTGATGTGAGAAAAATAAATATGCATAATTAAAGTCCATCAGCTGACGATCATGGAGACAGCATCATGCATTCGTGTACAAGAACTGTGTAGTGGAAGATGCAATGCTGGTACCAAGCTGAGGCAGCTACAATACTGTTATTAGTACAGTCCGCTCTGCATGGCTGGGCATGGCAACCTGCCCAGACTTTCAGGCCCTTCTGGAAATTCTGTAAGCTACCAAATATTCTTTAATAAATTCCTTTTCTGCTTACCTATCTAGACTGAATTCTGTTGCTTACAACTAAGAATTTCAGCTCACATATACCTCCTAAAAGATGAACCAGAAAAATCAACAAGTGATAGATGAAATTACCTACATGCAGAAGTTACCTTAAGGAATAAGATATCCTTTCCTAGGATAAAAACAGAAACAGTAAGGTCTTAAAATTTTAAACAAGAAAATGGTTGAATGTGAAATAAAGCTGAAGCCTTATCAATATTTTAATGTCTAGAAAATGTATGACAAGAAGTTAATATTGTGCTTAGAAAATGGGAAGGGAAAGCACAGTAATTGGACACTGTCTACCCAGCACTTTAGAAATAGTTTTCACTAAAGTTGAGAGAAATTCAATAAACCCTTCCTAAACGCAGAGTCATGAATTTCAAACCTTCCCAGCTTCAAGAGCTATAGATGCGTTAAAGCCTGCCACTATGAGAGGGAAGAGCTCCATTTCTATCTGCTTTGCAATGGTTGTGTGTAATATCTCCTTTAATAAAAGGGCCACTGAGGAGGCAAAAAGTTAAACAAAGTACTACTAGGCTAGAGGAAATAGCTCTTGACCAACCCTCTCTGCTTCGATTCCATCATCACCAAGTGATCTTTGGGTTAGTGATTCAGCTTTCCAAATGCCAGATGCCAGGAAAGGGCTACTCAAGACAGTGACCTTCTAATCACTTGAAAAGTACACCCCCACTGTGAATTTTAAAAATTGGCACTATGTCTTTTTATCTTGGCCTCATGTGGGCCTAATCAGTAACTGACAGCCCAATCAGCTCTAGATAAACCAGCAAAATCAAATGTTGAGGTTTATAAATTTGAACAGGTTCTGAAACACATTGTCCTCAGTAAAGCAGTACCACCTGGCAAGGCTTGGCCTGATGACTTGTAGGTCTTCCTCTGCAGTTGCAAGAGTAAGGATCCCGTGAGGGAATGGATGTGACTGTGAAGTATAAAACATGCATAAAAAACTAACTGTACTTGGGCATTTATCCCAAGGTCCTGGATCTTTAATGAGCTATCCTAACTTCAAAATATAAAAGGATTTAAGATTCATTCAGACTAAACTTGGTCCAATTAATTTTGATAGCCATGAAAAATCTTAAGACAGAGTTCTAAGCTATTTGTCAAGAAACCTGATGGTTATATCCAGGCTCACAATTAACACTTTAACTGCTGACTATTATCATTATTATAAGACTACAGGCCTCAATTTCAGTATAAGAAAGACCCTTTTAGTCAATGCAGCATGCAGACTTCTAAGATGATTCCAAATGACCCTTGCCTTGTGAATATGCTATCACTCTCCTGATTAGCTGACCTTACACAGCAAAAAGGCTTTTGCAGGCATATTTAAGGTTACTAATCAGTTGGCTCTGAATTAATCAAAAGGAGATTATCTGAATGGGTCCAACCTGATCACACAAACCCTTGAAATATGAGTGCAGAGGCAGAAAACAGAGAAATGCACTCCCGCTGTCCTAAAGAAAGCAAAATGTCTACAGGGGTCCAGTAGCAAGGAACTGCAGGCAGCTCTAGGTGCTAAAAGTGGTCCCCTTCAAAAGCCGGATAAAGATGTCAGTTCTACAACCACAAAGAACTAAATTTTACAACCACAAGAACATGGAAGAGGACTCTAAGCTCCAGATAAGAACACAGTCTGAAGAATACCTTGATCTTAGCCTTGTGAGATCCTGAGCAGAGAACCTAGTCACTCCGTCACCCCATTATCAGACTTCTGACATATGGATTATGAGATAATAACTGGGTTATTATGCAACATTAGAAAACTAATACAATCACCTTTAGGAATAATAAGCCTTGAATGCCTTGTCCTTACATACCATGACTTTTCATCATCAAGATCCCACTCAGATGTCACCCTGACCCTCTCCAGAAATGTCTTCCTATGTGCAGCCACAATACCCTGTGCATACTACCACCATACTAGGTGTACTTGTCGCTCAACTCCATGGTACAGAGACTACATTTACCCTTCAAGGCAAATGCAACACCCAGGTTTACACCTCCTCAGGCTTGTTAAATAAATAAGTGCTCTAATTACAAATGCTTTCAAATACTTTATCTCTGTTGATCCTCACAACCAATCTGAAAGGTAAGCAGGACAGATAGTATCATCCCCAATTTCTTGATGAGAAAATAAGAAGCTCGGAATACTCATGTGGCTTGCCCAGGTTGCATACTGCAAGATCTGGGTTAACACACAGGTCTGATTCCTTCATCCATTTTGTATTATTTAGACCATTGTTTCTCAAATTTTTTGCCACTCAGACCTAGAGCTAAATTAATTAATCAATTAATTAATTAAACCATTTCACACAGAGACATCTCTAAAACAAAAGTTTAAAAAAACTTAACCTTTGTAACATAAGATATCACATTTTCTGACCTAATTAATTCTTTCATTAAAAAAAAAAGCTGATCCCACCTACTTGCACTGCTCAGCATAAAAAAAAGTTAAGATACACAAATGATCTATCCAGAAACAAAATTTTTTTAAAAGGGGAGAGGGGCTAAAAAAAGGAAGGAAAAAAAGGAAACTGGAAATGTTTTAAAACCAAGGAAAAAAGAGATGATTAAAATATCGGGTTAACTACTAATGAAGGAAAAACAGGCTTAGAATTAGACTTCTCAGCTGCAATACACATAAGAGAGAAATAATTCAACGATCTGAGGGAAAAATTTCAACCTAGACCAAGAACAAACAAATCCTCCTGAGTGGGTAAAAGGAAACTGCCTTACACACCCTATTAAACTCTAGAGGGCATGGTGCCTTCATCACAAAATAATTTACACTTAAAAATGAAGAAACTATAATATACGAATTCAAAATTCTTTGCTTAACAGAACAATTTGTGTAATCTGTTGCAAAAAGGATTGTAATCAAAAAAAGCTTTTTGTTTTGTTTTTAATTCATGCCTGAATGAAATCTTTAACCCTTAACTCTGAAAACAATCCACAACTACTCAACTGAATAGCTGAGAACCTGAGACCAGAAGAGAATCAAGTTTCTGTCAGTAGTTGATCACTAACGATTTCCCTTGGCATTCTGGGTAAATAGACATATTATCAAAGAGGATTGCTTTAAATCTTTTGTACACAAAGTAATTTTATTTGATCCAAATGGAGTCTCACCAGAGGCATCGCCCTATCCAAACTGGGAGAGCTCTAATGTCTTAGTTTGCAACTAGCTTTTTTTTAATATTATTTTAAAAACAACCTTTGTTAATGCACAAAAGCAATTTCCATGAAGAAAAACTAAATACAAATAAGAAAAAATATACTCATAATATTTCACCAGCACCTTACAGTATAATCTTCTTAAACTATTTTCACTGTTTGTATATAAACATGTACATATTTTGCCCTACAAAATTGAGTTCATACGCTTTTTAATCTGCTTAACACAATTATTTTGCATATTAACAATACTTTTCTGTAGGCGCTAACACTAGCAGTGTGATATTAAGCAACTTAACCTCTTTGAGCCTCGCTCCTTCATGTATAAGAGATTATCAACCTCTTGGTTTAAGTGACAATTAAATAAAATAATGCACATAAAATACTAAGCAAAATGCCTGGAACATAGTAAGAACCCAATAAACGTTGGCATTTTTTTAAGGCTGCAGAATAATCGACTTCCTGATACAACTTTCTCTTTCTATCGTTGAACAATTTTTTAGCCAGTTTTTAACTATTAAAACAACATTGAAATGAAAATCCGTGTGGCTAAATCTTTTAATACATACTAAATTTTCTTAGAATAAATTTCTAGAGGTGGAGTCCTGGATCAACGATACTTTATACATTCCCAAATGTTAAGTGCCTTACTTTTGCTAACACGCCTGTTTCCCCACATTCTTCATCTCTACCTCACTTTTAAGTTTTTTCTGTTTCTTAAAAAACTGTGTTTTGTAAAGTCAGAAAAGCAGTAAATAGCATGAAAAGTAAAATATTTACAACTTAAATTTTAGTCACTATTTACATTTTACTTCGGAGAATTAAAAAGCCTTCACTGTCATGTTCCAATGTAGTTCAAGAACTGTTTTAACTCTACACAAGCTTTAAAGAGAACAACTTCAATTCATAGTTTAGAACAAACTCAATGTAATATCTGCTTAATAGTTGTTAATAAGATGTTTAATAGTTGTTTATAAATTATGTAAGATAAATGTTATGTTATAAAATGTATTAGAGATGCCTCCAAATTAGTCAAAACTCAGAATTCCTGTAGAAACTAAAATTAAGAGAGTTGTGCTCAATCTGTTGAGATCCAGAAAGGTTGGGAAGAAATTTAGTAGAAACCATTATTTTCACTGAAAAGACCACGTGCTGCCAGCACCAAAACATACAAATATTCACTGATGCTTAAGGACTGTTTCTTTAAATTAACACTAACACGCCCCCTTTTTCCTGGAAACTGTCATTTCCTGAAGCAACAGCATCCGTGAAAAACCACATTAACAAAACTCCTGAAGAAGCACAAGCCTAGTTGTGGACAGGCACAACCCCAGCGAGCCTCAGAGTGTCAGCCCCTCTGGCTGTCCGAGATCAACCAAGTTATGCCAAGTGACTAACTCGTGACAGCCTCAGGCGCTGGACGCGGGCCACACTACCACCTCTTTCGCGTCCCAACGCTCCCGCAAGCAGCCTGGCCTTGAATGGCTCAACCCCTGGCCCTTACCCCTGGACCACAGTTTGGAATTAATCAGACTTCTGTCAGGGATCAGGAATCCTGCGGGATCCTGGTCCCTTGGTACTCAATCTCGGGTTGGGGACAGGAGAGGGGACTTCGGTCAAGAGATCAGATATTACAAGGGACCCAGGTTTTCCCATCTCGCCCTTATTCCTGAGTTGGGGTCTCGCCTGGGTGGGAGAACCTAGATATGAGTCAAAAGTCATGCAAGATTGGAGCCCTTCTCACTTGTTCTCAGGCCGGGGTCGGGAATTAGGGGAAAACTCTAACAGAGGTCAGATACACGAAGGATCCAGCCACCCCCATTCACTCCCCTGAGCCGAGCCTGGGGATGGGGACCCGAGTCGGGAGTCACGAAGGACCTGCACCAACCTGAGCTCGTACCCAGTGCAGAGTTTGGAGGAATCCTCAGGTTAGAGGTCAAGGGTCATGGAAGAACCTCCCCTCCTTTTTGCCCCAGAGGGAGGGTCAAGGGGTATCGGGAACTCGGGGAGAACGGCAGCCATAGTACCTGAGTAGAGGCCAGCGCCTGCTGGAACTGCTGCTGCTCCTCGCTGACCTTTTGCTTCAGTTTCTTGAACATGGCGCAGCGCGGGGTCCTGAGTGTGAGTGAGACCTGAGGGGCGAGCGCCCAGGGAGACCCAGCCGCGGCACCGTCGGCGGCTTCTCTACAGCAGGGACCGCGGGGGCCGGGCCTCGCTGCCTGCTCCTGGGGCTCGCGGCCGGATCGGGACTCTTATCTTACGGGTGTCGGCGTCGCCGCCGCCGCGTCTCCTTCTTGTGGGTGCCACTGGTTGGCCTCGGCCCCCCATCCAGCCCCGGCGGCGGCGGCGGCGACAACGGCAGCAGGTGAGCGGTGTGCCAAAGGCGCCTGCGCGGCCTACGTGGAGCTCGCCGAGGGAGCCCTACGGGGCGCGGTAGGGAACAAGCACGGAATCGGGCCGGCACATGCGCGCTCGAGGCGTCGCGCACGAACGCGGGAGCGCGAAGGACGGCGCAGCGCTCTGCGCTGCCCAAAACCGGTGCGTGCGGAGCTGCGCTTGGAGCTAGACGGGGGGTGGGGGGGGTGGTCTGAGCACCAGGCTGACGCGCTTGGGCACTGCGAAGTCAGGCGGGGAAGGTGCTGCTGCTACCGCGGGGCTAGCAGGCCACAGTGAAGACCCGCCTGTATAAGCGTCGTGGGTGGGAGAAGGGACATTCAGGGAACCTGCCATGGGCTCTGAAGGATAGTGTACTTTTTTCAGTATTTGTGGTTAGGATTTTGTATCTTGAGCGTCTAGTAATCCTCCTGCTGCTAACATGAGGAGGCTCCCAGGGTCCAAATATTTCACGCTGATAGTGCAAAGATCTCAATCATTTGGACATCTGCCTTTATTTTTTTAATTTCACCGAAATCGTATATATTATCACTTATTCAAAAAATCTTGAGCAGTCTAAATGTCAGGTCCTTGGGGTTGTTAGAATTCACACCCTGGTGGAAGACACAGATTCCTAAGGAGTCCACATTTACCTCTAGCACCTGCAGTTATCCTAATAGTTTAATGTTTATGTGCCTAATTCATTCAACACCCTGCACTTTGGTGGTCAGTGAACCCTCATCTATCTCATCAACCTACTTCCACATGCTATACCACATTGCTTCATATTGCCTCCCGTATCAGAACCTGGCAGTATATGCTGATCTTCACATTTTATTTAGCAATTAATTATAGGGACAAGTTGCTCTCTAAGATTCCATAGCCTGATCCCTAAGTGTATTAGAGCCAGAGCAGAGCCTGGTCTGAATACCGAATTGACAACTGAGCTAAATCCTCTCTTATCTCATGGTAAACACCTATATAATTAACAAGAGCTTCTTTTTTTTTTTTTTCCAGGAGTCCTTTTCTCTTAAGACTGTAAAGTTCAATGGGCCTTCGGCTGCTCCCAGACTCCAGATGCCTGATACGCATCTTCAGCCCAACATTCACATATAAATCCAAGGTCACCAGTTATATTTATACATATATATGTATATATTTGTGTATTATGTATATATCTGGGCCCTATGAAAGCAGGCCATAATAAATAATAAACAAATGAATAAGAAGAGATTTGATATAGCACTTAGAGAAAGAAAAAGACCGGAAGAGGGCTAGTTATGTGAAAAAAGCCTTGCTAGGACACCAAAAATTGAGGAAGAAGGGACAAGATTGAAACTATCATGTTTAACCACAATTTTGTTGGAACATTAAGCCTCCCATGGTCAGCCCCATTCGGCTTCGGGTCTCTGCAAATTAACATTCATTGTTTGTTCTTAATTAAACCTATAAGTTACTCTTAATTCTTCATCCACTCTTGGATGCAAATCACCACCTTCTGAAAGCTCTTGCCTTGGCCCACTTAGTGTCCTGCACCAACCCAGCCAGAGCACTCTGCCTGCCTCAATGTTCCATGTTAATAATTTGAACTCGTCTCCAACAAGCTGCTCAAGCACTATCACACCTCACTGCAGTACAGAAGGACGTTTGAAATGGGCTTGCATCTGATCATAATGACCAGAAGCCTCATGAATTTATTTCCCCAGTAGAATTAGTGTCTATCTTTTTTATGACAAGGAAGCAATCTTCATAATTACAGACCAAACCTAATTATCATTCTTTCACCCTTCCCATGGCAGATACCATCCTACCTACATATTTCAGGAAAATTTCAGAATAACATAATCACTAGGGACAATGCTTCAGAAAACAGTATTATATATATTATCAAGTTCCTTTCTAAGCCTTAGATAGGAAAATAGTATGTCAGAAAAGACTACTAGCCAAAAGAACCAATTGCAGCTGAGATCTTTAACTGTAATTTTCTACTTTCTGACCACAAACATCCATCAGCCCTTGTGCATCACCACACAACACACTTTCTTCTGCCATCCACAGAACTACAGCATAACAGCAAAGAGCATAGACTTTGATGTCACCCAGATTTTGGTTCAAGTAGAACTCAGCCATTTTCTCGCCCTGTGACCTTTGGCACTTAGGTAAACCACATAGTACAAAGTCAAATGCCTAAAGGGAGCAAAAATGTTACGAGTGAACACATACGGTATAAGACAGTAGAGGATGAGAGAAAGTAACAAACTAGATAGTGCGAACACATCTAGAGGTCTTTTTAAATCACTGCAGCAAAATAGAATAAAATTCAGGCCAAAGGCCAGATTGCAATCTCTGAGTTTCAGCTCTCTGTGCTTTATTTTTCCTCATCGGTAACATTGGAATATTTCATAGAAATGTCATGAAGCTTAGATGAGATGATATGCATAGACTATAGCTCATAGTAAATAATGCTCATAAATTCTAAGAGTTTCCTTCTCTTCTTTCTGGTAACACTCTCTATACATTGATAGCTCTAGCCTAGATCTCTCTCCTGAGCTCCAGATTATAGCATCTCCAACAGGCTCTCAGCTTTGGGAGGGTGAGAACCGTGTCTGTCATACAATTCGGCCAGTGCCTCGTACAAGGCCCGACACTAAATTTCTACAGAATTACTTAGTCTTAATACATTCAACTATTGAACAACTATTAGACAACTTAATAGGCAACTCAAATACAATGTATCTAAAACTGAAATCCTCCACTATTGAACCCATCCCTGACAACATCAGATTTGCCCCTTCTGTGTTTCCTCTCACACTCCTGCATGTTCTCTTCTTCAAAAGTTTATCATCCCTGTGTTCTGCCTTGGCTGGTGTCACCTCCATCTGCTCAGTTACCCAACCTAAAAGTTTGAACATCCTTCAAACTTCAAACATCAGTCAAAACATCCTTCTCTCATTCTTCACCCATATCCAGAGAATCACCAAGTCCCATGACTTTTACTCTGAAATATTTCTCAAATCCACCCTTTTTCTTATTCCCCTGCCACTAGTTTCAGTCTTCGTTATGTCTCAACACTTAAATGATCTCCCAGTTTCCATATTTGCTTCTCTCCAATCCATTTTCTCCAGAGCTGATGTCACTCTACTGCTGAAAGTCCACCAGTGGCCTCCTTGTTCTGCACGACACTGTTCAGATTCCCAGACAGTACAACAAGCCCTCAGCAGCCTGGATCCTGCTTTCTCTTTTGCTATACCTTCTCTACCCTTCACACTTCAAAGCTCCAGAAATGTCAAATTAAGTTGTGGTTCCCTGACACATCTGGCTTTTGTATACCTCCTTTCCTTTCTTTCTTTCTTTCTTTCTTTTTTTTTTTAGTCCACAAGTTACACATAGTAGTTGTAAAAGTCTTAATCAGTAGAATATACCTCCCTGACTTTGTACCCTTCTTCCTCTTCTAGATTTCTTGTCTACCTTTGATAATGCTGCTCATGTGTTATTATCATCCCTTTCCAGCATTCTCTAACACCATCCCAAACTTCCTACCCACACACGTATCAATTGAATTAATCTTGATTTCCTTGCAGAAAAAATTCTGTAAAAGTTTTATCCTTCATATGACATAACTTGAAATTATCCATTCCCAGACCTGAATCTTGTTCCCTGATGCGGTCCATAGGCACCCCTTATAGAAGCATTCTCCTCTAACTTCTTCAGTGCAAATCTCTATCGACCTTTAGGAAAACTCCACCCTAACCCACAGAGGTTGGCCCATTCTCTTTCTCCATCCAGGCTGTGTTGGAGACTCAGTATTTCTTAATTTTCCATTGATCCTACTCTGAGTTATTAGGCTAGAATAACACCACATGGAAAGAGGCCTGAGCTTCTAGCAGTAGATACTATGGTAGACATCAGTGCTCCATACCTGTTCTCTTCAAAGTCTCCTTCGAGAATTGAAAATATGTCACTTTTTTCTTCCTAACGGCCAGAAGACCTTCCATAACAGCCAGAGAGAAAAGAAATGTTATATACAGAACAATAAAATAATGACTCCATGGAACAACATCTTTAAAATACGGAAACAAACAAACAAAAATGCCAGGGAAAGTATCCATCCATAATGAAAGCAAAAAAAAGATATTTTCTGAAGAAGGAAAGCTGAGAAAACTTCTTACTAGCAAATGTGTACTACAAGAAGTACTCAAGAAATGACACTAGATGGATATATGGGAGGGAAGGATGTGCTCCCAAATGGTGAATATGTAAATAAATATGAAAGACAATTTTTTTACTCTTAATGTCTTTAAAACCAACGACTATTTAAAGCAAAAATAATGACCCTATATTGTGGGATTTTTAACATACAAAGAAGTAAAATCTATGACAACAAAAGCACAAAGGACAAAATGTAGGTAAATGGAAGTATACTGTTGTAAGATTCTTACATTATATGTGAAATGATATAATATGAATTCAAGTTAGCCTAAATTAAGGATGCATATTATAATGCCTAAAACAATCGCTAAAAAAAAAAGGAACAATAAAACGAAATATATGTTAAAGTCCTATAGAAGATGTAAAATACAATCCTGAAAATACTTACATAATCAAAATGAAGGCAGTAATAGAAAGAAAAAGGAACAAAGAACAGTCTGACAAATAGAAAACACAGAGCAAGACAGTAGACTTAAGCCTAATCATATCAAACTTACATTAAATGTAAATCGATTAAATCAATGAAAAGGCAGAGATGGTCATGATGAATAGAAAAGCATAATCCAACTATATGTTGTTTATAAGAGATGCAATTTAAGTATAAAGACACAGATAAGTTAATAGCAAAAGCATAGAAAAGGATAGACCATGTATCACGAATCAAGTTCCCTTGGTCACAAACTGAAAGTTGCTTACAGGAGATTTGTTGAAACTGAGGCGGGGAGAGTGGGAAGAGAAGTAGGGGATGTGATACCCTTTTGCAAGGCAGCTACCTTCAGCTAAAGCAATACAGATAGCTGTGAGTCATCTGCAGCCACACTAACAGCAAGCAGGGGGAATGAAGGTCTCAGTCCTGGAAGCACACCTGAACGGTGCTCTAGAGAATCTATTAACACTGGGCAAGCATGAATCATAGGATAACTAGTATGACAATATTAATAAATAAAGTAAACTTCAAGATAGGAGTATTATACAAATAAAAAAGGACATTTCAAAATAATAATAGGGTTAACTCGTCAAGGAAACATTACCTTAAGTGTGTATCGATATAATAACAGAGCTTCAAAATCATAAAGCAAAAACAATCAGAATTGAAAGGACAGATTTTAAAACCACCGATTATAGTTGGAGATTTTAACATACCTCTTTCCTCAACAGAACAAGTAGACAAGTAACAAAAAGTCAATAAGAATATAGAGGATTTAGGTCAGCCAACTCGTCTAATCGATTTTTTTGAAAAATTACACTCAACAACTGTAGAATATACATCCATTTTAAGTAGACATGGAACATTCAGCAAGATAGAATGTTAATTCTATTCTATCTTATTATGCTAATTCATAATACAAGTCTCAATAAATTTCAAAGGATTAATATAATGTAGTATGTTCTCTGACCACAACGAAATTAAATTAGAAATCAGTAACAAAGAAGATATCTAGAAAACTCCCCAAATACTTGAAGATTAGGCAGCTCACTTCCAAATAACTGGTGCATCAAAGGACAAAACACAAGGAAATTACAAAATGTTTTACATGAATGAAAATAAAAACAGAACATATCAAAGTCTGGGAGGTGCAGCTAAAGCAGAGCTTAGAAGGAAATTTATAGTATTACATGTTTATGTCGGGAAAGAAAAAAATTGTAAATCAATAGTCTAAGCTTCCACCCTAAAAAGTTAGGAAAAAGAAAATTAAAACTGAAGTAAGTAGAAGGAATGAAATAAAGATAAGAACAAAAAAATCAATGAAATAGAAAACAGACGAACCAACAAAGAAAAAAAACAAAAAGCTAAAATGTGGTTCTTAGAAAAGAATAATATTGATCAGTCCCTAGGAATACTCAATGAAAGAAAGAGAAACACTAATTATCAATATCAGGAATTAAATAGAGGATATCGCCATAGATTCTACAGATATTATAAAAAATATTATAAATAAGTTTAGGCCAACAAATTCAACAATGTAAAAAAGTGGACAAATTCCTTAAAAGACAAATTATTAAAACCCATGTGTTTTTCAGCCAGTGAAGAGATAAACAAATTGCGCATACCATGAAATAGTACCCTGAAATGTAAAGAACGAACTCTTGATACCTACCAACCTGAATAGATCTCGGGTTTGGCTAAGTGGAAGAAGCCAGACTCAAAAGAAGCCATACGTACATGTGATTCCATTTATATGACATTCTGAAAAGATAAAACCAGGGAAAGAGAACAGATCAGTGTTTGCTAGGAGTTGAGTGGGGCAGAGGCAGGGTGAAAGGGGAGAGGTATTAACTATAAAGGGACAGTATGAGGGAATCTTTGGGGTGATGAAACAGTTCATATCATAACTATGTTGGTAATTATACGACTCTATGCATTTGTCAAAACCCAGAAAACTATATATATTATAAACACTGCATTTCACTGTATAAAATTTTTTAAATAAAAACTAAGGCTCAGAGAGGTTAAGAATTTCACCTGAACTAACACAGCTTGCTTGGACAGAGTAGAGGCAGCGTCTGAACCTAGAGCTTTCATGGCTCTAAAGCCCATAGCCACACACACCCCCAACTGCCCCCTGGATCCCTTACTGAGGAGGCATAGACCCCCCCTGACATTGATTTCTGTATGTTCAACTCTCTGTTCCAAAATGGTTTACCGATTGATACTCAAGTGTCTTCAGTAGCATATATTCTTTCTTGGTTGCAAAAAATATATATTTCATTTTGTATATTCAGAGGACTATCCTCAGATATGAAAGTGCTACAGCTGTGTTGTTCTTCACATGCCAGACTTGCCAACATTTGTATGAGGAGTGGGGAATACAGACGTACACACACCCCTTGGCTATAGCAAATAACAGAGATCCAGAGCAGATCGAAATACATGTGTTACTACACTGTTTTAATGAACTTCATTAGAACACTTTGAAACATCTTGTGTTTCTAGATTTACTTTTGCAAAAGAACACTGTATGACTGTATAAACTAAAGTTATAAAAACAGTTGGAAAACCTCCCAAGAAAGAAAGGTCCACATCAGTGTCTAAACTTAGGCTATGACTCTCCCAGGAATGTAGCCAAATTTTCAGCCTGGAGCCTTTTCTTTAAAAAAAAGTTCGTTGTATCTTTGTTTTTAATTGAATTCTCATTGTAGGCAGAAAGTAAATAAACTGAGAGAAAGTAAGGGGTTACATTTTTATTGCTATTGCCCCTGTTTGACAAATAGGCACAACTAAGCAAAAATTGACTTTCCCTAGTCATATGATCTCAGTGACAGAACTGGAAACTGACCTCAAGACTTCTTGCCCTTTATCCTCGTCTCCAACTATACTATGTTTACCATTTCCTTCTGTTCCCTGAGACACACCCTGCTCAGTTTTTTTTTTTAAGCAGTTCAATTTAATTTTTAACAGTTTTATAATCGTTTACATGACATGTCCTAAGGCTATTTACACAGCTGATACACTCAACAATTTAATAAGAAGAATCATTTGAAGAGAAATCCTGACACTAGGCTTAGAAAACAAAATCTATTCCAAAAAAATGGCTTCCTGATAACAAAGAGAAGGGATGATGTAAAGGAGGTGAGAAGGTGTCAAATTCCTTGCTCCCTACTAAGTAGCTACTTGATAATCAGACTCCTAAGTAAACAAATTCACTATTGCAAACATTTAGATACTGTGTCTGTGTTGTGGTTAAAAAAAAAAAAAAGAGCAGCTCATATTCAAGATGTGTGGGTGGTATGGAAAGGCAAGGTTCAAATCCCAGCTTTGTCATTTATTAGTTCTGTGGTGGAGGAAGATTACTTCTGTATGTTTCGGTTTCTTCATCTGTAAAATGAAGACATGTAATTATATCAATCATAAATTTCCTGCGAGGATTAAATGAGTATTTGGATAATAAGTTGGTATCTTGGAAAAAAAAGTTGGATTCATTCCTCACACCTAAAAATGAAATTATTAAAGCACTAGAAGAAAACATAAGATTTACTTTATAATCTTAAAGTGCTAACAGCATTTCCGAGTATAACACAAGAACCCAGAAACCATTACAAAAAGCATAGTTTAATTTATCAATCTATATAAATGTTTTCTTGATTATGCAGGTCAAAAATGCTATATTACACTGAAATATTGTGGAATGTATTGCTCTATAGTAATCACACGACAACAGGGGTGAATCTTCCATATGCTGAGCAAAAGAATGCTAAATAAAAGAATGCTACGTGGCTTCATGCAGGCCAAACTAACTTCTGCTGTTAGAAGTCAAGGAAAATATTGTCTTGGGGTGTCAAAAAGGCATAGCAACGGGGAGGGGGTTTCGAGGAGAGACCCTGGGGTGCCTGCAGGTGGTATTCTGTCTTTGGCGGCGATTGCAAAGATGTGTTGGAAATATTTCTGTTTCCTGATCGTGGTAGTGAGTACACAGATCTACACATGTGTTCAGACTCACAGAACTGTACGTCAGAAGTAAAATTCAGGTTTACTGTATGTAAGTTTTAAAATAATAGTTTGCCGTGAACACAAATAAATAGGCACAAAATTAAAAAAAAAAGTCAGCTCTACACATTCAGATATCTCAGGATTTTTTGTTGAGTGAGGAAAAGTACACGACAGTGCATATGGCATGCTACCATTAGGGTGATTAAATATTATATTCACACATATACATATACGTTAGGTTGAATCTCATGAAACTGCTGGGGTTTTTTTAACTTCAAAAAATGGAAATTTCATATGGCTCAACATATGTATGTATCTTAGTAAACACACAGATATTACAGAATATATCTGGAAAGACACATAAGAAACCTATGACGGTGGCGGCCACCAGTGAAGGAAACAGGGTGCTGGAAGTGTCAGTGGTGGGGAGATTCACTTTAATATCCCCTTTTTATCTTCTGAATTTGTAGGGAAGGAGGAGAACTCCCCTCTCTCTACCATGCTTTAGTTCTTATGTCTGGACAAATAATAAAATAATAAAAATGACACAAGACTAGATTAACAGGAGAAAACCAATTTAACACGTGTGTACGGGAGAACCACACACCTTTTTATACTTTTAAGACAAAATAAATTTGTGAAGAATTGACAAAACAAAGGGGATGGGGAATTAGTGCTCATAAAAAAGGACTATAAGCAAGGTTTTGGTGCTCGTTAATGAGAAATTAAAACAAAGCAGTAAATTAGAAAAGAGGCAACAAGCCTTGTTCATACAGACTGTTCGGCTCTAGGCTGTTTAATTCCAGTGATATGGGGTGTCTTTCAGTTTCGAGGATACCTGTCACATGAGAGATTTATTTCCTGCATTCGAGGAGGCAAGGAAAGGTCAATGTGCCCTTCTGGCACTGGCTGCTTGTCAAGTAACTTTAAGTCAAAGTAATCAATATGCTGTTGGGGGATATTTTGGGGTGGCCTGCCTTGGGCCCCAATCAAGTCATATATGTATTAACGATTCAATTTTTTTTTTTATCATGTTAAAACAGAAGTAGTCAATGGAGCATTACCTTCAACATTTCCACCTCAAATTCTTTATGAGCCAAATAATCAATCTTGTATGTGTCCATAAATGCTTAGGAAAATATTTAAGGAGAACCACTAAACTATCGTGGCTTGGCTGCCCCTAAACAATGTACTTCATCAAGACAGGGAGAGCATAAATTTCACTTTTCACTTAGTTTGTTTCTGTATGTTTTGAATATTTAAAATGTGTATGTAACACTTTTACATAACTAAAATGTGGTTGAGACTTCCTGCCTCCATCTCAGAACAAGTTACTACTTTAACTGGCTCTCCAAAGGAAAGCAGACTCCCCTATGCAAGAGTGAAACATGGATATTTTACTCAAGTCTAGAATTTCTAGAGTCTAGATTTTTTAGGAAGGAAAAAGGATCATGTTTTACATTGTCTAGTGCACAGTACTTTAGTCTAAATTATCTTATTAAACATATCTTTTCTCCCCAAACCACCCTACTCACTGACCTCTATGTCAGATCATTGTCACAGTCTCCCCATGCAGATGTCACACTTGTGTGGCTCAGCCTCCTCCACCTGGGTCCAGGGCCTTGGGCATCTCTGTCTCTCCTTTCCTGAAGCACAGCCTCCACTGCCCCCACCTCTCCAATCCTGAATTCCCACATCTATCTCTTAACTCTGTCTTTGTGGGCAGGGCAGGACAGGCAATTGTTACAGAGGTGTTGATTTTGCACTTAATAAACCAAAGAATCTCTGGTTACTAGACACTGCCTCCGTAGAAGGAAGGGAAGAAATTGTAAACATTAAGTCATTTTCTGTCGTCAATAATTATTTTAAAGGATCACACTAGTAATTTAAGAAAATTCATGCTAAAAAATAAAGTTTTGTACTGATATTTTCCTAACCATGGACATTTGTTTTCAACACATAAGCTAAGGATCTTTATCTGAACCAGAGTTTCCAGGTGCTAGGTTCCTATAGGAATAGATGAAGAAAAAATTAAAGTCAATGAGGCATTTAGTAAAAGAATCGGGCTTGACTTTTCAATCCAGGAACCAAAGGACAAGTCTTCCCCATTCGTGAGGTTCTGGGAAGCTTGTGGTTGTACCTTTTAGACCCTCAGACGAGAATGAGCACGTGTGTTCACCTTCCACCAGCAGTAATTACCCACCAGCTGCCCTCCACGGTTCCCATGGCAGCCGGGAGAGTGTGGGGTCCTCCTCTCCTCGCACAGGGTGCAGACAGACTGTGGGGCCTCTAGCCTCAGCCAAGAGCTCCACCCATCCCACCTATAGGCCAGGCTCCTTCTTCAGCTTGTGAAAGGTGGATGCGCATTCCTCTCTGGAGAGTGCTCTCACCTCACACCACTCCCATTGGGAACACCGGTTCTGCAGCTCCTGAGGGGCACGCCTAAGGACTGGCAGTTCCAGATTCAACCTTTGGAGAAACCAGAGAGACCTTGGTCGACAGGTATGCTTATGTGTGGAAGGACGTGCACACGTGTGCTCTGCATGCTCAGCCTTGGCACCGTCTACACCTCCAGGCACAGTCTGTTTCCAATCTCCTGTCTCGATCATGGGACAGTTAAAGGGGGATGGATTTTAACGTAACATATACAAACACTCATGTGATATTCTGAATAAATACATTTCATTTATTTCAGACTTTGAGGCTTACGATTTCATTACAGAATCATCTTGCAAAAATCATACTCGGTAAACTGCCATCTCTGATTGTCCCAGAAGTGTGTAATTCTAGAATTCTGTTCTTTGTCCATTAGAAAGGGCATTATTCAGAGTGCACTGGCCTGCTACTTGAATGGTCTTTGAGAGAAAAAGACAGTCTCTCTTGTATCTTTTTCCATTATGCATGAAAGAATTGCCTGTCCTCCCAGGGCCCAGGGACAGATGCCAGGGAGAGCTGTAGCTCAGTAGTGTGGGATGATTGCAAAAATATTGACACTTGACAAAAGGCCCCAACCACCAACTGTGTCAACTCAGCAGCTGCCCCAACCTGGACAGGTTATGAATGCAACCAAAAGAAGTTGTCCTCAACCTGTCCCAGATAAAGAGGTTTCTGTTGTGGGACAACTTCTCTGACCCCTGCCCCAGGCAACCACACAAGGACACCGACTTATTTGTGACTTACAACAACCAGAGAGAATGGTTCCTGTGCAGGGAGCTGGATTGTCCTCTGTAACCTGTCTTCTTCTCTATCCATAAAACTTTCCCATACCCCCTAAGGTGGAGGACAATAGATTTCAAAGGAAAGTGGCCTTCCTTTAGAGTGACACCACATGCTGCCATTGCCTCCTGGTCATTACTCTCCCTGATGTGCCTCGACTTCAAGGTAGTCTACCAAATCAAGCAGACCAGTCTTATTTCTCAGATGTTCCCCTCCCCACCCCCATTTTCTGATACCTTCATGTATCAGTCAGGGTCCACTTGGGAAAGCATAACCCATACCAGGTAGGAGGAACTAGTTATGTAAGTACTGGAAAAACCAAAGGGCCCAACAAGGGACGGTGAGGCAACCTAGAGATTAGTAAGAGCAGGGACCTGTGACCACCCCTAGGGCTGGAGGAACCAGGGCAGGTGGCGGTATTAAGAGAGCGCTGGAGCAAGACAGAAACCACCAAGGTGGAGCCACCTTGGTGGAGACGCTCCCCTCTCCCCACACTCAAACTTTTCCTGGCGCTTTCTACTGGCAGCATTCAGTTGGCAAGGGAGTCTGGGAAATGTAGTCATAGGGTCAGCCCCTTGCAATGCCAGGAGTGGTGAGTGGAGCTAAGAACAGACGACAAAATGACTGGTACTCTCTGAGAATGTCATCGCGGGCTCAAAATCCTCTACAAGTGGACTCTGCGACCTGGTCAGACTGCCTCAGATAGTGCAAAGTTCACAGAGCAAGGGAATCGGGCGCTGTCACCAAGGTGGGACCAACGACTTTTCCCAAAGAGGGTCCTTGGAAAACTAGTTTGGGGAAAGGTTAGTAGTTGTGGAAGGAAGGGAGAGAAAGAACCTGGGAAAACGAGAGTTTTTAGTGGAGATTAGATAAGATCCGACTTGCATTTTTACAAGAGAAACCCAGTTGTGGTTTAGAGCAAGGCTTCTAAAACTTTAATGCGCATACAGATCACCTGGGGATCTTGTTTAATTGCAGATAATTTAGCAGGTGGGGTGGAGCCTGAGATTCTGCATTTCTAGCAGGCACTGGGGGACATCAATGCTGGTGGTTCGTTGACTGACCACATTAAAAGCAAGGATTTAGGGAGACTCTAGAGTTTGTGTGAATGCTGATTGGAAAGATCCAGGAAAGAGAAAGTGTTGATCCAGGAAGCGATAAAGATGGAAGATTCCTGAGGCTGGGGGAGGGGATAGAATGCTGGACGTAGATAAAAAGACTGGCTTTAAGTGGAAAGAGACAGATCCTCCATGGAAAACAGGAGGGAAGAGAGAAGATGTATGCAGAAGCAGGAGGCTTCGCAAACAACAATCTTGCAAGATCCTTTTAATCAACATTAAACAGATTTCAGGTCAAATAGGTTTCCTAACTGAGATTTCTTTCCAAACCTTTAATATACTAAGGTGTACTGTGAATCAATTAGATTTCCTAATCATAAGTGACTACAGAATCCCTTTTCATGAATCACCTAGGGTGCTTGTGTTCTGGAAAACAACCTTGGAAGACAGTGACCTACCTGATATATGCCTTGACTTTCCTAGCTATTAAATGGAGACAATAAGATCAATAAGACAATTACTTCACAAAGATATTGTGTAGATAAGTTTGAAAATATACATATTTCAGAGTTAAGGTCTCAATGTAGAGATTTAAGTAGAGAAAGGCATATGTTCCATCAACAGTATAGTCCAGGTGGTCATCTGAGGAAGTAGAGTTGGCTGTCGTTCAGGGCAGTATTTAATTGCCTTGCTGAATATACCAAAGCTCTCAGTCTTGCAGTCTCAGATTGTTCCTGCAACACACTGACAAGCAGACCGCTCTCAGAAGCCAATGCACATGAACCAGTACCTCTAGATAGAGACATAAACTAAAATTTATTAATTTACAACAGTGAAGGCTCTATCTGTCACATGGGCCATTATAACCTTATTCATTCATTCAAGAGTATTTATTAATTGCCTATCACATGCTGGGCTATGAAATAGGCAAAAGATCTAGGCAGCTCTAATGGTGTCCTTTCTAGGAAGCCATACACAGATCTCTTTTCTGTTGACACTGTTACACTTGAGAGGATGTGACTCTTCCCCTCTGGGCTGCTGGGGGATTATAGTGTTGCAAAGATCTGCCCGAAGAGAGGATAAGATGAACATGCAATGAAAAGTGAGGACAAACTATGTTGATAACTGGATGGAAAGAGTCCTATTGACAGTGATCCACGGTTCCAGTCCCTGAGATCCTAGGTTCTTCGGCTCTTACTCCCACCTTCTAAATTAGTCTGAGATTCTTCCCAGCTATCTGAACTGATACATTCTCTTTCTGCTTAAGCTGGTTTTAGTCAGATCCCTTTATAACTGACGGAGTCCTGACTTAAACGCCTGGTATGTAACCTATCAGGATAGGGCTAAATTTGAAGTCATTCAGAGTAGCTGGTGTTCTCTCACGGTTCATGAACCTTGACAGAGAAGATGAAAGATACAAGCTAGGCAGGAGGGCTTTTAAGGCTAACGTCTGCAAAACCTGAGAAGAGAGACTAAAGAATGGCATTTTCCTCTCTGTGGCTTGACGAAGCAGTGTTGCCCCTTTACAAAGAAGGAGGATAAAATTGAGCTAGTCTTAAATATTTGGTTGTAAAATTGATCAGTAACAACCTGTTTCCTTAGCCGTTTTCCTTCTGTCCACAATTACAGTCCAGCCTCCTGCCCCCAGGTCTAATCACAGCCTGATAAAGGAGGCACCTGACTAGCTCCTGCCCCACAAACTGTGCATCTGCACAGATGATGTTACTCCATTCTGGTTGCAGTGACCCAGTTCCGATTCCTAAACTCTGGTCTCATCAACGGGATCACATCCTCGGCATCCCCAAGTGTTCTGATAATTTATTTGGCTTTTGTCTTGTCTCTGTTTCTGAATTCTTGTTCTAGTATCCTGCTTAGTACCTCATTCTGCCTCCTCAGTGGACTACAGATTTGCTCCTTCTCTCAGACCAGTAGCCAGCATCTAGCCACCCTCGCCCCCATCCCATCTCCTGGGATTTGAGTTCCTATCTTTCTACCATGCTTATTGTAACAGCCTCAAGAGGCTCAATTAATAACCTGCTACTCCCCTTTCAAGTTCTGAGCCAACTGAGAGATAAACACAGGAGCCAGACAAACAAAGAACAAAGTATCAGCTTTATAACTGATAAGAGTGATGGGGAGTAAGTGGCATGTTGTATGCCTCATACACTTAATAATCTTCTCTCTAGAATTTAACTATTCAGCAGAGGTCGAGGCCAGGTGTGCTATTCTAGCCTCTGTGCCCTGATGATGGTGCTAGGACTCGGGCTGGGCAGCAGAATGCAAGCACTGTGTCCACATCATCCAGTCTCCAGCGACAACTGCCCTGGTAGACTTCATCTTTAGTCTGTTTGGGTTCCCCCAGAAACAGATGCTGAGACAATGAATCAAGTGCAAGTAGTTCATGTGGGAGTTACAGAAACACCAGTAGGAGGGGAGGTGAGAAAGTATGGGAGAGGCAGACAAAAAAAGGAAGGACTTGGACATTATCAAGCCGAACACCATGGGGACAACTGAAGCTCAATCATGATTCTGGAGCCAATGTAGACCACTCTCAGGTATCCTACCCAAGGGATCAGAAGCTTTGGTTTTTATACACTAACTTCCATTCATTGCTGGTTGAAGGCAAGTGGGAAGTGGGGGTGGAGTGAGGGGAGGGACAGTAATTCCTGGACACATGTAGCCTGCCACACTGGTAAGCAAAGTGAGCTTCAGTGGCCAGAGAACAGCCTTCAGACTGAGTTGCAGGTGTCAGCAATGGAAAGCTGGGCTGGTGTGCAATGTGGGGTTATGAATAGAATACCACCAGTGTCATTTAGCCTCTGGATTCTATCTTTGATCCCAAGGAGAAGTATCTGATGGAGAATCTCTTCTGCTTCCTGCTTAGGCACAACTATGACGCAGGCTCATGCCACTTCCGCCTGCACCACCACCCACCACCACCCCCAGGGCAGTGAGGACCTGACCTGAGCTGGAATAGCCACTTTGGCAGCAGCTATAGGGAGGCCAAGGAGAGTGAGATCACATGGCTGTTATCTGAGGACTTCCCCTAAACAAGTAATCCATGATCAAAAAGTTAAAAAAGAAGGGAAGCGAAAAAAATGGCATAGATGACAGAGATTCTGTTTATTCTTCTGGTGACCAAATCAAAGTTGTGATGGAAACAAGGAGCAGCAAGCAGCTTGGGTTCTAGATGACTAACCATGTAAGAGGAAAGACTGAATTATCTTCTACTTTCTTTACAGAAGATGGCATTGTGAAAATGGTGTCATATGAAGAGGTAACCAAAGAGGAGGCAGACACAAAACATAAGAAAATGTACTACAAAGCATAATGAACACTTAGTAATAATTTAAATCCTCATCTCCTTTCTAGTAGGACTCAGAGGCTGGATGAGACAGTCCTAGCAGCAGCTCCACATTCTGTCCAGAGTCACCCCTGCTCCTTCACATTTAGGCACTTCATCTAGGTCTTATTCACTGGGCCACTTCCCTTTATCCCTTAGAGTTGGCACTCTGAGCCTCCATTGTCCCCTCTAAAATCTGAGCACCTCTGGAGTGATCTGTCCATCAGACATGTTTCGACAGTTGGTACGTGTCTGAACCACAGGAATGCATAGGGATGAAAGCCGCTCCCTGGAAGTAGTCCTAGGAGATCTTGAATTCACGATGTGGATCATTGTGGAAGGGATGTGGCTTATTTACTCTGCCAAAAGCATTGCATGCCAGCTCATGCCCGCCTGACACCATGACAGCGGTCACTGCTGGTACTCCACCTAGACCTTTTTACCTGATCATGAATGTGATGCTGCTGTGGGTGTGCTGTTGTGGGTACTGTAACCTTTTCTTGTGCTCTGCCCTGGGGAATTCCCCTTGGCGGACAGGAGCCATCTCTCAGGAGCCACCTCCCTGGATCTTTCTGAGAGTTATACCAGCACTCCCTCCTCGGGTAGCCAAGGACTGATCATCACTGAAGTGCAAAAGCATCAGGTCAGGGCAATTCCATGTTATGATTTACACTCCACAGTGCTATCCAGTATAATTTTCTATGATGGCAGAGAAGCTTTTGTCTGCTCTCTTCAACGTGGTAGCCACTAGCTACATTAGGCTACCAAGCACTTGACATGAGACTAAAGAACCGAATTTAAATTTTAATTTCTTTTAATTCATTTAAATTTAAGTAACTATATGTGATTAGCGGCTACCATATTAGATAATGCAGATCCAGAACTTCCCATGAATAAGGAGGCCAAGGACAGACTTTGCCTGACATCCTTACTAATCTCTTTCCCTTTTCCTATCCTATTTCACTCTCTCTTTTACTGGCTTCTCCTGAGAGCACAACCTTAATAAATCGTGTGTATGTGAACCCCTATCTCAGGATCTGCTTCTAGGGAATCCACCTAAGATATTATGTTCCAATTATTTAATAGTAAATTACAAAAAAGCTTAAACCTTGACTCAAAAGTGCACATATGAATTCAATGCCAGCCAGAATGTTTTTAGCAGAAGAGATAAAAGAATCCCAAACTCATCTGGCTAAACAAGAAAATGAATTATCCTGTACCTAGATGTCCAAGGATAGGACAGCTCCAGGGTTGGATAATTCAGCGGCTCAATGACATTCTCGAGGACGAAATTCTTCCGTCTTGGTGCTCTGTCTCCCTGGGCTAGCTTCCCTCTCATTGTCACAATGTGGCTGTCCCCGTGCCTGCCTTCACATCTAGATACAGCCATTTCCAGAGAAAACAACCAACTTTTCCAGTTTTTTTTTTATTAGAAGCAAGAAAAGTCTTCCCAGAAGCCTCCTGCAGACTTCTCCTCAGTTTCATAGGCCAGAACTGCATCACATAGCCACATCTAAACCAATCACTGCAAAAAGGAATGGGAAAAACCATGACTGCCATAGGACAATAAGGACCTGCCCCGTGGCTCTGCGGCCAGCTTCTTCTAAAGCACAGGGGTGAGCAGGGAAAGGTGGATCCCTAAAAATAATACAGCATCTGTGGGTATGGGTTGGGAGCTGAATAAAATGGATGTTACAGAGACAACCACAGTATCGGTCCCAGGTTTCTTTAGTCCAGCTTCTCCTATGATGTGTTCTGTGAACCACCTACATGAAAATCATTTAGCGGGCTTGTGAATATGCAGATTCCTAGGCCTAAAGCATTGTCTGATACATGGCAGGTGCTTAAGAGACATTTATTGAAAGGAAGAAAGACGGCGGAGAGACACAGAGACCTATTGAGTTAGATCACCTTCAGATGGTTTTTCTGCTCACTAATGCTGGGTGACCACTAAATTAAGCCGAAAGCTAAAGATTTACCTCTAGTCTCTTCATTATCAACCTCCCAGCAGAAGGGGAGGCAGTACATGACCATGTTGCCACAGGCGTGCTTCTTTGCTCTAACATGCTCAGTGGTGTTAAGATGACAAGAGTGCCTTTCGGTCGTACTTCACGTACATTATTAATATGGCTTTCAGCTTCACTCGCTGAATCCATGATTCTTGTTACGGCACTTCGTGAAAAATAAATGAGTGTGATAATGGCTTCCACTTTGTGGACTAAAATATTGAAAAACATCTAAGAAGACATAAGTGTGACATTTGTGGAAAGCAGCATCTGGGACCATTTTTAATGCAACAAAAGAGCTCGGGGGTGATTTTGGCATCTGGAAAGCAGCTGCTCCAACAGTAAAGGCTAGCTGTTTATCTTCTAGATAACTCTAAATGGAGTCTGATATAATGCTCGGTCTCCAGTTAAGCAATGTCCATTGCCAGGGGAAAGAAAGCCTGGCTGTGACAGACATGCCAGAGGGGCAACTTGCTAGAGAAACTAAACAGTACTCACCTCCATTTTACTGATTGTGGATAATTTGACTCTTTTTGCTAAGGGCCTGCTCAACGTATTCATTGGATAGCTAAGAATCATTCGATTCTAATATATCCAAAATAAAATTCGTAATTATACCTTTATTGCTGATGCTCCTGCCCTAGTTTCTCTCCCTTCCTTGTCTGACCATCGTCACTCTTTCACTTATCCCTGATCCCCTCCCTAAGAAACTGCTTGCACCTAAGCCCTTGCTTTAGTCTCTGCTTTTGATGATACCCAAACTAAGATAGATGATAGGAAAGAACAAGGATTTCCTAAAATATTACTAGAACACTATTTCAAAGAAATTATGAATATAGTACGTGCACAGCACAATTGACATATCCTTGGAAGGATAGCCAAGATGGAAGAGGCACAAGAAACTGATAACAACACTTACCTCTGGGGGAAGGAACGAGAATGAAGGAAGGGATGAGAAGGGAACTCACTCTTCATTGTGACCTTTTCTAACTTAAATGATTTTGCCTAGTTAAAAATAGTTTGCTATTTTGAATGTAGACACACACAGTGACCCTGAAATCCAGTACGCAGGTTGAGCCATCCCAAATTTACCTTGTGCCTACATTTGGGGGCGTGCATTCTTCATCCCTGGAATCTCCGCTTGATATAATAACCACAATTTAAGTTACTTCATGTGAAGAGTCCAAATATGTAAAGAGCTATTGAACTTGGTGGGCAGAATAACAAATAAGAGAGGATTTATATGTAAAGCTTGATGGCTCTAACTAGGGGGAAAAAAACGGTTATTTCATAGTCCACAGGTCGCTAATGCAATAGGTTTCTACTGTGGTGTCCACTTTCTAGTCTCATCACTCTCAAGGTTTTCAGGTCTTTGGTCTGGAAGTGACTGAGAGGGTGGGAATCACCATGGAATAATTAGATGATACTCCACTTTGGAATACATGCTGTGAGTCAATGTTCCCCAAAGGGTAAGTGGGACTCATACACCTTTGGGGTACAGGAGGTGATTTGAAGTGGTCCTTGGCCTTTGCTATGACCTGCCTTTCACGGAGACCTTTTTCACCCACACCCTTTGAAGGAAAGGGTTTGCCAGTTCTAGACAAGACTGGCAGAGAGGAGTATGGTTGCAGGACTGCAGACGATGGTGGCTCTTTCTGCCGATGGAGAGGCCTGGGCACAGAAGGCTGTGCCTGTCACCTCAATCAGGGTCAAAGATGAGAGGTGACCTCCCCTATCCCAGCTGATGGATGGAGGCAGGGAGAGAGCATCATGCTGCCTCTCTCCTCCGGGTCCGATACTGAAAGTGATGCTGCAGTTGGACACGTGGAAAACATTATCCTAGAGGATAGATGAAGACAATTATCAAGGACAAGTCTCTACAAATTGTAAAGTTCAAGACAATCATACCCTACACTGCAAGCATTTAAATAAGTTGGATCTCAGTTGAATACATTCCCTACATTATTCTCAGACACCTCCCCACCTCCCGTCAAGGTACCAGAAGGCCAGGGCTACCGAGGTGGTATCCTCAAGTTTTCAGTATCAGTCACCTGGCATTGCCTCCTTAACTACTTGGGTTCCAGACTGTCTGCTTATCTCAGACTCAGGTTTCTGTTAGACCTTGGCTGACTCTCTTGAGCCCTGGCCTCATGCCTGCTTCTAGCCATTTTTAACCAGAGTTAAAATGGGATGCTGAATGGGTGGCAGCAATAGAAAAACCGTCTGGCAGGAGCAATGAGCCAGACCTCAGAAGACCTAGATATTAAGACATGACCAGCCATGAGGAATCAAGAACAGACAAGAAAATTAAAAGTCGCTGAAGAGCTACACTTACGAAGTCTGGAGGTAACAGCGGAGAGTGCTGAGTTAGACAACAAAGTCTAGATTCAAAGAGAGCTCAGCTAGCTGGCTAGAATGTGGGCTCAAACCAGCAATATGACATTAAAGTAATAAAAGTACTTTTTCTTTTGGTGTCGCCACGCTGTAGGCCCTGATGGAAGACACTTGGCTTGAGAACACTTTCATATGAAAAACATCTTGGGGTTTAGCCAAGCACAGCCCCAATGTGAGCCTAGACTTTGATGCTGGGCTAAGGAGAAGGGGGTTTAATTGTCCACTTGAATTCTACCCTTCAGACCATGTCTGGGATACATGGGTCCTGGTCTGGGTATAACGACAGAGATGGGGTCTTAGCATAAGGTGTACGGAGTCCCTTTCCTGTGCACAAATTCCCCATGCATTGGGACTATTGGCTGCTAGCAGCCCACAGCTGTACCCTGCTCCCAAGAAGTCCCTCGCATAAATGGGACTTGACTCAGGAAGATTACTCCTAAATACCCAGACTCATGGAGCCAAAAGGATGGCTCCATGTGACAAAAGTGACAAAAGGATGAACCACATGTCTCAAGGTGAGATAATTCTATGGTGCCACTCAGCCTGAGGCCCATCAATCACTTGAACTAGAATCCTCATCCCAGACTCTCCTTCGAGGGAACCTGACTGCAGAGAGAAACATAGCATGATGAGGGCTCTGGAGATCATATCACATAAAGAGACTGAAATATTTAGTTTAGGGGAAAAAAATGTGTGGAAACAAGCAGTTGCCTTCAAATATTTAAAAAGCAGAAAAAAGAAGGACAGGTTGGCTAGAAATTAGACCAAGGCTGAATTTGGCTCAGTATCAAAAATAACTTTCTAATAATCAAAGTTTTACGACATAGGTACAGACTGCCTTGCAAACTGGCGACCTGAATGGAAAGTAGTCATCCAGAATCCAGACGACCATTGGATGGGATGTAGGAGAAGGAACTCTGGGCATTGCCTGGTGGGTGATTCACTGGACCAAAGGCAACACTCTAGTTATTACCCTAAGTGGCCACAAGATGGCAGAAGCAGAGAATTCACGGAAAGGTGACTGTATAGAAAATTCTAATTGTTTACACAGATTTGGTTCACATCTTCCGGCATACTAGGAGGTGTTTTGTATACCATTACAAGCCCTTTTTAGGACACACGCGCTTGTAAAATAATAATATTTCTCCCACATCATATATATTACTGTCGGAAAAAATAGAATCTTAAAGGTAGAAAAAGGTAAAGTCCGATCCTTAAGATTACACTGAACCAAGGTAAATACGCTTCTTCTATTCCGACAATGATGCTACTTCTATCTTGTTGCACAGTTTTTGAGGTCCAGCCACTGTATACCTCCTAAGGGGTCTGTGTTTGAAACGGGCTCAACAGTGGGGCTTTACATTAGGACTGTGCTGGCCTACGGTCCTCGCAGAAGACAATCTCCACATTGCTGAGTCTCTTCCTACCGAAGCCTCACAGTCTATAGGAACACATACTGGCACTGAGGGCCTGACTAACAACTCTGTGGGGAAACCAGATACCCCAGTGATTCCGTGAAGCATGTCAGAGTTTCGTTTGCAATCCTGAGGACAATTAATCCCACCAGGCCTCACAACCCTGCCTCACCTGGTCCCATCAGTGGTAGCCAGCTTCCGAGATGGCTCCCCAGTGAGTCTTACCTCCTGGTATCATCTTCACATGCCACGCAAATGTTAGTGTTGCATCAGAGTCTAAATTTTTTCCCTTCTTTTGACCCTGAACCAATTCTGTGGGTCATTTTGCTGCTCCCCCGGCTCCAGTGACCATCGCTCTGCAGATGACCACCAAGTCCATCTCTCCAGCCCATACACCACTGTGAGCCTAATACCCTCACATCCACCACAGCTACTCGCCAGAGCCAATTGTACACATCTCTTGCCAACTCTGTATTTAGCAACGTCACATTGGTAACTTGAAATCAGCCACGGTGGGAGTATTTACACCATGACATTCAACAAATACTACCAATCAGAGCTTTATCAAGAGCCAGTTGATAAAACATTTATCAGCCTATCATTGTTCAACCAGATGCTTCTGCCTTCTGCGCTTCAGCCGCCCTGTCCTTCCTAATTTTTCTGGTTCACATTAGGAGTGTCTCAGGGCTTTGCTTGGGCTCCTCTGTCTCCCTGGTGTCCTTTTTGCCCAGATAGCCCATGGTTCAGTCTCTGGTCTTCTTCTGGTCTTTGTTCAAGTGTCACCTTTTCAATGAGACCTTCCCTGACCACTCCATTTAAAATTACAGCATTTCCTCCCATTTTGAAATTTCTGATGCCCACTTCCCACTCTAATGTAATGAGAATTCTGCAGAGATGGAGAACTTTGTACCTTTTCACTGATATAATCCAAACACCTCTTAGGATGATTCCAGACACATCCTGGGCTTCTCCCCAAGGACGCGCCTCTAACTGAAAGGGCCTGATACCAGATCCTGAATGCAGAAGGTCCCTCAGACCCTGGAGATAGCAAGACCGAGTAAATAAGACAATAGGATATAACTGAATATGAAGGAGAGCACCCTGGATTAGAGGCAGACAAGGTGGATGTGGGGCTGACTGACCACTTCCCAGCTCTGTGATCTTGGACAAGTCACTCCACCTCACTAAGATTCACTTTTTGTGTCTGTAAAATGAAGTTGATAATCTTTGTCCCTTCTGCCTTGCAGGATGTGGTGGGGAGTGTGGCCTTATAGCTTAAATCCTTATGCCACATGACCCAGGAAAATGACCCACTCGTTAGCATATTATCATCCAAGGGCTATGTTCATGTTTGCCAGCTGTCCTCTGTGATAATATATCAATTCTGGGGGAGGACACATTGTGTTTAGGGTGATCCATACAGAGTGGGCCATATTCACAAAGAGGGAGGAGGGACGTGCATGCCATGGTCAGGGGCTACGAACATGGGAAAGCCAAGCTTCGGGAGAACGAATCACTTTCTAGAAGTCCTAATAGACAGACCCTCTGTGGACCCCAGGACTCCTAACTCCCAGGCCAGCGCTTTCTCCATCACTCCATCTTCTTAAAGAGTGATAAATGAAATTATTTTAATAATGCAAGTTACATTTTCAGGTCCAATTCCTTCAGCTCATTTGGTACTTCATGGACCATCCCATTTCTGTTCAGCAGTATGGGCTATGTTTGTAACTAGTTTCCAAGAATCCTATCAAAACTGGAAACATCCCAGGTTATTGCCGGTCACCTGGGTCCCTGTCCATGCTACAGCTCAGTGTCTCAGACAGCCATTTCCCCTTAACATAATGGTAGAAGTTTACATCTGTTGGATCTTTTCTTTTATGACGTCTTATTGGCTTTGTCTCAGATGCATTAGTCTATCATTACAGGCTGGGCCCCAGGGCTATTTCTGAAGTATAACTGTATGTTTTGTGTACCAATGGGTGCGCATGCAGGGGTGGTCTGTGGCTCTGAATCTGAAGTTTAACTGGTAATAATAATAATAATTATTAATTAACAATTTGAATATAATAAAATTTTATTGATAAAAATAATAACATTAGCCATCATTTATTGAGTGTTTGTTTTTTATAAGCCACTAAATTAAGCTGAGGTAGGGAGCACTTCAGGGTAAGGAAATCAATCATCTAAAGTCGGTGATGGAGCTACCAGTCAAATTCAGGCAGACTGACACAACGGTCCATTTGATTCTTTACAATCACTGCATTCTCTTGTCCTGCCCCATTCCGTAGCTCTTGTTTCTCTTCAGTAATTGTTCCTAACTCTTTGCTGCCTCAGCTCACCAAGTGGATGATAACTTCCTAGCACAGGTCACTTCCTTGGCCCATCCTGCCCACGTTTCTTTCGGCTGTTGGCTGGCTTTAACTCCATCTGCTGCTCTCACTGTGGCCCAGACGAGTGTCCAACATCACGAAAACCTCTGCTGTAGGAGACAGGCCGTGCACCCTCCAGACAAGCAGGAGAGGTCTTTCCTACTCTAGCTCCGCCCCACATCTTCCATCTGATTTCTCACACTTCCTTGAAGTCTCCTCTTGAGCCAGGCCAAGGAAAGTTCTTGAGAGCCTCTGCGGGTAACGTCCTCCTCACCTGGAATAAGCTTCTCATCCTTCCCAGCTATTCATGCAAGACTCGTATCCCGCATTTTCCAGGAACTTTTATTGTACAGAGTTCTTGGGTTGCCAGCAACAGAAACTGACCTTTAAAAGACCTCATTGGAATGATATGGGAAAGCTTACAGAATTTATAGAATCTGACCTGGCAGGCCCAGAAGGACGAGGAATAAGGGTACCCGAGGAGTCCGTGTAGGCAGAGTTAATAGGCAGCCCCTTCAGGGAGCCTCCAATGGGATAGATGTTGTACCCTTCTGTTTCCATACTCGAGATTCAAATTACTGGAAGAAAAAGCGGGAATGGCCTGGTGTGGGTTACTCAGTCACACATACCCTTTGGCTGTAGCACTTGAACTGATAATCCCACCAAGACTATGTAGTGGGTTGGGGCTGCAATCAAAAGGAAGAGGAAGGGATGCTGAGCAGGAGCCTCCCCTCCCTTCTGTCAAGCCTCAGACCCACATTACTGTCTTCTCTCATGGTGGCCTCTCACCTATCTGTCCTGCCTAAGGTTGTCATTTAAATTGTGTGCAGAGAAATCACTGTCATAGCCATCATTGTGCTTTGAAGTTTCAGAAGCACATATGTTGTCTTCCCCCAAAGTCTGTAAACTCCTTAGAGCCAATTACTGAGGCTCTTAATTTGTAGGTTTGCTAAGCACCCCACCATAGGCCAGGTAACAGCAGAGAGACTGGTTCCATGTTGGGTGGAGGAAGAGGAGATCAAGAGAGTGAGCACTCTGGGTAAGTGGGACACTTTCCCTGGGGAGCCCTTTACCCCTGGAATATGTCTATTCCTAGGTGAGAATGAATTGCACAAAGCTCAAGGCTGCCTCCACTAGGTCAGGCTCTTCTAGACTTCTGCCATGGTCATATGTGCTTTTAAAACTATTCCTGTCATTGAATATTCTATTATGCTTTTTTTCCCCTCTTAGTTTTTGGTTAAAAGCCCTTGTGAAAAATGCTGACTTTCCCTCTGCTAACCTATAATTTTGGAAAGAGCCTGGACAGGGATTCAAGACATGTGGCATCTGATGCCAACTCTGTCCCTAACTACTTGGCTGGTCATTTATTCACTCATTCATTCATTCATTCATTCATTCATTCAACAAGCAGGTATTGAGAATCTATGATGTTCCAGGCACTTCTCAAGGCACTACTTGGGACACAGCAGTGACCAAAGAGATGCAGCCCCTGCCCTACTGGACCTTATATTCTCGTGGGGGATCAGAGAGTTAGCAAACGGTTACAAGGCAGGGAGTAGATTACTCACTCCTCTGGGTCTCCGTTTCCAACCTCTATCTTGAAGGTATGAGACCTTCCAGAATCTGGATGAGGAGATGGAGAGAGAGACAGTGGGTGGGGAGAGGGAGATAGAGAGGGAGGGAGGGAGGGATGGAAGGAGGGAGATTTACTCTGCACAATATGAGTTCCACAAGTCTGTTCAGTGCTGTATCCCCAGCCCCTAGGACAATGCCTGACATATAATGGACACTTAATATCTGTTCAGTGGATGAATCACGTGGGAAAGGGACAGTTAAAGGGTGGTTGGGAGGGAGCATTTCCTCACTGTGACTTTAGGCCCTCGCATACACCCCTCTTTCTCTCTCCTATCTTGGGAATACTGCTCCTTCAGCACAGCCCCTTCTGTAGCTCCCCCACCTCCTCAGGCATTTGGACCCAAGTGGGATCCAGTCCCCAGAGTCCAGAATTGAACTGTGGAATCTACTGCTTCCTATTCTCCATGATGCTAAGAATAGATGCTGGCTCATTATCGACTATAACCCCAGGCTCTCCCTCCTCCGAAGGAAACCTTCCCCTCTGAGTCTTCCTGCTTCTTCCTCAGAGAGGAGAACGTTTGCTTCCTGGGGAACCTAACATCATCTTCCTTGATGGGTTTCGGCCTGGTGCACAGAGAGGTGCACACAGAAGGTAATGTCAATTGTAATAGACAATAGGGAGTGTTGGGGACTGTGGTAAACTGGCCAACATTGAACTTTTAAAAAGTCATGTGTGGGCCAAACCTCATCTGTGGGTGCCCTAAGATCAGTGGACCATCAGTTTATGGTACCTACCTGTCATTAGGAAGAAGCCAGAAAGACTCGTCAACATTCAGTCTCCACTCTGTAGCATGTCTCCCCTGTCGCACGTCTGCCTGACTGGAGGAAGGAGAGAGGAGGCCATGTCCGCTGGAAAACAGAATGTAGGTTACTGCCCTAAAATATTATCCTGCCATCTTCCACATTGGGCTTGGGATGAAACTTGTCTTGGGCTAAACTACATAAAATTGCTGTAGAGGCACAAGCACGGGCTTCAACAAAAGCTGAGAGAGAAAAGTCTGGGCCGGAAGGATCGATTTTCTGACAAATCAGTGAATAATTCTGAGTGGAACTAACCAGGCTTGTGTCGTGTCACCCTTTCGTTATAACCCATAGTTGAGTGAGTTGAAATCTGACCACCCTCCTGTGACTCCCCCATCCCCTCACTCCTGCTTTTCCCACACGTGTGCAGACACACTGCACATGCGTGCACACACACGGAGAGAATAAGAGGATGGAGAAAAGTACATTTTAGGAATAAGAAGCCTCAGAGAGATTCTAGAGCCTTCCTGAACAGGCCTGGAAACAAAAAGATGTAAGAGGATGATTATCAGTGGAAGGAATTTAACTTTCTTTGCCTCAAGGGAATGGAGAAGGTCTCAGGGAAAGAGCTCTGGGTAACAAATTAGCTCCTCAGCAAGGCGAATTCCTGAAGGATTCTAGCCACTGATGCCAAAGGAATAGGAGAGTAATCAATTAAAATTAACTTTTCCCCTCAGGATTCCAACTGATGTTACCCCACCAAGCATTGAGTCATATCTCCAGAGCTATGTCAGGTCAGGCCTGGATCGCCTATCATATTAGTTAAGGTTATACTGGTTTCAGGGATGAGAAATGGACTTGGGCTGACTTTAAACAAAAGGGGAATTACTGGAAAGCTCCTGGGGGCTTTTACGAAATCAAAGGAAAGCCAGTAAGCACAACTCGGTAAGGGAAGAAATGGAGTTCCACAGTCCATGTTTGTGTTGCCATTGATATGATGGTTTCAGTGCGTAGGCTTGCCAACTCTTTGGGGAAAGATCTTATGGTCTCTATGATTTTGCTTGGGTTCCTTAGAAGCAGAAGGATCTGGCACAAGTGATTTATGGGGGAGTGCTCGTGGGAGAAAGCAAGATGCAGCGGAAGTCTAGCCTGGCAAGTCTAGCCTCAGCCTGGCCCCACAGTGGGGTCTGGAGAGCAAATGATATTGCAGCTATCTCCTCTTGAAGCAATGGAGCCTGGCTTTTGAACCCCCATTTCCATCAGTTATTGGGTGTGGGCTGCCTCCTGGGGAGAGCAGGTTCTCAAGCATTTTGGGCCAACGTGATTCAAGAGAAGAGGGCAGTCGTGAGCTGCTTGCAGGCAACATTCACAGCAGCTGAGGGATGGTGCACTGCCCCCGCAAGGGGATCTGCACAGGGCACCAACTCCAGCCATGGCACCTGGCATGGGTAAGGTGTCTACCCAGAGCAAGCAGCCACTGAGAAAGAAAGGCAGAACCTTGAGGTCTAGATATGGCAGCAGGGGCTGTTTCCAGAGGAAAGTAAATGAAATTGAAGGGCACCGATGCCAAAGTGTCCAGCATATATGCTTAAATCACTTCCATTGAAAGTGCCCTTCTGGTCAGCAATTGGTATGACTTGCCTGACCTCTCTTGGTATGCATTTGAATTTGTGACCTTAACTCTAAACCCATTAAGGAAAATGTATGTTAGATACCTAGAAGTCGATTCTATAGGTCTTGGAGTATGAGTGTGTTCATCTTTAGTAGACATTCCCAGAATGGCTGTACCAGTTGATACTGTTTTAACAATGTGTGGAAGTTCTAGTTGCCCCTTACCAGCACTTGGTATTGCCTGCCTTTCTCACTTTAGCTATCGTATTGGATATAGAGTATTATCTCATAGTGGTTTTAACTTGAATCTCTCTGGTGACCAATGAAGTCAAGCACCATTTCATAGGTCTTTTTCTTATTGATTTATGGGAATTGTTTTTATATTCTACATGAGTTCTTCGTCAGATATTTATCTAACAAATGATATATGTAGGTTCAGATGTAGATATTGATCTAAATACACACATATAGAGTAAAAGATATATGTAATTTATAGATAAGATATATTTATTATATATTTTATATTTTAATACAAATATATTTATATAATATAAACATATATTTGCATTTGTACATCTAATTTTATGTATGAATTATGTTTAATACATATAATTGTATATAATGTATAATATATAAACATATTGTCACATATGTCTTCTACTCTTTCGCTTGCTTTTCTACTTTCTTAAAGATATTTTTTAATGAATACAAGCATTTAAATTTAATTTAGTCCAGTTATCAATTTTTTCCCTTTATTTTAGCATATTCTGTGTCCTACTTAGGAAATCTTTCCATAACACAGTCATATAGATATTCTATTTTCTTCCTAAAATCTTTATTATTTTACCTTTCATACTTAGACATACAATTCACCTGGAGTTTATTTTTTGTGTTATAAGTTAGGACTTAAGTTTGTTTTTAATATGGATAGCCAATTATCCAGCATCGTTTATGGAAATGACCATCCTTTCCCAAATGGACTACCGCTGTGCCATTTTTAGCATAGTCAAATGACAAAATGTGAATGGGTCTATTTCTGGTCTCTCTGTTCTCTTTTATTGGTTTAGTTGTTCATAGTTGTGCCAATATCACACTGCCTTAATAACTATAGCTCTATACTAAGTCTTAGGTTGACTGACTTGTTCTGTTTTTCCCAGTACATTTTGATTCCTCCTCACCCCAGTTTGAATGAGAAATAACTGACACATGACATTGTATTGGTCGAAGGTGTACAACATAACGATTTGATATATGTAACTTTCTGGGGTTTAAAGCAGAACTATATATCCTAGGAAACTGCCCAATCCCTGTCAAATGAGGACAATTGGTCACCCTACTAGTTTTGATATCTGGTTGCATAAATCCTTCAGCTTTGTTTTTCTTCTGCAAAATTACCTCAGCTATTCTTTACCTTTTGCATTTCTTTACAAATGTTAGAATCAGTTTGTCAATTTCCACTAAAAAAAACCTTCTGAGACCTTCATTGGGATTGCATTAATCTATAGATAATTTGATGAATTTGGCCACACATCTTTCATTTTATTTACTCCTACATATTTAATGTTTTTTGATGTTGTAAATAGTGGCATTTAAATTTTTCATTTATTTTTGTTATTGTGTCGCTAGTATAGAAATGAATTTTTTTATACTGATCCTCATCCAGTGACATAACTCAATTCACTCACTAATTGTAATAGTTTATAGATTCTTTTGAATATTATATGTATACGATCACATTGTAAAAAATGATAACTTTTTTCTTCCTTTACATTCCTTATGTCTTTTTTCTTTCTTGTCTTATTGTGCTGGCTGAAACTCTAGTGCAATGTTGAATGAAGGGATAGCGGACAATTATCTTTTAATTTGATTCTTGGAAAGATATTGTTATTTAACTTAACAATAAAAATATTGTTCTGAGGATAAAAATATTGTTCTGAGGATGAGTTTTACATACTGTGGCCAATAAGTAGCTTTATGGCAAGTGGATCTAATTGTATCCCTGCTTTTATACTAACATATCCTGGGAGTACCCCTAACTGGAGCCGAAGGAGATGACTTATTACATTCATCCACTTGGTGCTAAAGTTAGGATTAAAGTCCATGTTTCCTGACAAACTCCCTGTGAGTACATCTATTGGTACTCGTCTGCCTGGCATCCCTTCTCCCTCCTTTCTTCCCCTTTGTTCTTTCTCCATTCCAACTATGGGATTCCAGTGAGCCTCCCAATCATATTACTCCATCTCTTTGGCTACTGGGCCATAAACTGGGCCCATTAGTTTATTTCTCCCCAAAATTCAAATGCAAGGCTCTAGAAGCCTTGTGGAAGTGCCCTGGGAGAAGGCCTAGGAGTTTTCCAGTTTCCTGTCCTTCCAAAAGTCATGATCTCCAGTTTTTCCCTCAATTCTGGAACTGCTCAAGAATCTTTTTTCCAATAAACTCTCTTTCTTCCGTAGCCAGAGTCAGATTCTATTGTGTTAATCAGAGAATTATACTCCCTATTGTCTTTACCACCAACATTGAGCAAAATGGAAAAATTTTAAAAAATTTATTGTATTCTATTTATATTTATTATATTTTCTACGTATAAATTTTTAAATTGGGTCAAAACTAGTCATTGCATATTAAAATCATAACTATAAATTCCTCTTATTGCATATGCATAATTTGAGTCCATACATTCCAGGTTTATTTATCCTAAGAGATAGCTAGTAACCTAGAAAAAAGTTTTTATTTGTCCCCTTGAATCCTCTATTCTAGAGAAAGGCAAACTTTCTGTAAACGGGCAGAGAATAAATATTTCAGGCTTTGTGGACCATGCAGTTTTTCTCACAACTACTCAACTGCCATAGCAGCCATAGGTAGTACATATACAAATGCATGTGGCTGTGTTCCAATAAATAGACATTGAAGTTTTAATTTCATATAATTTTCATATGTCATATTGTTCTTTCAATTAAAAAAGCTATTTCAAAATGTTAAAATTCTTAGTTTGCAGGCCATGCCAAAGTAGGTGGTGGCCAGATTCATTCCATAGGACATAGTTTGCCAACTCCTGCATTGCTAAACAGAGGAAATATTGACTTATAAAATAGTAATAGGCGTTATTTATGGAATGTATAGTACCTTATTTGTCTGCTAAATTGATGAGCATGTATTCAAGGATATAACTATGAGACATTAACTGGATAAGATTTTCTTATTCCCAGGAATTCCTATGTAACATAGGAGAATGCAGGAAGATCATGCTATACGCTAACCTTCTCTGTAGTTGTTTTTTATTATCTAATCTTATAACGTATTAATTAGACAGTTATTGTTAACAAAGAATCAAAAGAAAATAAGGGGCTTTCAGATACAAATCACCTAGTCACTTACAGTAATAATGATGCCTAACATTTGTATGGCATGTGATAGTTCACAAAAATTACAGTTCCATATCTCATAAGATCTTCACAACAACCCTGGGGATAGAAAGGCAAGGTATTTATTATCCTAATTTAAAGAAGAGCAACCTGTCCGAGATTACACAAGGGACAAGGGAGTGAGAGAAATACTCCGGTCATAACTCTGAATCATAGTCTGAGTTGTTTCCATAAACTATAATGATACAGTTGTGCAATACGAAAACTGGGTAATGAGTAAACTCTGCTTCACCAGCTGAAGAATGCACGTCTCACCATAGAGATGTCTCTGGTTTGTCAACACATGTTCCACATGCCTGGATTAGTGGGAATTCTAGATCTCCCCTTCTGGTTCCACCCACTTCCCCCATGTGTCTAGGAAGCCCAGAGATCACAATCACAGCTGGCTGCTCTAGAAGGTGGTACCGTAGCTGCTGTGGAATCTGGGAGCCTGGTGTCATTGCTGACTCTGAAACATTCCTAAGCTGTGCCCTTGGAAAGCAAGGCCCTTGTCAACTTCCACTGCTGACCCACAGGATTTAAGCACAGTGTCCTTACACCTAATGAAGCCCTAGTTGAGATAATTATATCCCAACTTAGACCTAAGCTCCAGGTGTCAGTGAAAGCTTCAACTACCTCTACTTTGATCACCTGTGGACACACAGACCACCTGAAAGAAGTGACTTGAATTGAGCTTCCTTTCTTCATGGTGGCTGTTACTGGTATGGTGGCACTTCCCCTCAGTGGTTTTACAACAAAGAAAAGGAGATGCTCCTTTCCTCAGGATTTTACATTTAGACAAGTGCACCCACGCCACCTGGCTCAGGGATCCCAATGTTATAGTTCTTTGTATTCATTCACTCAGTCTATTCTCCAGGACACAAGTCAGGTGTAGAAATAAGGTGCCCGAAAGCTTTTATGTATATCTGTAAGTATGTACGTGTTTATTGATTTAAATTTTAACTTTCTGTTATGGAAAATTTAAAACTCACACACATAATAGAGAATACGGTATTATATCCCATCCTCCCATATTTCTTTCACTCAGCTTTAACACTTATCAATCCTCACCTAATATTGTTCCATCTGTCCTGCCACTTCCGTCCTTCCCTCTGAAGTATTTTGAAGGAAATCCTGGAGATCATAAAATTTCATCCTTAAATTATACACTATATGTCTCTGATACGCAAAAGACCGTCTTCAGAAACTCAATCATAATGTCGTTATGACACTGACAAAATCATTAACCCTTAATTAATGATAATCCCTTAATATCATTTAATATCCAATCTGTGGTCAAATTTTCCTATTGTTTAAAAAAATGTTTATTTATAATTGGTCTGTCAAATCAAGATCCACATACTATGTTTGGTTGTTAGGTCTCTTAAAGCTCTTTTAATTTATTAAGGTAACTTACTTGTTCAAGAAATCTTATCATTTGTCCTATAGAACTTTACATATTCTTGGTGTTGACAATTTCCTCTATTGTACATTCTCTCTTCTCCTTAAAAACTCCTTTCTCCTCCCTTCTCCCTATATTTAGGGGCTTAATTGGATTCAAACTCAAAATATTTTGGAGAGTAGAAAAATATTTGCCACAGGTGATCATTACCATAAAATTTAGTGAGTTACCATAGCAACTTCTATAGCAGACTTGTAAATTCTTTCTTTTCTCAGTGTCATTATAAACTTACTAATTTAAACAGCATTGATGTGGTAAGTAGGCAATGGTGAGCCACCACAGGTAGTTCCCAACTTTCAAAACTTAGGTACATCTAAAAATCTACCTAAAAATCAAACAACAAACTTACATGCTTTAGGAGGAATCTTTTCATGGAGAACTATACAGATCAAAATCTCTAAACATATCTAAATTTTTAGGTGCCACCTTTAACAATAAATGTTTCTAGGATTCTGTTTTTGTTATCTGATTTTCTTCTTTTCCTTCACTCAGTTTACTGGCCTTTGTTTCATGACTGTCTGGTTGTCTAATTGAGGCTAACAATATATTGCTTCTGGCATGCCTAATGATTTCAATCTTTATAGCATTCAAATTACATTTATGAGACCTACATTCCTATAACTAGTATTTGCACTTTCATTTTTTATAAAATAAGAGCAAATATAAACTCAAACAGTTGAACACTATTCTAATAACTGAACCGAATGCTACTATGTAGACAAAGATGGGGATGTGGCTCAAACTGAAGCACTAACAGAGAGTGTCACTGTGTGAGTGCAACGTGCTTCTCAGCTGACGTACCGCAGCCAGATTTAGTGTGGAAAAGGAGGGTTAGGTGTTCTGACAGAGACTGCACCAAACTGTTATTAACCATGACATGCTGGATTGTTTCTGCCAGCTTACTTGCTGTATCTCCACAAGACAGTTTTACAAGAGCAGAAGCCATACCTGTATTGTTCATTTACTCCCAGCATCCAGTAAGTTTCTTTTAAAATGCAATTTAACAACTGATATATGTAAGAGAAAAAACTAGAACGGTTTTGAGCACTGAGAATCATAATTAGATCTAGTTTTTTGGTTATATATTTTGTGTGTTTCGACTGGGGTATTGGTATTATAAAGCCATTTTTCTTTAAAAATTGATTTATCTGAAGACAGATATAATTCCATCCAGAAATGTTTTGAAAAGCAAACAATCAAATCAAAGCAAATCACTAATAATTCCATTTCTTAAGGTTAACATTTGGGTGTCTTTTCCAGTATTTCTCTATGTCTGTATAATATTGAACAGTACTGGAATCACCTAGAACTTATTGTTTGGTAACCTACTTTTTACATTGAAATACATGGTTAACACTATCCTATGTCACCTTATCCTACAATAGAGAATTTTAATAGCTATATTTCATTTCATATTTACTTTTCAAGTAACCAGACCCAAACCCAATTTTCACACATAAAATTCTGTTGAAGAGGACCACAGGGGAGTGATTCTGATCAGAATCGTGCTTAAGAAAAGTGGGCTATTCCATGGCATGCACAGCCCCAGGATGTGAGATTAACTTCAACTATTCATTTAGTTTGGTTTGATTTTCTGCCAGTCTTATGACCAACTTGAAGCAGGTCCTAGAACAGAGAATGTTATGTTTGGTGTTCAGGGAAGCAGTGAACTAGAGGAGCCATCCCAAATTCCAGAATAACAGAGCCAACATTCTCTTTACACCAAAGTTATCCATTTCCTGCAGCAAAATGAACTAAAATGTTAAAAATGCATACGTTAGGTCAAACATCTTGTGGTGAAAGTGATCTGTTGGTGTAGAAATGGAAATGGTGATGCTGAAAAAAAGCTGAAAACAGACATATCTGCAGACACATTTTGCTTTTAAGATTCTGCACTGTGTAAATGTCCTTCTGGAAGATGAACTTAAGCTGATTCATTGTCACTTGCTTCTACAATGGTTTCCCAGGCATCTTAGCTGGCAGCCACCCTACCCCCGGGGTATTGAGGGCAAATAAAAATGTTTCAGGCAGACAATAAGAAAGAATTGTAGGACAAGAAACTACCTGCAATACCTAGGTGGGAGTAACCTGGAAAGTGATGTGCTGAAATACTGATCCTTCCAGCTGGTTAAGTTCTATATTCATACATTTACTTTTTTGTGATGTTCACTCATCAATGACAAGTGAACACCTGACAGCCTAATGATTCAGGGAAAAATGCACTATTGTGTATGGAATTGGAAGAGATTCAAAGTGAGTGCCATGGCATTACTAACTTCTTTTATAAGCTTAAGGAAGGAACAACACCTAGGCCTTTGAGTTACCTGGTGTAGTATGTGTTGATTTTTGACCATCAATCTCCATTTCCTTATTTTGGTGACAATACTCCATTTTTAATTCTGGGAAGCCACTCCTCTCCTATAGCCTGCGTTTTTTGGGTGAATCAGAGGTGAAGCATATGACTCATATTGGGCCAATCACAGTACAGAATTTTCCCACTAAATTTAAGGGAGGGACAGGTCATCCATGTTGGTTCAATTAGTGAATCTAGGGACTACTTTCTTGCTGAACTAAAGTCTTGCTGGACATGAAGTCTGAGTATAAAGACAATATGGAAGAGGAAAGCTGAGCCTTTTCTTCTTAAGGTCTCTTTTGTCTGATGATATAAGCATGAGTGGCAAAAGATCAAAAATTCTAACTCTACTTTTATTTTCGTAGGACAGCTAGGAGTACTTAAAGACTTATAGGAAAATTGATGCTTTATGACAATAAAAAAAATAAAAAACTCTATATTAGCATGGTTTATTATATGAACATTGTAAAATGTCTTTTAAGAATATGGCATTATATAGATCTTTTCTTAAGAAATGTATAATCTGCTTGGGAAGATAAGACTAACAATAGAAATCTAAAGTCTATAGAACATAAGTGAACTGCAGACAGTAATGCATATAAATATTCTTAAAGGCAATATACAGTAACTGATAGCTCTCTACAAAGTCAGCCTAGAATAAAAGCATGAGTAACAGGCTTTAGGTTAAACTCTGTCTCATTCTCAAGTCACTGGTACTTGTATTCCCGATCTTTAGGTGGATTCAGACATTTGTATTTCCTACCTGGATATTTCCTCTGAATTACTGACTTGTACATTCAATTGCCTCTTTGATATCTCTACTTAGATGTCCAACATGTACCTCAAACTTACCTCATCCAAAAAGTCTTTTCCTCCAAACCTGCTTGATCTAGACTCCCTTACAAATTTCAGTAGATGGCAATCCCACTTTTCAGCTGCTCGGGTCTAAAACCTTACATGTAATCTTTTATTTTTCTCACATCTCGAATTCATTCCATAAGCAAACCTATTGGCTCTATCTTCAAAATTTATTCAGACTCTAATCACTTATTACTACCTCCATTACTACCTGAATTATTGCAATAGCCTAACTGGTCTTCCCAACCTCGCCCTTGCCTCCTCTAAAGTCTATTCACAATACAGCAGTTAAAACAGCCTTCTCATTTTATTAGGAAGTATTTCAAATATACAGCAAAGTTGAAAGAATTTTAAGTGATCCATCTGTATACCCATCATCTAGATTTTACCATTAAGAGTCCTTTTAAAAAAATGAGAGATTGTATAGCTCCTCTGCTGAAAGTTCTTCAACAGCTTACTTCAAAGAGGAAAAGCCAACTTCTTACCGTGGTCTACCAGATCCAGCACGATCTGGTCCCTACTACTATTCTTCCATCTTGTCCATTACTCTTCAGCCACACTGGCCTCCTTGTTGCTCATATATGGCAGAGTGCATTCTTACTTTAGGGCTTTTGCACTTGCTGGCTCTTTGCTTGGGATGCTCTTCCCCCAGGTATCTGTATGACTTATCTTTCTTTGGATCACCTCATTAGAGGTCTTCTCTGACTCTTCCAAGTATTAGGTTGAATAATAAAACTCTAATAATGTCATCCAATCAGGTTGACTTATTATTCTAATGTCGTTCTGAGGTTTAAAAAAAAATGATGTAAAAAGATCAGTAATTTTAAATCGTTCAAACTAATAAAATAGCAAGACCACCCTACCCTTTTATTCTTACCTGGGTTCTGTGTAGCACTTCTCATCATCTTGTGTACTATTGGTGTATTTTCTACAAGATCCTCAAAAATAGGGGCTCTTTCCATTTTTTTCCACTGCTGTGTACTCGTGCACAAACTAGTACTTGGCCCACTGTGGGCACTCAGTACATATTTATTTAAAAAATGAATTTTCATTGAAGCCAGAATGATCTTTTGAAAACACAAATCATGTTATTCCCAATAAAAACTCTTCAATTGGTTTGCAGTGTTTCCAAAGATAGGGATCTTTACCAAGGCTATAAGACTTTGCATGGTGGGCCATTACTTAATTCTCTAGACTCATCTTACATTATCCCCCTCATTTTTTCAGACTCTGGAACCCTGCAGGTTCCATCATGAGGTTTTTACATTCTTCCTTGCTCTTCCTCTACCTCTACATCAAATTCACTCTGAGGCAGTTTTAAATCTTGGCTAAAAGCACCTCTTGCTGGGAGAAGCCATTTATAGGCCGAGTTCCACTTTAATGCCCTCATGTACCACATACTTACTCTTAGTAATACCTATTAGGATTATAAAGTTACTTTTGTGTGATCATTTGTCTCCCTTACCAGACACTTAAGTTTCATAAGAGAAGGAAACAGCTTTATTTTTACTTTCCATTAGATCTTTAGCATCTAGGAAGTACCTGGCACATAGTAAGAGCTTAAGACTCATTTAAAAATAGACCCTGTTGTGTCCCTGTGTTACTAGTGCCTAACTGGGTGTCTGGTACACAGTAGATGAATAAGTTTCTAAATGAGCCATAATAAAAAATAAAGATGTTTGATTACTCATTTATAATAAGAATATAATGCAGAAGAGCCATCACTTGATTATCTGTGATTAGCCATTCACACATAATTGATACCTACACAAAATCTCAAATTCTCCCCTCTCATCAACCTTTCCTCATCACTTCAAGACAGAAGAAAGTAAGTTCCACATTTTTCCTTTCCTTTATTTTGTTTACTCTCTGGTGGAGTAAAGCATGAGCTGCTCTGGCTAGAAGCCATGCAGAGCCAGAACTAGCCATAAACGAGATCTGACTTCTGAACCAATAGACCATGGCACTCTCATTTGGATGTTTAGAAACTTTTTTTTTTCTTCAGTCAAATGAGGAGCTCTGCATTCTTTTTTCTTTTTACTTTAATAGGAATCTCTTTGAAAACATTTCAGTGGTCAGAGGACGAATTAAAACACACACATACACGGGTTGTATAAATTTACAGGTTTATTAGGGCAGAATGATATGGAACAGTATAAGAAGCAAAAAAGCAAAAATCTTACAAATGAATAATTTTTAAGTGTGTCGACCCACATAATTTTTTAGTAAACTTGTAATTCCAGACGAGCACTATGGAAAGCTTGTTGACTTTGTCATCTGCTAAATTAGGAAAAGAGCCAAATCAAACATAATAGAAACGAATTGTTGCCAAATGGTCATTTTTTTTTGATATAATGAAATGCAAAGAAACTAAACACCTGAAGAAGATAGTCAGATGTCATTTCCTAGTTTTAATAATGTATTATAGGTATGTAAGATACTACCAATGGGGGAAACTGGGTGAATTGTACATAGGACTTACTACTCTTTTTGCAATTGCTTGTGAGTCTACATTATTTCCAAACAAAAAGTAAAAGAATAAAGAAGACATTAAGAAAAAAATAGTAAATCTAGATAAGAAATTTTTAGAAAGAGAATATTTGTTATATTTAAAACAAATATACATAGTTGAAGACTTGTTTTCAGGTTTATATACGTTTGTAAGGAGTTAGACAAAATTTTAAAAATGCTTCCAAAACACACACACACACACACACGCACACACACACACACATTTACTAATAAAAATATTAAGCTCTGAAAAGTGGCATCTTATTTTTAATGTTTGAACTAATGATGTTTTTCAGAGGTGTGTACAGAGTAAAAAACATGGTATTGTATTTGCAAAAGACAACTTAATTTTGTGAAAACCACAAAAATGAATGTTTGCTCTTAGGAAAGGAAAATTTTTGTTTCCTGACATCATCAAAGAAAAATGTGAAGGATCTGATATGAAAGGAACAAAAATGTACAAATCTTACCATCTCATTCCTTAAAAACTGTATAAATACTTGCAAAATTTTCCTTCATCTATTAAATTGTCCCTAGAGCAGCCAGCCCACACAGACCTGGGGGCATTTACATGTCAAAATATTCCATAAAGATCTGGGAACACATATTTTTGGCAGAAAGATCACTTAGTGGGCAGGGAAAGACTGCTTGTGAATAATCCATAGTGATGCATTCAGTAAAATGTTAGCATCGTACTTTATAACACTCTTGAAATTGTTCAAAGGACACACGACAGTATGAACTCTTAGAACAAGTGACGTAGGTCACTTGTTCTAAGAGTTCATACTGTCGTGTGAACTCGACACGTGCTAAATAGATGGCAAATATCTCATAGGGGGAGATGTAAAAATACAGAGAAGTTCCAAAATTGCCTCTTTTACACTCTACCTTAAAGTATATTTTCATAATAAAACTCTAAAATCAAAATAGAAGTCTGCTTGCCCACTTTGCTTATATTTCCCTCTTAAATATTAAAGTACAGCAACATGGCCTAAAGGGAATTAGGGTCAAAAAGATCTGAGTTCAAATTTTGGCTTTTCTAGATGCTAGTTTTGTTACTTTAGGCAAGTCACAATCTCTCTGAATCTCAATGTCTTTGTTACCAATATACCCATATACTGATCCCCATATTTCAAGGTGGGTTCTAGTATTGAAAGGGGTAATATACTTAAGTGCTAGCACAATGCTCTAATAGTAGGTACTCAGTGTGAGCTCCCTCCTAGTTTTCCCAGAAGACACAACAAAATATTTGTTAGTTTGGTAAGAGCCAAAACAAGTAGTTAAAGAGTAAAATAAAAAGGGCAGGAGAATATCATCCTAATATTATCCAAACAAGCTTTCTATAATTATGCAATTAAATAAACTAATATTTAATAAACATCATTGAGTTTATTGGTATTACTCAGGTAATGCATTACTATCTGAATAGGTTCTCTCTCTTGCAAGTCGACTTTTTATTCCGTCTTTAAATGATTTAGCAAAACATGTCAGTAAGCCTTTGTTCAGATCATAATATAATATGATATTCTAGGAAGATTAAGCTCCTCTTGATCCCCGTATAAGTCATTTTATTCATGGGTCTGAGAAAAATAGTGACATGGAAAGAGAAACAGTGAAAGGTTGAAGAAACTGTCTTTCAAGCTGATGGTATAATTCTCCCTGCGATCAAGCATCTGTTATGTCTCACACTCTAGAAACCAAAGTTCCTTAATTCATGCCTTGAACCTCTTTTATCAGTGCCATAGTCCCCACTATGAACTCTAAGGGACGAGCAAGGCTCCTGAAACTGCAGAAGTACAGAAACAGCCCTTAGAGGGCTTTAGGGACAGGTTCTTAACATGGAATCCGTGGGCTTATTCAGGGGGTTCTGGAACCTACACTCCCTGTATATAGAGTTGTGTCTAAGTGTATGTTGTGCCTTTTTCTCAGTAGGCTGCTCAACTGTCACTTCCTTCTCGTGGTATTCTCTAGCCATCCTATTCTACCAAAGAGCACATAATGTTTTTCATCATTCTTGCGCATTTCCTGCAGAGCCTACACAACCTGTCATTACCTTGTTTGTTTGCTAAATCCGTCTACCACAACACTAGAAGGTAAGCTTCCCCAAAAGGAGGATCCTGGTCTTTCTCCAGTTCCTTGCACCTGGTGGGTCTCGCAAGATACTTCTGAAACGAATGACAGTTCCCTGTGTATCAGCTATCTAATGGACTTTATATCCACCGCCCCCACCCCAAGCATTCTTCTCCGGAAATTTAAAAAATCACGGGTTTTCATTTTGAAAATAAGGCTTTTAGCATTTCAGCCACACCCATTCACCCTCGCACACTCGTTTCCTACAGTGGGCACTGCCACCCCGGGCCACTTACCCAAAACCACTAGGCTGGACAGTTTAGAGGTGACCAGGAAAGGTGCAGCCTTGAACCTGCACACTCATCAATTCAAATCTCCGGCCCAGCTCCCGGGGGCGGAGGAGCTAGGCAGGAACCGCAGGCCAGGAGGAGCCACCTCTAGGCCGTCTCGGGACTCCGCCCCAGCGGCGGTCGCGCCCCGCTGTGCTCCGTCCAGCGCGGCCCCAGTAGCTCTCAGTGGCGGGGCAGAGTGGCAGGAGAACCGTCCCCCGGGCGGCGCACAGCTCGCCGCGGGAAAGCCGGGTGCACTTCGCCTGACCGAGATTAGACCCAACCCGCAGCGCGCGCCGCCGCGGCTACAACTGCTTCCGGGTGAGCGGGTCACGGACCCTGTGGCCCCGCCCCTCGCTCGTCTCCTTCGCCTGCCGCTCGGGCTGCGGCTCCTCCCGGGGGCCGGTTCCCGCTGTCTCAGCCGCGGTGCCGAGGGGACACTGGCGTGACTGGCTGACCGGTCGTCGGCGCCTGGTGCCGCCGCGTCCAGCCCGGCCCCCCTGGCCGGGCCCCGGGACCGAGTTAGTCCTCTGCGCCCCGCGCCCTTTGCTCCTCGCTCTTCGCCCCGGCGGGCTCCCGGCGGGTGAGCCGCGCTCAGACCCTTCGCGGGCGGCGCCGCAGCCACAGCCCGCGCCCAGAGACAGGTAAGGGCCGCTCTTCCCGCCGGCCCGGGCGAGAGCAGGGGCGCGGGCCCCCTTCCCAGACTTTGCCGCCCGAGGAGGTCTTCGTCGCCGCTGACCCTTTCTGGGGGCTGGGCTTCCCTGCAGCTGCCCGAGTGCCCTGGCGGGCCCCGGGGTCGTGGTCGCCCCCTGCCTGCCGCGGTCCCCGGCATCACGCCTGATTTCTAACTCTCCGTCCGCGCGAAGGGAAGGTGTTACTCCCATTGTATGAGAAATTAAATTAGGCTGCTGTCCTTCTGCTTCGGGTGCTCGGGGTGCCTTCTTCTCCTTCCCAGACGCTGCATAGCCTCGTTTCTGTCCTCAGGCAGTCACCCCAGGGAACAGTGTCAGGCCGGTGGAGGGCGTAGCATTTTTATGGCTTTTTTTTTTTTCCTCTTCCTCCTTGACCCGAACCGAAGCGCGGGTATAACAGGCACTTGCTAGGAGTGTCAGGGTAAATGCTTGACTAATAAGGGATGTTATTCACACCCAGATTGTTAAGTTATGTAGTCCAGTCAGGCCTGCTTCTCTTGCCTGTGGATATACAGCAAGAAGCAAGAGGACCTAAGGAAGCCCACCTCTTATTTACGGGAGAAGTTGAAGTGTGCTCTACTTTTTCAATTAAATTAATTTTATTTTACCACGAGAGATACAAATATCAAGCTGCTGAGATACAGCTAAGGAAATATTGTATCCTAAACTTTAGTTTGTAGCTCATTTTCTTTTGAGTTTCCATTTAATGACTCAGCATTTCTGCCGTAAACAGAAAAACTGTAGAGTAAGTTAATCGACTAAAAGATATATGGAAGGATAGCAAAATGCCTATTAATTTTTTATGTTAACACAATGGGAAGAGAATGTGGATGCACTAGTGGCATTAGATGGAGAGCTGGGTATCGATGGATGAGTTCTTAATGTTTAAAATAACATTTTTTTCAAGATAACATTTTATTTGGGGGATAAATCTGTTTTGCAGAATGCGAAGTCTTGCAGATAAGAGTTGGCAGGGACTTGAGGTTTGCTGTGGTTTGAAAGTCTGCAGAATTAACCCTGTTTTACCAACATCCTGTTCTGTTTAACAAATATAGAGATGATGACATAATATTATACTCATGTAGAATAAGAATTTGGAAAGTGTGATTCATTTAGGAAGTTAGGTCACGACTTTGTGAATCATTGATATGGAGTTTAAGATTGAAGTAGAGGAAAGCTAAAAGTTTGTTACAGCCTGTTTAATTAGATGCCTTCACTCATTTTATAGGAGTGTTGTATTGTACTTGGTTAGGTTTGTTGCTGTATATTTATTGTCATGAAGTATAGTAAGGAAATAAAAACTGAACTTCTGTAGAATGTTTGAATTTAGAATTGTTTGTTGGTTCCTAGGTGGATTGTTGTGATTTTTATGCATATTTTGCCCAAGAACGGAAGATGAAGGGGTCTGGAAATAAATGTCATTGAAAAGGAGAGCTGTCATCTTTAAGGGAAAAGTTCACTGAAAGAATCTGCAGTATTCAAAATAGTCTTTTGAGTGAAAGGTCTCACCTATTTTGCTGAATCTATCCTTTAAAATGTGGAATGAGATGATGTATACTGAGTTCTACTTAAGTTCTGATATAGAAGAACGTGTGTATCAAAGTTATTATTGGAATGAATTCATTTCAAACTAGAAATAACTTCTTATTGATGAAATGTAACTTGATCATTTTGGCCTTTAAAGTGTTAAGCAAAATGACTTTGAATCATAAGAGTTCTTGATACTCTTAGCCTTTTTTCTTTTTCTTTCTTGAATTCAGCATATTTTACCTTCATTTTCATTTACAAAGAACTTTAACTAGTTATCAGTTATAATGGAATGGTAAGTTTACCCTGTTGGTCTTGCTTACCAAATTCCTTTAATTCTTAGACTAAATTTTGGCATTTTGTTTCCTTGGATATCTTATGTCCAAAGTGTTCTCTAATGCTGCTTTTTATTTTTGTCCAGCTAATAGTGACATAAGAGTTTTAGTTCCCCGTGAATAGAGATTCCCTTTTGGAAAATCCCTTGTGGAAACCACCGTCACTGACAGTCTTGATAGGTAGATATGCTAGAGAAGCCTTCCAAGGTCAGGATTTAAGCATCTCCATAATGAAAGAAAAAAGTGATAGGGAGAATATATTTAGCAAAGTAGATTTTTTTTTCTCTCTCAAAACAAAAACTAGATAGAAATAAGAGGGAGGGAGCAGTTTCTTGCAAAGCTCTTTGTGAATTGTTTATTTACTCTGCTCCTAGTGTGAAAAGGGACAGAATTGATGAAAGAAAAAAAAAAATTCTCACTGCAGTGTGCTGGAAATGTTGATGAGGATCACTTAAGAGGAAATAAAATTCTTCTGTCCTCACCATAAGATCATTGTACCTACAAAATAGAGGCCCTTTCATAGCCTTTTCCTCTTTGGAAGTTGCTTTCTCTGTGGTGAATCTGAGTAGAGAGATGGTCCTTTAACCGGGAAAATGTACTACCTTGTCCAGTTTGCAAATAAAGGATAGACTTTATACCATCATTCAAAACTCAACTTTTAAACTTCAGAAGGGAGGAATTGAACAAAATTACTCTATGAGTAAAATAACTTTGCCTTTTCCTCATTTTCCCCTTTAAGATAATTGATAAGACATCTTTTTTTTGTTGTTGCACATTGTACTTCCACATTTGAAGCTTTTTGGCCTACAGCAAGTTGGGCCAGACTTAAAGGAATCAAACAATGAGCTAAAAACAGGGTTTATCATATGTTATACTTTTTCATTTGGCCTGTTATTTCTTTATTTTGGTGAGGAGACAGAATTCTTGGAGAAACTGAGGTTTGCTTTGTATATATGCTTTTGTTTTGGTCCAGTGGTAGGGATGGCGATAGATAAAAGTGGAAATGGTTATGAAGAGGGAAGAAATGGCGTATATGAAAGGAGAGTGCTCACTTCATGGGTTCAGTAAATGTTTACAGGACTTTTTAAAATTGATAAAACATTTGAAAATGAGTGTTATATGGTGAAAAAGGAGTCTCCTTTCCACAATAAACTTATATTTATATTCTTTCCTCACTCCTCCACCCCTAATCCAAGCAACCACTTTTAATGGTTTCTGGTGTGTCCCTCTCCACACGTTTAGGAGTACCTTTCATTTTTACCCTTGATCTGTCTTAGAGATCTTTCTGTATTAGCACGTATGTTCATCTGCCTAGTGGAGATGAATGATAATTTATCTATTTTCCATAATTTACTTTACCAATTCCTTTTAATAGACATTGAGGTTGTTTTTAGCTTTCTACAAGCTCTCCTACATCAAACAACTCATATATAAGCCTTTGCCCTAGTCCATAAGTATGTATATGGAATTTATTTCTGAAAGTGTGATTGTAAGCTTGGGATTTAAGTTGTGAAAATCTAAAACTTTGTTTCAATTCCATATTGGGCTTTATTTTATAACAAGTTAACTTTTTTCTTAACGTGGTATAAGGAGAAAGGAGCTCTTAATTACTTTGTATTCTTTATCTTCCTCTTCATTTAAAAAAAAAAAAAACCGCAACTGTATTTTATAAGGCAATTTAAAATATTTTAGAGAGACACATAATTTTATTTGTACTGGTAAGGGTTAAAATACTGTATAGCTTGAAGAGTGGTGCTGTTGTAGACAAACCACTTCATTTGTATTTTGGTAATAGTTAAATGAATATCTTTTGTAGTAAGTTGATAGTTTTAGGATTTTATGACCAATATCAATGAAAAACATTATGTATAGTTAACTTCTTATCCTGCCGAAATCTGCTACTATATTATTAGTCATGAGGGAAATAAATAATCTACCTCTTTTTCCTTTATCTTCCATATCCTAGTCTATTTATAATAAAATAAACCTCTGTGGAGTTTGAAATACAAAAAATCCTTTTGCAAGCCAGAGTGCTACTGATGGATTAATTTCCCAAGGCAGGAGATGGGTACAGATCGAGTCTTTAGTCTGCAGAGCGTTTGTGAGCAGAATAAGGGAGGTTTAAATTTTAAATTTTTGTGTTATACGGCTCATTCTTGACCAGGAGGAGGTTCAAGAATCTTTGTCCTTTTAAAATGAGAGAGACTAGAGAAAAAAAAAGTGCTGAGGGGCTAACGTGTTATGATGAAATTGGAACTTGTGAGTGGCAGTTTCCCTGGCTGGTGCCCAGGGTCTATTTTGAGGCCTTGTCAAAGCTCGCCTGACAGAACCTACCACATAACTAATCTGTCCTGGCCCCACCGCGAGTCAAGAAGGTCTGAGGTTTGGGAAAAGTGGCAACCACAGAAGAGGGAGCTTATAAAGGACATTTGCTTTCAGAAGATTAAGGCCCAATTTTGGGGTGAAAATCAGCTTAGCATGTATATCCTAGGATCCAGTGTTTTGTCTTCCTTTTTAAAGGAAAGACTATGATTAAGGAAAACTAATGAAAGTATTTTAGAAAAATGTGCACAACGAGGAGCACAGAATTGTACCAATATTGATGTTATGTTCTGGTTCTTCGAGTGTTTGCCAAGAATCAGCTGCATGTTTTACAACATGAGAAAAACATTACAGTTACTGGCATAGGGAGGCCATGCCCTAGTTAAAATACTCTAATTCAATTAGAGACCTTCACACTTATCATTGGGACCAAAAGGACACTGGGAATGATGGGCTGTTTTACAGAATTATTTTGAGTTCATACAGAGAAATTAGCTTCTTTCCAAGTTCTCATTTTCTTCTTCCCATAGAACTGTTACAGTATTGTGTATAATTTCATGAAGTTATGTCTTTATACTCTTGGTTATTACTAGATGCTGTCTCCCTGCTTTCCTGTACCATGTGCTTTCTTATGAAAACCGTGGTGTTTTCTATGCTTAGTAAATGAAGCATTTGAGTTTAAAGTTCTTTAACTCATTTCACTTCCTAGGAAAGCTGTTTAAGAGCAGAGCTCCACCCTTTGGACCAAGGTTCATGTCACCATAATTAACCAAAGGCTATATTACAGTCAAGGTTGTTTGAAGAATTCAGTATGTAGATTTAATTTATAAATACAAAGCTAAATTTCCTGTGACTCCTGGAAATTTAGCTTTTCCCCTGCCCTGAGAAATTTGGATTGTTAGCATTCGATGATGATGATGTATTTAGTATTCAGTGTGAGGAGAAAAAAATAAACCAGAGAATTTTTCTTTCTTCTCTTTTCCTATTATCCGATTTATTCCTGTTATCTCCCTTCCCTATCTCAGCCTTCCACTCCTTCTCCTCCTCCTCTCTCAAAAAAAAAAAAAAAAAAAAAAAAAAAAAAGAGAGAAGTTGAAGTTAGAACAAAGCAGGTGAGAGTGGAAAAGAGGTAGAGAAAGCCTTGGACTACAAATGCATAAGAGGGTGTTTTATTTTCTCAGAAATGGTATATTAAAACCCTTACTTAATAATCATACTTAATCTTTGTCTATTTTCACTTTGAGCCCGTATGTCTTAGTTTTCCTTTATTATGAACAGCAAAATTTTAACTAGTTTTGATATGACATATCTTTAATGCTTTAGGAAGCAATTTTTCAGTTACTTGATCTGATCATTTTGTTATTCTTTCAACATCCCTCACTTTCCTAAGTAGAAACGTTTTAACAGCTGGGAGCAAACTTTTGGCTGTTTTCTAAGTATAGTATACTATATGCAGAGGATTAGGATGTTAAAATATTTATTTCCCTGTTAAATAACTTAAATCATAACAACAGAAAGTACAATTAATAAGCATACATGTTGTTGCTATTAAAAATTAAAAATATTTCAGTTATGTGACCCAAAGATTATAAGACTAAAGATAGAAAGAAAAAAATTCAATTTTAGATTAGATGTTTCTTCCTCCGTCATGGATATTGATATATTGGAAATGAGAGGGTCACTGTCCTTCTGTCTTTTCAAACTCACCGTTTGCTGTCCATCCAGAGTTTTTAAAAATTGTGGTAAAATACACATAACATAAAATGTACTACTTTAGCCATTTGTAACGTATAATTTTGTGGCATTAGGTACATCCACTGTTGTGCAACTGTCACCACCATCCATCTCCAGAACTTTTTCATCATCCCAAATTGAAACTCTGTGCCCATTACAATAACTCCTCATTCCCCACTATTCTACTTTCTGTCTCTATGAATTTGACCACTCTAGGTACCTCATATCAGTGGGATCATATAATATTTCTTTCTGTGTCTGGCTTATTTCACTTAGCACATTGTCCTCAAGGTTCATCCATGTTGTAGCATATATGAGAATTTCACTCCTTTTAAGGCTAAATAATATTCCACTATATGTATATACCATGTTTTGTTTATCCTTATATGTTGATGGACACTTGATTTTCTTTCACTTTTTAGCTATTGTGAATAATGCTGTTATGAACACAAGTGTATAAATAACTATTCAAGTTTCTGCTTTCATTTCTTTTGGGTATATGCCCATAAATGGAAATATTAGATCATAGAGCAATTCTGTTTAATTTTTTGAGGAAGTCATCATACTGTTTTCCACAACAGCTGCACCATTTTACAGTCCTACCAGCAGTGAACAAGGGTTCCAATTTCTCTCCATCTTTTTTTTTTTTTTTTTTTTTTAATGCCAACAGCACCTGGTCTTCCTAGGTGGTCTCTCATCCAAGTACTAACCAGGCCCAACCCTGCTTAGCTTCTGAAATCAGACGGGATTGGGCATGTTCAGGGTCTCTACATCTTTGACACCCTTATTTTCTTTCTTTCTTTTTTTAATAACAGCCATTTTAGTGGCTTTGATCCTTGTTTCCTTAATAATTAGTGATTTGAACATCTTTTTGTGTGCTTAGTGGCCATTTGTATATCTTCTTTGGAGAAATATCTATTCAACCCCTTTGCCCATTTTTGAATTGGGTCGTTTGTTTTATTGCTCAGTTTTAGGGGTTCTCTATATAGTCTAGATATTAATCTCTTATCAGATACATGATTTGCAAATATTTTCTCTTGTGGGTTGCTTTTTTATTGCTGATAGTGTCCTGGGATGCACAAAACTTTAATTTTTTTAAAAGTTTTTTAAAATTGTTTATTGAGGTAACATTGATTAATACAATTATATAATTTTCAGGTGTACATTATAATTTGACATCTGTGTATTCTATTGTGTGTTTACCACCCAAAGTCCAGTTTCCTTCAGCTACCATATATTTACCCACTTCACCCTTCCCCTACCCCATTATATTTGACCCCCCATACCCCATCTACCTCCCCGCTCCTCTCTCACCCCTTGCCCTCTGGTAACCAACCACTAGTCTATTGTCCATGTCCATGAGTGTCTGTTTGTCCTTTTCATTTGTTGCTTTTAGGTTTATATCGCACATGTAAGTGATATGTGATTTTCAACTTTTTCTGTCTGGCTTATTTCGCTTAGCATGATTATCTCGAAGTCCATCTATGTTGTTGCAAATGGTAATATTTCATTTCTTCTTATGGCTGAGTAGTATTCCATTGTATATAAGTACCACAGCTTCTTTATCCGATCATCTATCGTAAGACACTTCAGTTGCTTTCATGTCCTGGCCACCGTGAGTAATGCTGCTCTGAACATCGGTGTGTAAATATCTTTTCGGATAAGGATTTTCAAGTCTTTGGGGTAAATACCCAGTAGAGGGATTGCTGGATCATATGGTAGATCAATTCTTATTTTTTTGAGGAACCTCCATACTGTTTTCCATAGTGGCTATACCAGTTTGCAGTCCCACCGGCAATGTATGAGGGTACAAAACTGTAATTTTGATGAAGTTTTTTTTCTTTTGTTGCCTGGGCTTTTGGTGCCATATCCAAGAAATCATCACCAAATCCAATGAAGCTTTTTGCATATGTTTTTTTTTTCTAAGAGTTTTATAGTTTTAGCACTTACATTTATTTCTTTGATTCACTATGAATTAGTTTTTGTATATGATGTAAGATAAGGTCCAACTTATCCTGAATGTGGATATCTATTTTTCCCAGCACTATTTGTTGAAAAGACTGTCCATTCCCCCATTGGATCTTGGCAATCTTGTTGAAAACCACTTGACTATATATGCCAGCGTTTATTTTTGTACTCTCTATCATATTCTTTATGTCTTTATGCTAGTAACACACTGTTTGTTTACTGTAGCTTTCTAGTAAGTTTTGAAATCAGGAAGTATGATACCTCCAACTTCATACTTTTTCAAGATTGTTTTGTTTATTTGAAGTCCCTTGAGATTCCATATGAACTTTAATTTTAGGTTGAGTTTTTCTACAAAAAATGTCATTGGGATTTGATAGAGATTGCATTGACTGTAGATTTCTTTGGGTGATATTGGCATTTTAACAATATAAATCTTCTAATCCATGAACATTGGGTGGCTGTAGATTTCTTTGGGTGATATTGGCATTTTAACAATATAAATCTTCTAATCCATGAACATTGGGTGGCTTTTCATTTATTTCAATCTCCTTTAATTTCTTTCAGCACTATTTTATAGTTTTTAGTATACAGATCTTTTGCCTCTTTGGCTGAATTTATTCCTTAGTATTTTATTCCTTTTGATGCTATTGTAAATGGAATTGTTTTCTTAATTTCCTTTTTGGATTGTTTATTGTTAGTGTATAGAAATGCAATTGAGTTTTTTTTTTTTTGAATTGATTTTGCGTCCTACAGCTTTGCTAAATTTATTCATCCGACATTTTAAAAAGCTATTGTATTCATTTTTTTATTGTTATGTAACAAATTACACAAATTTAGCAGCTTAACACATATTTATTATCCCTGAGTTTCTGTGGGGTGGGACTCTGAGTATGACTTAGCTAGGTCTGTTGCTCAGGGTCTCATCGAGGATGCAATCGAGTTGTTGGCTGGGCTGAATTCTCATCTGGAGATACAACTGATAAAAATCTGCTTCCAAACTCATTAAGATTTTTGGCAGAATTAATTTCTTTGTGGTTTTAGGACTGAGGCTTCTTGCTTACTAGAGATTACTTGGTCAAGCTCTTGAAGGCTGCTTTCAGCTCTTAGAGGCAACCTGAAGTTTCTGGCCTCATGGCGTTTCTCCGATATGACCACTTCATCAAACCATCAAGGAAAGTCTGGAAGACCTGTGCTAGCTAGACAGTATTGTATAATGTAACATAATCATGGAATGACATCTCATAACTTTTGTCATATTCTTTTGGTTAGAAGCAAGTCACAAGTCCTGCCCACATTCTTGGGGAGGGAGGTGTTTACACAAAGGTGTGCACAGAAGAAGGGAGGATATTGAAGTCCTGCAACATTCCAGTTTTATAATTTTAAATCACTAAGTTGGTATTTTTATTGTAACTAAATATTGTTTACTGCTTAGCCAAGTATTGTATCATGATTGTTTCCTTTCTTTTTTAAGTTTCAGTTTTTCCAATGGGTAAAGAGTTACTTTATTTGTTTTTTTTTTTTTTAATTGGTTTTTGGCTTAATTTTCTATTCTCCCTATTTTCCCCAAATGCTCCAACAGATTTTTCAAGTGTTTGTTTTATCTATCTAATGTATTTTAGGCAAATACGAAATAATACAGTTTCAGGAAGAATAATAAAATGGGCACCTATGGTCTTACTACTTGGGTCAAGAAATGGATCATTACAATTATCCTAGAAGTTCCCTGTATATATCCTTTAGTGGCACCCCTTCCTCTCCAGGTGATCACAATCCCATTTTACGTATTAATCATCCATTGGGACCAACCCCCCGACCCTGCAATCCATCCCACCTTCCATATGTGTTTCTAATCCATATGCTGTTTAATTTTGAAAAACTGAATAGCTCTACCACCCTTTTGTGTTTATCAGTCAGATTGGCTAAACTACTTTAACAAACAACCCCCAACTTTCAGTGGTTTAACACAAAATTTATGTCTCATTCATATCTCTGTCTGCTGTTAGAAATAGTGGCAAAGGAATAGTTTGTTGTGCACAGTCATCCAGGCCCCTTCTATTTAGTGACTCTGCCATCCCCTGTGGCCTCAGAGACATTCACTGAGTTCTCTGCATCTGGCTGGCAGATTTGAGGGCAAAGACCTCAGTGATAGATTATGTGGAAAATTTGATGGGCCAGGCTTGGACATGGCATACATCACTTTTGCCCACATTCCATTGGCTAGAACTCAAATGGCTGCATGTAATGGCAAGGAAGTCCGTAAAATGTAGCATAGCTGTGGGCAGAAAAGGGAAATGGCTTGGTGAACAATAAGCCAGTCTCTGCCATAGTATGTCTTCCTAAGCCCTATATTGTTTGGTTTTGAAAAACTGAATAGCAAGCATAAACCTAGCTGTGAAAGGATATGTCCATGTTGCCACTATTATATTCAGGCTCCCAGGAGAAGATAAGCTGAACAGAATCTTCCTTGAGCCCTTACTGGTAAGTCACTGGGAAAGTTTGTTAGTCCTGGGAAACCTTAAGACCAAAATCAGGGCATCAGGCAGAGCTGAAGTCTTTACAAGGTACTAATCTAGAAGTGTGGTTGGGGGAGTATGCTTCTCTATATGTTTTTGCTTCTATACTCATCATGCTCTAGCTCTCAAGAATAGGTAAAAGCAAAACACTTTTGTGGTGTGAAATAAATCCTCAGCCAGTCTAGGCACCAGGGAAAGGGACAGCAAGAACTTCATCAACATTATGTCAAGGCAAACTAAATTCAGACAAAAACCTGGACAAGGCTCACCTCATATTAAAAAATCACAAAGGCTGTGAAGATTTTAGTGATGACAGTCTTCCACTATGTTTCTCGAATCACATTGCTTCGATCTGTAGCTTTCTTCCTGGAATATCTATCTTGCTCTCTGGCCCTCTTCTCTGTGGGATTTATTTTCTGAACGCTAAGCTTCCTTTCTTGATTTTCTCTTTTATTGGATGAAGTATGTCTTCTAGTAGCTGATTGACAAAGGGGTTAAAAGGAGTAAATTTTTAAGACCATATCTGAAAATGTCTTCAGTTATCAAGTATTATGAGAACAGAGTGGTTTGGACGTAGGCTGCTTAAAGATTGTCTATAATTTTCCTTCAGAAGTTTGAAGGAATCGCTCTATGATCTTGTTTCCAGAATTACTTTTGGAAATCTGAAGCCATTCTAGTTGTTAATCCTTTATACATGACCTGATTTTCCCACCCATGGAAGCTTTAAAATCATCCTTGTCCCCACTGTTTGAAATTCATGATAATTCATGATAAATTATGATAATTCACTATAAATACCTTGGTGTAAACTAAAGACTTATATTGAGCATTCTGTGGTTTCTTTGACTCTGGCAACTTAGTCGTTAACTTCTGGAAAGTTATTTTATTAATGGTATCTTCTCTCTGTTTCTCTGGTATGTGTGTATGTGGGGGGTGGGGGTGAGGGTGGAGGATGAGCAGGCATGGGAATGGAGAGGGTCAGTTTCTCTTTAATTTTTTAAAAAGGAGCCACCAGTGTTGGTATTAGGTATTTTATGAGCAGAAGTACATGTATCTAAAGGGGGAACTCATTGCATGTGTCTTTAGATTGTATTGGCACTTGGATTAGCGTCTCCGACAGCTGTGTTTTCAGCTGTGCTCTTTTCTCTACTCATTCTCTCGTGAACATTGTACTTATATTGCATTTTATCTTGTTGACTTTTATCTTTTATGGGCCTGACTGGTATCTTGCCTACCATTTCAGGGCATTACTTTGCCTTTCTATTTAAGATAGGTTTAGGCTACCTGAACCTGACCAATAAACACGGCTCAAGAAAGGGAAAATGTTGGCTTCTTCCTTTCTGCTACAGAAGTATCTCATGTCACTACTATTTTTTTTTTCTAATGATTGAGCTACATGGGTGGAAGGAATGATAGAAGTCTTCAAGGAAACCTGAAAATTTCAAAGAATTTTGCTCTAATGATAAAAACTTGTGGACTTGAAAATTGGTGTTTTTTTCCCCAGGACTTAGGGGACATTAGTGTTTGCTTCTTTGTTCTAAATGGACCTGTTGATTTGAGTCAGATTTCTAATTTTAAAGATTAATTCAATGGTGTTCATTTATTTAAAATTAGCAATGTGTTTTTCATTTACTTAGAATTTTATTTTGTTTCTAAAAGTGATGGTTAATGTTAATCTGGTAGAAAATTATAGTTTTACCAAAGATGACTAACATAAATTTTTATAATCCTACTTTGTTTATTGAAAACCCCAAAACACTGTGGAACAAAATTGAGAAAATAATATTTTTCTATTGCAATTCCCAGTTCCTGTGCCTTTTATTCACCTAGTTATGTACCCTTCTCAACCATTTTTTTCCCAACACTTTTTTATAAAAATTTTCAAACATACAGAAAAGTTGAAAGTTCTACTGTGAACACTCATGTATCTACTTCCTGGATTCTACTATTAATGTTTTATTATACTTTATCACCTATCTATCCTCTTTATCTATTCCTCTATCCATTATTTCACATTTTGGGAGATGCATTTCAAAATAAGCAGCAGATATCAGTACACTTCATTCCAGTTCAATATTAGTTTAGAGGTCTTTTCTTTTGAGGTAAAAATTACATAGAACGGTATGCATAGATCTTAAGTGTACCATTTAATGACCTCTATCTTCTTTTTCCTTCTAAGTCAAGTTTTCTAATAAGGGGACTTAATACCCATTATAAGTCCACACTCCCAAACTTGTGTATTCATTTAAATTTTCAAAAATAGACTTTGAATACCACAAAGTATCTTAAAAATTTCTTTATTTTTGTTTTTATTGTGTGAATGCGCTGTATAGTATAATGATTATAGTTAAAGGCATTTTTATTTTTCCCAGATTGTTCTATGCTTCAGCAAAAATTCTTAATGTGGCTAATGATATCACATAATGCATGCTGGAAGAAATAACTTGAAGATATTTTTGTTACGTAAAAGTATGAAACTGTAAAGAAAAGCAAGGATTGCTCTTTTGTCAACTTTATTAGCTAAATATATAAAAGAAGTAGTTAATTCAAGATACTTTAAACATTTATGAAGTGTTGTATAAGTTTATTAAGTGATTGCATTTGTCTTAACTCCTTTGAGCTTCACATTAACCATGTTAAATAGTCGAGATAGTTGTTTCTGCTCTATAGATGAAGAAACCAAAGCTTAGGCAGTAGGAAGGGCAATTGGTTGTGCAGTCAGTTGAACTCAGATTCTCTCACTTGAAATTTCATCCTATGGCAACAACTGCAGTCACACTAAGTCTTTAGTTCAGGTACCATTTCAGATACTGCAGTTTGCTTATGAATAACTACCCAGTGTTTTATTGTGCAGGCCAGTGTTAATTACAATTCCGATGGAAAGACCATGCCAATGTTTTCTGAGTTTTCCATGATGAAATACTTAGATATAAGGGAACTGCAACTATCAGTGTCCAGACAGAATTAAGTGTGCTGTATTTAGAATGTGACATGATGGCATTACATACACATTCTGTTCTCACAAAAGGGAACAATATCATGATTAAAGTGCCACTTAAGGTGGCAAAATGCCTGTTTTTTCAGAAATGTGTTATATTAGAAGCTCCTTGGGGAAGAGAAAGCCTTTTTGATATATCTGTCTATTTTGGAAGGTTTATATTCCACAACATTCTGAAGGTACTTCCCTTCTTTCCCTTAGGTAGACAAATACTTAATGGCGAAACCATCTGGAGAAAAATCAGTGTGACATTGCCTAGGTAAAGGACTTCACAAAAAAGCAGGCAGTTTTGTTCTTTTCAGTGGATGTAAAGGTTCAGCTCTTGGTTTAGTCAGTACCACTAAGGAAAAGCTGGAAGAGGAGAACATAGCTCCAGAAGAAAAGGGTTCTTTTCTAAATGTGACATGGGATAGAACCTGACTGAAAGTTCTATCAGGATCAGAAACTGGAAATAATCTATTTGAGTCTACGTCCTTATTTTTGTCATCTTGTTGAAAAGCACTTTTCCGTTGGATATGCCAGGAATCTTATTTCTTTTAAGGATTCTCTCTATCACTGATATAGAATGTTCTGGAATTATTAGAAGATCGTTTGCATAGGAGCTGAAAACCTTTAAGGATACCTGCCTGCAGAATACAAATTATATAATTCTTTCAAAAGCACTAGATTGTTTTTTTGAAATAAGTAATAGTTAATCTCCCTCTTGTACAGTTGAAAAAGGTGATAGGACCTGGCCTGTCAGTCAAGTAAACACATAGGAACCTATAGATAGGATAAGGGAAAGGAAGACAGGACATTTTTCCCATTTCCTACTTAGCCTCTGCCTGTGTTCCTTTTCTTGTTATTTCTCTCAGGTTAGCCTGAAGCTTGTTGAAATAGTTTTGTTTTGAAGCATTTTTTAAGAAAAGATAATTCTTTATGTAAATCTGTGTGCTTGGAATATCCTGGCAGGTCTAAGGTCTAAGGGAGTGTTAGTTGAGAAAGAAGCAAAATAGATTCTGGGGAAAGAGGAGAAAGAAATATATTCAAAAGAGTGACACCAGCCGTGGCTTTAGATAGTGTGTCTCAGCTGTATTGCATATTGTACCTAATTTGTACCTAATTTCAGTGCAGTCCACTTGGGGGCCAGTTTATTCTTTGAGCCTTGGATGTGAATGTTTTTATTTTTTTAAAATGCATCTCTCTCCAATGCTGTTGAAATTTTAGAGAATCAAGAATGAAAAAAAAAAAAAAATGCAACCGTCATCCTATCCTTCTAATGAAGCCACTGTTACATATACTTCCAGCCAAATCTTATTTCTTTTTTAAAAAATTATTTATCTTAGTTTCAAGTATACAGTACATTGGTTAGACATCTATATAGTTCATAAAACGATACGCCTAATTGCTCCCTCCCTCTCCCAACCCTCCACCTAGCCAATATATTAATGCTAACTGCATTCCCTATGCCATGCTTCCCATTCCCGTGACCGTCCATCAGCTACTAATTTGTACTTCTTTAACCCTTCACCCCATTCTCCCAGCCCCCCAAATCTCCTTCCCCTCTATCCGTCACCAAATTGTCCACTATATTTGTGAGTCTGTTTTTGATTAGTTTGTTCTTTTAATTCCTTAGATGCTGCATATAAGTGAAATCATATAGTGTTTATCTTTCTCTGTCTGACTTAAATACCTTCTAGGTCCATCAAAGCAATATCTTTTCCATCCCTTTCCTTTTAGTCTCTGTGTTTTTTTAATCTGAAATGAGTCTTTTATATTTATTCTTCTTAAAGAAGTCCCTCCAACATTTCCTGTAATACTGGCTTGGTGGTGATAAATTCCTTTAACTTATTTTTGTCTGGGAATCTCTTTATCTGTCCTTCAACTCTAGATGATAGCTTTGCTGGATAAAGTATTTTTGCTTGTAGATCCTGGGTCTTCATCCTATCGAATATTTTTTTGCCAAGCCCTTCTGTCCTGCATAGTTTCTTTTGAGAAATCTGCTGCCAGTCTTATGGATGTTCCTTTATAGGTAACTATCTGCTATTCTTTTGCTGCTTTTAATATTCTTTCTTTGTATTTAACCTTTGGCATTTTAATTATAATATATCTTGTTGTGAGCCTCTTTGGATCCCTGGTTTTTGGAATTCTCTGAGCTTCCAGGGGTTTTATGTCCATTTCCTTCACCAGGTGAGGGAAGTTTTCCATCAGTATTTCTTCAAGCAGCTGTTCAAAATCTTGATTTTCTTCAAGTATGCCCATCAGATGGATATTTGGACCCTTAATAGTATCCTATATGCTCCTTAAATTATTTTTATAGCCTTGATATCTTTTTTTTCTTGCCATTCCGATTATGTGTCCTTGGCTTTCTCATCCTCTAGATAGGGCATTTGATCCTTTTCTTTATTCACTTTGTTTATTCCTTTGTTTATGCCATTTAATATACTTCTCATCTCAGATAATGCGTTCTTCATTTCATATTGGTTACGTTTTATAATTTTCATTTCCATTTTTATGTTTTTTATCTCTTCGTTGAAGTTCTCACTGAATTTATCTACTCTTCCCAAAAGTTTATTGAACATCTTTATAACCAGTGTTTTGAACTCTGCATCTGTTAGATTACTTAACTCCATTATATCTGGATCTCTGTTCTGTTCTCTCATATGGTTTCTGCTTCTTTGTCTTCCCATTTTGGCTGCCTTTCCGTGTCTATTTCTATGTACTAAGCAAAGCTCCTGCGTCTCCCGGTCTTATTAGTGTGGATTTGTGAAGTAGGTGTCCAGTGGCACAGTCCTGAGAGGAGTTCAGCTGCAGGCCAAATTTAGCCCAAGCCTCTTCTCTTCTGGGGCCACCTGTCATGATTCAGCAAGCAGTCCACAGATGCTGTGCTTATAGTTGCCTCAAAAGGGCACATCAGAAACCGAGGCCAGCTGCCTCCAGTGTGAGTCTAGGCAGTGCTCAGCAAGGAGCACCTGACTCGCTGAGGATAAACCTGGATGCGGCTTGGGTGGGGCCTTGAGTTGGGAGAGGTGGGGTTTCAGGGAATCCTCTGGGCGGAGCAACCTCTGTTATCCAGTTTGATGACATCAAGGCTATGGTGGTGCTATGTCCGCACACTGGGACCTGGAGGGCTCAACAGGGAACAGTGGATACTGCCGGCACTTCTGTATAGAGCGAGTTTTGCCTAGGCCCTCACTCTGACAATGTCTCCCTGTAAAACCCTGGTGCGCCCTGCGTGTAGCCATAGCGGCGCTGGTGCTCAGAGTGAGCAGGTTTGTTATCAGGAAAATCCGCTCGTGGCCGCAGCCCCTTTAAGAAGCTTCAGCCGCTGCCGCAGCCTCCGTCTCACGCAGCTGCTGTAGACCAGGCAGCCCTGCATCCTCGCCCCGTCCTACCTTCTGCCATTGCAAGATGATTTCTTGGGTTTCTCTCTAGTTGTAAGGCTTCTTCATCTAGATCCCAGGTGATTTTTTCTTGTTTGCTGCTCCTTGTTTCTGTCACAACTTTGATTTGGTTGCCAGAGGGAGGAACAGAGCCTCTATCATCTATGCCATTTTTTTTCTTCCCCCGAATCTCTTTTTTTTTCTTCTGTGATTATTTTTATGTGTCTAGAATTAGAAAATGCCTACGTTTTTGTATCCTACTTCTGTGAAATGGTTTTCAGTGTGTCCTTGGAAAACTGGCTGAAGGACAAGGGCGTTAGCTAATTTGTCACTAGTCTGAAAGGGAACTTTGAGCATGATGCTTTTTTCTCAATAGGTGATTAATATTTGTATACCATTACTATTAAGTGATTAATGATCTTTAAATTATGCTGAGGATGGAGATGATGGGAGACTTCTGAGAAAACTCCTCTGTGCTTTTCATAAATTGTCCTGATTCATGGCTTGGATTTATCAGCTGCTGCTTTCAGACATCAGTTTTTTTGTTTGTTTCCATTTATAAGTTTTTTTTCATACTTATATCTAGATGTATTTTCTATGGCAGAGTCAGTCTTCATTCTGATTGACAAACTTAACAAGCTAGCTCCGTGAGAATAAGAAATGGTGTCAGGTAAGAGTTGAGAATGGCTTGAATTTTATTGTAGAAAACCTTTTTGGAAGAATAGAATGACAGAGTGGTTCTGTTTTATTTGCCTAAATCAAGTAAATTTTAGTACATTAAGTTCACTTATAGTTTTAATATAGTTTAATATATTAGGACAAACTTACTTGAGAATCTCTTTGTGACTCATAGTGTAATGAAATTTGCCAGTTTATTTTTGTTAAAGCTACGAAAAAAATTTAAGTTAATGGATATTTAGCTAAATGAGCTAGCTGTACTAAGACTATAGGAGAGAGGGAGTCATACAAATTAGGATACATTCTCTCATGAGAATCTTTAATTTCAAATATGTACCACATGTTAGAAAGTTTAGATGGTCTTTATCATCCTTGTTATTTAATCCTAAAGGATTAATTCTTCTCTATTGTAAAAATAAACTTTTCACAATTATAACAACAACAATAGATCCATAGATATGTTCTTAATCGTGAACCTATGTCAGTTTTGTTCATTCCTGTATATTCACCTACCATAGTCCTATCAATAGCAGGCACTCAGATATTTGTTGCATGGACAGTGTTGGTTACTGTTAATTGCAGTATGGTAAACCTTCATTTAACCTTTTATGTGGTAATAGTTTAACTGAAATTGTTTCTTAAATTACACTAAAAAACCAAGTTACCTTTGTAACTAAGGCACTATATTAAAAATTTTTGAATAAGTTCTCTCCAAGTTTTAGGTTAAATGTCTTTTCTCAAATGTTTTTTTTTGCTCTGGAGTGGAAATAGATTTTAGAAATAGCTGTAGTAATCTTAAACAAGTAGAATCACCGTTGGCTGCAGTTTTCTGAGGGTAATATAACATATTCTCATAAGCTTCCATGGGCATTATGGTAAAAGAGTTGGGAGGTTCAGTAATTAGTATTAGTATAAATTTAAATATTCTAAAATCTATTGGAATAATTTGATAATGAGAACAAATATTCGTGATTAATTTTAATTTATATGTAAATACATAAATATAATTTCTCTTTGTTAAAAGTCAATCTATAAATGAGCATTAACATTGCACAAAGAGAAACATCTTAAATTATTCTGTTTCTGTTTATTTCAGGGCTGACAAGAGTGAAATCACTTTTCAGAGTTAAAAGAAGATCAAGAAGACAAGATGGGGACTCCTGGTTCAGGAAGGAAAAGAACACCTGTGAAAGACCGATTTTCTGCAGAAGATGAAGCTTTGAGTAACATTGCCAGAGAGGTGTGTGGAAAACTCCCTCTCAACACTGACATGCACAGATGAGAATGTTTTCTGTGAGAGCAATACAGACATTCATTGAGCTAGTTTCAGAATGCTTACTGTGAATAAAATGTTGTATCTGGCTTCTAAAATACTGTATTAAAATAAAATATAGTTATTATCTTTTTACTTGGATATCTATCTCATCTAAAATTAATTTTTCATTTTACTTTTGTGGATTATTTTAATTCCAGGTACTTGTCCTAATGGGACAAGTATTGAAATTTATAAATAATCTTTAGCATTGAAGCGTAAAGTAATGAGAATCTTAAAGATATGATAAATATTTTATAGAAATGCTTTTTGGGCTATATACGGTTAATTTATTCCATGGGGCACTGTAAAAAGGTGGACAGAAACAATCCTATTTGGTATCTGCTCAGTGTCTTTCTGTTTTCTTTTTAAATATTGCAGTAGAATTTTTATGTTTAACTTTTAGCTAGTAACAGGGCTTTTGAAGCATTTTTTGTTTCAGTTTGTTGACAACTCAGAAAAAAGAAAAAGGGAAAGAAAGGGTTGTCACCTATTGAATCACTGGCAACGTTTCCTATTGCGTATTGGAAATTTAAGGTAACTCTCAGCTGTGATTTCTTAGTGGGGTGCCAACTTTGTTTCAGACTCTAATTCTATCTACAGTTCCAGACCTGACCATAAACTAATCTAGGATACAAATTGCTTAGAGTACTGTATTATTAAATTATATTCTTTTGGTGAGAATTATTCCTTTGTCACTTCCTCTTTGTTATTCTTGGTAACTAACTCATTTAGGGCTAGTGCTGTTTCCTTTTGACATATTACACAGTCTTTTTTGACCCGGCTCATTGTTATATTTTTCCTCTGGTAAGCTTTTGAATTAGAAGTCAAATTCTGTAGGAGGATATTTGAAACAAAGAAAAGTTATAAAAACTGATGACAAAATTTATATTACTTTAACAAAATTACTTTAAAAAATCAGGGAGATATTTTTAGATAAAAAGGTAAAAGATATTTAAAAATGAAATAATAGTACATTATAACAATCTAAAGTATTTGCATGAATGAAGTATCTTGGAAGCCACATAGTTTTAGTTGAAAATTGAAACTACTCAAAATGTTTACTTCCAAATTTGGAGGGATATAACCAGATGAATAAGGGGAGAAAATACCAGCACCTTCTAGTCTCATTTTATACTGTCATTAAGTATTTGACCTTTTTTGGATAATATTCTAACATCCAGTATTTAACATCCAGTGCTTACTATGTGACAAACACTATTCTAAGTATTTAAAATACATTAATCAGTTTAATTCTCACAAAATTCTGCGATTGGTTTTATTATTATCTTCATTTTATTGATGAAGAAACTTCCCTAAGGTCATATAGCTAGGAAATAGCAGAGCTTTGATTGAAACACATGAACTCCGGCTCCAAAGTCTGAGCATTTAACCACTCACTCTGCTATACTGTTTCTGAATCTTCTCCAACTCCTTCATTAATAGCTTGTTTTTCTGTAACTTTTGAAAGCACGTTCACATCTTAGTTCTTACAAAAACATGAGTTAGACAGGATAGGTATTATTATTAGCCTCACTTATAGGTGAAGAAACAGATGAAGCTGAGAGATAACTGTCAAAAAGGTTTCAGAACTGGAATTCGAATTCAGCTATTTAAAGCCATTGTTTATTTTACTGTACCATATTTCCAGAAGAGGTGGGCTTTGGAGACTGTGGCTTTAATTCTAACCTTTTTGTTTGCTAGTTGAATAATTTTGTTAAGTAATTACTCTAGACTTTGGTGCCTTCTTCTATTAAATGTGAATAATACTGTCTTCCTGTCTTACAGGGCTGTTGTGATAACTAAAGGAATAATGCATGTAAACCTTTAGTGCAGTGTTAGGCTTGCAGTAAGCTATTTTGTTGCTTATTAAATAGAAATAGAAAGTGAGACTAGAGGTAAAATAGTCTCTTTTTGTAAAAAGAAACTTATTAAGGTAGGTGTTCTAAAACATGGTTGATCATCTAGAATCTCCCAGGGAGCATTTTCAGATTTTATAGATTCCTAATCTATACCTCATACTTAGCTAAATCTGAATCTATAGGATTCAGCTCAGAAATCTATTTAAAAACACACATACACACACCCCGCACGCACCCCGCACGCACCCTGCACGCACCCCGCACGCACCCCACACACTCCGCACACCATCCTAGAGCACTTTGATGGCAAGTCGGGTTTGGGAACCATGAACCAAAATACACAGAAGATCCTATCCTGGATGTTCCTATTTTAAAAATTGAGATATAATTGATCTATAAATTATATTAGTTTCAGGTGTACAACATAATGATTCGATATTTGTGTATATTGCAAAATGGTCACCACAGTAAGTTTAGTTAACATCCAACATTGCACATAATTACAAATTGTTTTTTGTGATAAGAACTTTTAAGATCTCTCTTAGCAACTTTCAAATATGCAATACAGTATTATTAACTATAGCTACCATGCTGTACATTACATCCTTATGCCTTATTTATTTCATAACTGGAAGTTTATACCTTTTGACTCATTTCACTCGCCCACCTCCCCTGCCTCTGGCAATCTGCAGTCTCTTCTTTTTATCTATGAGCTTGGGTTTTTTTTGTTTTTCAGATCCTTATATTAGTGAGATCATATGCCATTAAAGTCACAAGTGTCAAGATTTCGTAATTTTTTTATCGCTGAATAATATTCTATTGTGTGTACACACATACACATACCATTTTTTTTAATCATTCATTTGTTGATTGACATATCTTGGCTATTGTAAAGAATGATGTAGTGAACATAGGGGTGCATATATCTTTTTTAGTGTTTTCATTTTCTTCAGATAAATACCTAGAAATGGAATTGCTGGATCATATGGTAGTTCTGTTTTTACTTTTTTGAAGAACCTCTGTACCATGATCTCCAGAATTCTTTCCATTTTGTACAACTTGAGTGCATTTTAAAAAGATGTTGAAAAGTTCAAAGACTGCTCTGCGAAGGCGGGAACGTGGATGTATTTAGAAGTCATGTTTTGTCAGTAATAGGCATGTTGCTGCTTTGCTGGGGAAGCATGGGCTGTCACAGGTCTCAGAAGAGCTCAGAAGAGCAGGTGTCGGAAGGGGTCACCAGCAAGTTCTCTAGAGTATCAGAAGACCGATCTGGATGCTTGTCTTTTTTGTTTGCTTGGCTTTGATTGTTTCACATGTTTGGAGAAAATGCAATTGGAGGGTTGGCTTTCAGTGAAAATTACCTGAAAGCACAAAATTTCAAATTGAGGAGCCTTAGGCAGCTAGCTTAAAGTTGGGCAGTGAAAAGGCCAAAAGGAAAAATATTGACTCATTTGAAATTTGATGTTGGAGGAGAGCTTTACAGATACCCTGGACCGCCAGAAAGACAAGTGGGTTCTAGAGCAAAGTAAGCCTGAAACATCACTGGAGGCAAAAGCAACAAAACTAAAGCTGTTTTACTTCGAGCACATCATGAGAAGACAGAGTTCTTTGGAAAAGACAGTAATGCTAGGAAAAAGAGAAGGCAACAGGAAAAGAGGAAGACCAAAGATGAGATGGATTGAATCCATAAAAGAAGCCATAGGCATGCGTCTTATAGGAGCTGAGCAGGGCTATTGAAGACAGGCCATTGTGGACAGCACTCATTCATAGGGTTGCCAGTAGTCGGAGCCATCTCAACAACAGGTAACACAGGAAGCTAGCTTCTCAAAAGGAGAAAGATGAGGGTAGGATGAAAGCCAGTTATGCTGCCTTACCATAGTTTGGTGAATGTTAAGGTGACTATTCTATGAGAAAAACTGAAGCCTCTTGAGGGTTTTGCAAGTACTTTTTAAAAAGACATACTGAAACGTGGAATAGTACTGCTTTCTTTGTTTTATAGAGGAAATTATGCAGAAAACATGTTTTATGCACATCTTTTTAAATGGAAATCATCAGAATGTTGTTTTTTTTTTTTGACCTGATTATCTGAGAGTCTTTCTTATTCTGAAATTCTGTGATTTCATTAAAGGTCCAGGACCCAAAGAAAATTGTGGCTCGTAATGCACAATTCTGTTCAATTTAAAGAATCAGTGACAGGCATGGAAACTGATCATCTTTTGTAGAAGTTAGACTCTAGCAAACAGAGTGTTCTGAGACTTTTATGTTGAGCAGAATTTACATGTATACATATTCGGTGCTCAAACCTACTTGTAATAAGGAAGAAAGGAAGTTCTATGACTGTTTAATATTCGTGGCTGCTAGAAACTTTTGGATTTTTTAAAATAGTTTTTTTGAGATTATGATTCATATAACATGATTGACCCATTTGAAGCATACAAGTCAATAGTTTCTGGTATATTATGTTATAAACTTTTTAAGTTGTCAAAATACATGTAATAAAATTTGCCATTTTAACTATTTTTAAGTCTACAATTTAGTGGCATTAATTATATTCACTATGTTGCGTAACCATCACCACTATCTATTTCTAAAATCTTTTCATCATCCCACACAGAAACTCTGTAACCATTAAGCAATAACTTCCAACTTCCCCCTCTCCCAGCCCCTGGTAACCTCTAATCTACTTTATGTCTCTTGAATTTGCCTATTCTAGATATTTCATATAAGTGGAATTATACAATGTTTGTCCTTTTGTGTCTGGCTTATTTCACTTAGCATAATGTCTACAAGATTCATCCTTCATCCATATTATAGCATGCATCAGAACTTCATTTCTTTTTCTCTCCTTCTAAATAACTTCATTCCTTTATATGGCTGAATAATATTTCATTGTATGTATATACTACTTCTTGTTTATCCATTTATTTGTTAATGACACTTGGTTGTATTTCATTTTGCTGTCTAAGGAGGTAATGGCCATTTTAGGCATCTAGTAGTGAGAACCAAAATTGTGGTTTTTGATTATGAATTAGCAGGATACAAAAGGAAGAATTATACTTATGCTTAGTTTAAAAGAAACTGTCCAGAAAATAAATAAATAAAAGATACTGTCCAGTGTTATTGCTTTATACAATATGGAATGATCACCATAATTGCTCAATAGAGCTAGTGATCTCATAGTTATTTTGCTATTTTATTTAATTCACTTTTAGGCCATGGCAAATTAAGGCTAAAAAACTTTTGGCACGGATAGCAGCTTTTAAAAATGCAAAGAATTACCATAATCAGCGATAATTATGAACATTAATTCCATCTTTCATTTAAAAATAGTTTTTAAAAAAAGCCAAAATTTGAATGTCATTTATTCAGTAAATGTTTATTGAGCATCTGCTCTTGTCGGTGTGTATTAGGTATGGAGGACATGGAATGGACATACTGACATGGTCATTTCCCTTATGGAGCCTAGATTCTGGAGAAGAAAAGAGACACCAAATAATTTACATGATGGACTACCTCAATTTTCAGCTCCTTTTTTTTCTTCAAATTTAATGTCTACATTTAGTACGGTGATTTTTTTTCCTGAAATCGAAAGCTGTAATTGTCAGGGTATGTGTTAAGTGCTTCGAGTGAATAGTAAATGATTATATTACAGAGTGCATGAAAGGGGTACTTGACAGGCTTTGGGAAGGCTTCTCCAAGGAGGCATCCTTTCAACTCAGTTTTGAAGAATGAGTGGAATTATTTAGGGGAAAGGGAGTTGTCAGATTTTGGAAAGAGCTTTCCAGTCAGAGGAAAGAATGTGTGATAAGCTTTTGAAGCTGAAAGAGTATTGAGAATTCAAGGATTAAGAACAACAGCTAACATTACCAGCACTGCACTAAGTACTTTTAATGAATTTAATTCTCATGACAACTCTGTGAGGTGGTCTTCTATTTTCATTTTATCGATGATGAATCCACAGAATGGAGAATTGAGATAACTTGCCCAACAGTTACTAGAAGGGTAGAGATGAAATTTGCATTTAGGCTTCTACACTCTTAACCATTGTGCCTCCTCCCGTAAGAACACTGTTAACAGTAACCTGGACAGCAGAGAGGAGAGTAGCCAGAGTGTTAGGCAGGCGCCAGATAACGTAGGCAAGTCAATGCTTCTCAACCAAAGGTGGTTTTCATCTCCCAGGGGACGACATTTGTCAGTGTGTAGAGATATTTTTGCCTGTTACAATTGGGAGAGGAGTGTGCTACTGGCATTTTTGAGTAGAGGCCAGGGATACTGCTAAAACATCCTACAGTGCATGGGACAGCCCCCATAACAAATACTTATCTATAGAATGTATTTAGAATTTTGATTTGCGTCCTAAGAGCAATGGCAAATTGAGGAGTTTTGTGTAGGGGTATGCCATGATCAGATTTGTGCCTTAAAAGATGACTTTACTGCAGGTTGGATATTATATAAGAAAGAGGCATCAGTGGATGCAGGGAGACGAGTCATAAGACTTGCAGAGGCAGTGGTAGCCTGGCCTGCAGTGATGACAGTGAGGATGGTGAGAGGTGGTTGGAATGGAGAGTTAAGTAGTAGATGCTCAGTGCATGGCTATGGTTGGGTAGCAGGGAGGGGAAGTTTTGGCTTGTGCATTTGGGTGAATAGTAAGGAACATTAGAATGGGGAGGAGGTTTGTGGAAGGAAGACCATGGATTTATGTTGGCATTTGCTGAGTTAAGATGCCTGTGAGACATCTAAGTGGAGATTTTGAAGAGGCAGTTTTGGGAATATAGATCAAGAGCTCAAAGGAGTGGTCTGGGCTTTAGATAAACATTTGAGACTTGTGAGCACATAGAGCGTATAGAAGGTAATTGAAATTATGAGTGCGGGTGAGATTGTCTAGGGAGAAAGTATAGAGTTGAAGGTAACCAATCCTAAGGGAGGAGCCTAAAGAGCTCCAAAATTTCAAAATCAAGTCTTGAGTCTTTCTTAATTCAGTACTTTTAAGTGTTCTCAGTGGTGGTATGTAAAAATTTATAAAAGATTATGGAATATGAGTTATTTTTTCAGTTATGAAAAAATGAATGTTTTTCTTTTCTACCCAGTTAAATCAAACCCTTTTCCGTTGTACTTACTGGTTTTATTAGACAAATCCTTTGAAAGAGTAAATCTATTGTTTTTAGTCATTTAGAGGATCTTTCTATTGGCATTAATTAAGCCAGTACTGTCCAGTGCCGACCTTTCTTCATTTTTTCCCCATTTATTCACTGGAACTAAAGCAAAGGCGAGTGGGAGATGTGGTTGGGGTATCAGTCTCTTGGTGCTGTGTGCTGCCCCCCACCCCCACCCCCACCCTTGCCCTGGCTCTGTGATGGCCGATGTTACTCTTGGTATCACCTTGTCCCTTGATTTGCCCCTCTAACCAGAATTAAGGGAGGATTATTGAACCTTAAGACTTAGTTTTATGTCAGTGTAACTGAAAGATATTTGGAATAACATTCACTGTCATAATCTTCACTATTTCTGTCACAGGAATATGGAGAAAAAATCAAATAGACAACATCATTAACCTAAATGTGAAGATGATACTGGCAATACCCTCTCACCGCCCCCGCCCGCTCCACCCCGGGTGTTTCTACTAGAACTGTGATTCACATTTTCTCTTTTGGTTAGGTATATCATTACAGATCTAAAGTTTCTAGTTCTGCTGTGCTGTTAATTAGGTTGTATTCAGACCTCAGTTATAAAGTCTGTAATCTTAAATTTCCTCTCTTATACCAAAAGAATATTTTGCTATTAAAAGATCTCTGAATAAAAGGAAGATATAGTTGTTTGACATCAGAAGAAAATGGTTTAAAATTCCTAGATTTTGTCTAATATACATTGATGTTTATGCCTAGAAAAATTTAAATATTTAGTCTTCAACTACCAAAAACTTTTAAAAAGGTGCTTAAACATAATTACACTGTAAGATCGAAGAAAAATGGTACCTAAAATTTTTCTACTAAAGAGAAGTTGCTAGGAAATCAAGTAATAATTTTTATTTGTTAATTTGGAAACCATAGAAACACAATAAATATTATGTCTCAATTTGTTTTTCAGGGTTCTTTTAGCATGAGTGTCATGGAAGAACAAACAAAATTAAACAGTAAACTCTGAGTCTTAGCTGTGCGATTTAGTCATTTTCCTTGAATGTTTTACTTTCTAGAATTATGTATCTGAAATTTATTGAAATTAAAGAATAGTCTGTAAAGTCCAGATTGTATTTTATCTCTCTTAACTCATGCCAGTTGCATAGATTTTATATTATGGATATACATGCAAGCTGCAATTCTAGTCTTGGCTCAGTTCAGTGCATTTCTGTCAAATTATGAAAATTTAATGTAAGTATCCATGAGTCCACCACCCAGCATTAACTGACATCAACGTTTTGTGACAATTGTTTCAGATATTTTATTTTAAAAGATATGAGGAAGAAACAAGACATTATAAACCAAGCTTAAGGCTCTAAACTTTCCCCTGCTAACAGAGAACCACTGTAATAAAATAATAAGATAGGCTTCCTGTCCATGTTTTAAAAGTTCTAATACATATCTCTATTCTTTCATGAGTTTTTGTGTATTGCTTCTTAAGCGTTCTACAGGCACAGGGGTGTGAGAAAACTGGAACTGTGTGGGAATTGCCAGAATAATAGCTCATTATGACTGGAGAGAGGTTGGAAAAGGGAGGAGATGATGCTGGAGAGAAAGTACGGGGCATTCATGAAGGAATTTGTGTGCTGAGCAGTTCAAATTTGATTTTGAAAGCTGTGGCGAGCCATTGAAGGGTAAAATTTGTTCAGATTTGAGGTACAGTATAATTGCTTTAGCTACCGTGTAACTGGTAGGAGGCAGAAAACTAGTAAAGAAGCTGCTATAGTTAGTTATCTTTGTGCGAGATGACGAGAGCATGAATTAAGGCAGTAAAGTGGGAAGAGAGAAAAGTTTGGATAGAAGAAATAGTAAAGCGAATCTTGATGGGAGCTAGGTAGTTGAGATTTAGTGACTGAATGTGGAAGGAGGGTAAAAATAAGCCTTATGAGTCTTCATTTCATTTTTTGGGTGATAAGACAGCAAATGAGAACTATAAAGAGAGAGGAAGTTTAAGGGAAAGATTATAAAGTCAATTTGTGATATATTGAACCAGAGGTTCCAGTGGGATGGCCCCAGTGTTTAATAGCTAATTGGATTAGGACTATGGGAGAAAAGTCTGAGTTGGACACAGAAATTTGTGGACTACCAGTATCACCCAGGAAGGGAACATAGAATGAAAAGAGTGAGATCGAGCCTGGAAGCTTTATTTTAAAATTTAGGGAGCTAGCAGAGAAAATGAGCCCATGAATGATTCTAAGACAGGTTGGAGAGTCAAGAGGAAAACCAGAAAGGAATTGAGTGGTCAATGATGTTGGAAGTCCAGAAAGGACAAGTGAAATAAGAACAGAAAAATTTATTGGGTTTGGTAGTTAGAGAGGTCATTAGTGACTTTTGCATGAGCAGTTTCAATCAAGTGATTTGGGCAGAAGCTGGAATGTAGTCATTTGAAGAGAGAACTGAGAGGGACGTGTGAGTAAAGAGAAGATAAGGCCAAATTGAACCAGGAAGGATTTTTTGCCTGTTTGTTTTTTAGAGATGAGAGAGACTTTGAACCTACTTGCAATGAGAAGAACAAACCAATTGAAGAATAGAGTGAAGGCAGAGAAAGGAGATCAGATAGATGGGCCAGAGTCCATGGGGAGGGGGTGGAATTTACAGGATAGCATGGCAGATGTGTGTATGTGTCAGAAGGGGTATATATATGTATTTAATATTTATATTGTTATAGAGTATAATTCTCTCGCCTTTGAATTAGGAGAATGGATTCAAACTTAAAATAAACATAACCTTTTTCTTTTTCAACTAAGTCCCAAATGAAATTTGACTTGTGGATTATATTCCAAGGAAACAGCATTGCCCAGTGCATTGGATAGATCCTGCCTTACTTGTAGACCCATTGGACAGATGGAAGATTTATAATAGGATTGGCCTCGGTTGAGTTTCTGACCACTGGGAGCTGTAGCAAGTCTATTTTAGCCTGTTCTCCTGCATTTATTTAACTAAAGCAGTAACAGAATCCAAATTTAAAATTCAGAAGGTATAAGGAAGCTTTTGTGTATTGAGCATTGTAAAATACATCATGGTTAGTCATATTTTACTTTAGGGTGTTTTATCTCTCTTGTTCCTTGTTTCAGGCAGATTAATATCAACAGTATGGAATAGAAAGGATGGGAGAGAAGTTGAAATGGAGAAAGTGGAGTTAGAATTAGATAACAGAGTATTCTAGGTGAAAGTGGTAAGAGCCTGCTTGAAAGATGGGGAGTCTGTAGAAATGGAAATTATAGATTGGATTCAGGGGATATTGTAAAGGAAGATTTAGCAGGAAGTAGGAGGCCCTGAGACCTTGGGTTTTGAACAAGTATAACAGGGGTTTCATTTCTGGAAATTGGAAAATAGGGAAGCAAAGCCTATTTACTGAGGGAAGGTGAGGTTGCTTTTATTCACTCTTAAATTTATAAGAAGAGATCCACCAGACAGAAATGTAGGCTTTGATTTTGGTCGAAGCTTGAGGTACTAGATTTGAGTCATTTTCATTGGCTGATAGTTAAAAATGCGGAGTAAAAAGATGGAAAGAAAGGGTGCGTACAGCAAGGGAGAAGATTATCTACGTTTGTGGTAAAGTCATGGTCAAAGAAATAAGAACCAGAATGGTACCGTTTCACAGAAAAGAGGGAATCTATGCTAGGTTGAAAATCCTAGAATAATTCATCTAAAGTAAACTTTTATTATTTGTCTAAGGATCTGCTCTTATGCTTGGGGGTGGGGGGAGTTTAAAGATACAGGTTGTGGCAACATAGTTAAGAACATTTAATGGAGACATTCTTAGGATGTGGATCTCAGCTGCCACACTTGTTGGCCAGGGGATATTGGGCAACTTACTGAACCTTTCTGTACCTCAAGGGGTTACTTTTCTTTGTGGATTAGAGGAAAATAAGCACGTAGCTTTGCTAAGTAAATGCTCAAATGATGATAGTTATTGTGAGGTCTCGTCTTCCCATTATTTTGAAAATTTGAGTTTTGATTGTGAAGAGATTATTCTGATAACATGATTTAATTTTATAAATATTAAGATCAGAGGTAAGGTTCCCCTTGAACAAAATTAATACAGTTTGAATTGGACCCTGATATACTGCTGTGAATTTAATTACTATTTCCCAAATGCGTTCCTTGGAGCATGATCCTTGAAGAATTATATAGGGTTTATTTGGTAGTATGGGCAAGTAAGTCTGAGAAATGCTTTTTTATCTTTTTCTTGGAGAGTCATAATGTATATTATTAAAGACTATGATTTTTAAAAAAAGTTTAACCTGGCATTTTCCACATTTACTAGATCATAAGATTCCTTTTTTCTTATTTTATATATTGAATTTTATATATTGGAATTTTACATATTTTACTGTTAGTTTATCTTAGGCGTATTTTTTATGTTCCCGATATCTATTAAAAATTTTTAAATTGAGATATAATTCACATACCATAAAGTTTATTATTTTAAAGTATACAATTTTAGTGGTGTTTAGTATTTTGCAAGGATGTCCAACCAATGCCACCTTCTAATTGCAGAACATTTTGTCAGCACAAAAAGAAACCTCATAACAATTAGCAGCCACTCTCCATCTCCCCCTTGCCCCAGCCTCTGGATTTGCCTATTCTGCACATTTCATGTAAATGGAATTTTGCAATTTATGTCCTTTTGTGTCTGTCTTCTTTAATTTAGCATAGTTTTTAAGGTTGATCCATATGGTAGCCTATATCAGTATTTCCTTTATGGCTGAATAATATTCCATTGTATGGATAATACCACAATTTGTTTATCCATTCATCAGTTGATGAAAATTTTGGGTTGTTTTCCATTTTTTAGAGTATTATGAATAATGCTGCCAAAGAACATTCATGTATAAGATTCTGTGTCGATATATCTTCTCATTTCTCTTAGGTACTTATCTAGAAGTACATGCTAGGTATTGTGGTCTATGTTTAATGTTTCGAGGAACTGCTAAGCTGCTTTCAATAGTGGCAGCACCATTTTAAATTTCTATCAGCAGTGAATTTTTCTCTATCCCTGCCAACGATAGTTATTTTTGGTTAAAAAAAATTTTTTTTTTATTTATTATAGCCATCCTAGTAAGCCTGAGTGGTATCTCAATTTGCTTTTTTTTTTCTCAATGTGGTTTTTGATGTGTATTTTCCTGATGACTAATGATATTGAAGATCCTTTTATGTGGCGATTAGCTATTTGTATATTTCCTTTACAGAAATATCTATTTAAAATCCTTTGCTCATTTTAAAATGGAGTTATCTTTTACTGCATCTCATCTGTTTTTTTCTAAAATTCCAAAAGAGCATAAATACAAAATTCTGATGATGAAGGAAAAATTCCTACTGTAGTCATGCTCAAATTATACTACATATTTAGTTTTAATCTTTTCCTAGAAGTTGTTTCTTACTGACCATTATATAATTCCTTATTACTTGTTTAGTGATAAAATGAACATTCTACAAATTCAGAAGGTTTATGAGTTAATATAACCTAAAGCATTTGTTTCAGGGATGATCAAAGCCCATGTTTTTTGCTGTTTTTTTTTTTTTTCAATTCGCCCCAACTATTTAGTAAGAAATGGATTTAATTCTATCCAAATTTAGCTATGCTTTTTGTGAAATCATTTTCACTGCTCTAGGAAGAATAAAATTTTATACCTATCCAATTAGATTTTATTTTTTAATCTGCTTTAATGTGCTTAATATTTGAAAGTTTATCTGTTAGAATCATTTTTAGAAACCCAGTCTTATCACCTACTTGACTTCACAGGTAACTTTTGAACCTGAATTTCCAGTTCCTGGACTCTCATATTAACTTTAAGAGTTTGAGTCATATCGGCCCCAAAATTCTACAAGTAATTGAATGATTTAGGCTCCTGAATACTTTTGATTTCATATCTAATACTAACTTTAAATTAACTAACTTTTTTTTTGTGGTAAAATGTACATAACAAAATTTACCATTTTAATCATCTTTAAGTGGCAGTAAGTACATTCACACTGTTGCGCAACCACCACCATCATCTCCAGAACTTTTCCGTCATCCTATACTGAAACTCTATACCTGTTTAGTAATAACTCTCCATTTCCTCTTTCCCTCAGCTCCTGGCAACAACTGTTCTACTTTCTATCCCCATGGTATTTGACTATTCTTAGTTACTTTATATAAGCAGAGTCATACAATATTTGTCCTTTTGTGACTGGCTTATTTCGCTTAACATAATGTCTTTCATGTTCTTACATGTTGTAGCATGTGTCAAATTCTCCCTTTTTTGTAAGGCTGAATAGTATTCCATAATATGTGTATGTTGACTTAAAAAATGTCCACCTATAGAGAATTTTTCTAAGAGTTTATTTGATACAGAATTGATGACAGATGCTTCAGAGAATAAGTTTTGCAGTTTCTTTTTATGCATTTGAAATTAAGGAAGGAATGTAAGGAAGAGTACATGGAGGTGAGAAAAAGCAAGGCGGGCATTGGATTATAGGATAATTAACAAGATTTTGTTCTCTCGTGGGTGGTCACATCTGTGAGGGTATTTATTTTGGCATTTCAAAGACATGTTCACCTATATGCTTAAAAACCTTTCACTAAAGAAGTTATATCCCTGGGCATGACTACCCACCATGATGTGCCCAGTTAGGAATTTACGATTTATTACAGCACCCCTTTTTCATCCACATATATAACACATTTTGTTTATCCATTCATCCATTGATGGACATTTAGGTTGTTTGTACCTTGCGACAGTTATGAATAATGCTGCTCATGAACATTGACGTACACATATCTGTTGATCTCTGCTTTCAGTTCTTTTGTGTATGTACCCAGAAGTAGAATTATTGAATCAAATGGTAATTCTGTGTTTAATTTTTAAACTAACTTTGTTTTGAACTTAGTTAAATCTTCGTGGTCCTTTATTGTTAGGCCCCATTTATTGTATATATGTGTGAGGTGGGTGTTGAATCCGTAGCAGCTCTTTTATGCAATTGTATTCTGTGGGGAAAATACTAGCATTACTGCCTAAAAGTATGCGTCGTGTAATTGTAATTTGCCTGTTTAAAAATATGTCAGTGTAAGTTTAGAGCACATGTTTTGTCTACTGGATTGGAATCCCATTTGCTCCTTGCTACTTCTACTATCAGTGTTGCCTCAGGCTTCTGGTAGCAATGTATCCAAAGAACCAGATAAAGCAGTTTTAAATTCTGTTTATCTCTTTTAAGCTTGTTTAGTGGCCTTCAGGACCATCTCCAAGAGAAGCAGCATCTGAGTTTGGATAAAGTTGGCTAAGTAACAAAGGAAAGGGTATTTTTGTGGCTCCGAAGTCCATGTTCTTTCTGTTACACAGCAGTCAGGTTCCCTCCCCTTTTGTTATGAAAGAAATTTTATCTATAATTCAGGTTTAGTGAGAGAAGTCCCATTTTAGTATTGATTGTGCAGAATTGGCCACAGATATTAGAAGGACGAAATTGGCATTCTTTTTTTTTTAAGTACTGTATATTTTATTATTTATAAATTGTGTCATAGCTTTTGTATCAGTAAAATTTATAATCTTGGTGTAATGTTTTTTAAAAATATTTTTCATTTTTCAATTATAGTTGACATACAATCAATATTAGTTTTAGATGTTGAACTTGGCATTCTTGATAAATTTCTAAGGAAGGCTACAAGTACAAAGTTAATATACATGGAAATGAAAATATCTACACATTGCTTTGGCTTTCTTAAAATAAAAGAAGTTTGAAAATTTTTCCCAGAAAAATAATACGTTGTAATTTAAAAGTTTACTTGCTATCTGCCAAAACATAACTTAGCCTTGTAGTCTTTTTCTGTAAAATACAAACCCTGGTAAGAAAGTGGTACCTAGTAAGAAAGTAGATAAAGAAGGTAGAGCACAGGTGTTTGTTTGTTTGTTTTTTTTTTTTAAGAAGATGTAGTATAGGTTTTTTAAAGATAGAGGCCAATGTAAAATTCACGTGAGAAGACAAATTGCTCTGGTCATGTCAGTGTTTAGAGCTTGATGTTGACAGATTGCAATTTGCTGGGTTTTTGATACTAAAAGGCTGGGAAATAGCCAAAATTGGGCTAGTTGAATAAATGTTAATTATTAAACTGTCTCCTCTTATTAGAAGCCTACTCTGACCTTGCCAAGCAAAATTAATTGCTCCCTCCTGCATGCTTGCTTGCTTCCTTATAACCATTGTGTTTCTGTCTCCCTCAGGTAGATGGTGAACTTTTTAGGGCAGAGATGTCATATCTTATTGTGTATTTTCAGCATCTAGCATAATTGCTTACACACAGTAGACCATTTTAAACATTGGCCAAGTCACTTCTTAGTATGGACTTGTGCACAAATATAACAACATGAGAAGAAGCAACTATTGCAGTTATCACAGGGGGAGATTGAAATCAGAGTTAGGATGTGGCCAAGAACAGAGGAAACCACTATGAGATCGAAACCAGAGAAAAGATTTTTGCTTCATGTGGTATATCAAGCTATTTCCTTGTCTCATTTTCTTGGTACTTTGGCCAAGAAAATGGCCTGAAATTCTTTTGTTTATTTAGTAGACATTGAGGCATGAAATTTGTGGGGTGACAGAAGCATGTAATTTTAATGCAGCTTAACACAATGATAGTAGAGGCATGTGCATTGAGCATTACTCTGTGAAAGAGGGAATGGGAGAAATCTTCATAGAAGGTCATGTTTTAGCTGAGTAAGAGAAGTGAGAATACCTCCTGCTAAGCAAACAGTCTAGAAGAGTGGCTTAATAGATGACAGTAGAGCCTAGGAATTGTGGCAGATGGGAGCAGCTGGTACATGTGGGCAAACTACTGGAAAATTAGGCAGAGATCTGACTGGGAGGAACCTTGTTTCTGTTTTTGCTTTTCTTCTCTTTATTCTTTTTGTGCTAGTCCTTGGAATTTTTGCTTTAACCATAAGTAATGGGGAGCCAATGGAGAATTTTATAGAGCAGAATGACTATCAGAAATGTGTTTCGAAAGGCAGATTGGCAGTCTTGTAACCATGTAGAAGATGAATTATAGGGCAGATTCTGGAGGCAAATAGATGGATTTGGAGGCAATTGCAGTATTCAAACAAGAGAGGACGAGTTCTTATTGTGTCCAGAATAGGCAAATTCATAGAGACAGAAGTAGATTGGTGGTAGCCAGGAGCTGGGAGGAGTGACTGCTAATGGGTGTGGGGTTTCTTTTTGAGGTGATGTAAATATCTGGAATTAGATAGTAGTGATAGTTGTGTAATCTTGTGAATATACTAAAAACTCACTGAGTTGTATATTTTTAAGTGGTGAATTTGATAGTGTGAATTATATCTCAAAGAGAGAGAGGGATGAAGAGTTCTTGAAACACGTAGAAACAATTAAAAAAAGGCCAAGGTGAGTTGGAGAAAACTCAGTGATAGAGAATTGACAATACTTGGAGACTGAATATTGGCAATGTCCAAAATTAAATAGAGGCTGGTTCTGAAGTTTCTAATTTCCATGATTGAATTGATAGGGAAAGAAATTCTGGAAAAAGCAAGTTTGAATTGTGTGAAACGTTTTGAATGTGTAATCAAGGCAAGCAGTTAAAGGTGCCCAGATTTCAGGAGACTCTAGGACTAGAGAAAGAAATGAGTGTGTAGTTGACTGAAGAAGCCAGTCAAACTGCTGATAGATTAATATCTTGTGGCCAATGGAAGGTACTGTCCCATTTGCCCCTTATCCTTAAAGCTGGTATAGAGGTAGTGGTGTTTGTTATTTTTAAATCAAGCTGAATCTTTATGTTACTTTTCAGGCAGAAGCAAGGCTGGCAGCAAAACGGGCTGCTCGGGCAGAAGCAAGAGATATACGCATGAGAGAACTGGAACGACAGCAAAAAGAGGTAATTTGGGGGAATAACCCTAATGTCATGCTAGTCTAAAGAAAAATCAGTACTTAGCTAGTTTAATTCTGAAGTAAAATTGATGCCCTAAGCTAAAGTAGGCTTAGAGATGACAGTTATTTATTATAGACTTAAAGGTCCTAGAATTTCAATTAATTATATTACAATATCTACATAGTAAAACACTGTGAAGTCATTCAACCTCACAGTTTTAAGTGTATTTAATAATGGAAGAAAATATTCATGTAAGAAAATAAAAAACAAAGACTGGTAGGACTCTAATTTTGTGACACAAAACCTATATTTGCCCGTATATAGGGTCAAAAACTACTACAAAGAAGTGGTTACTATCAATACTTCAGTTTGTCTATAGTGGGATTATGATTGATTTTTATTTTCTTATGCTTTTCTGTATTTTATAAATTTCAATATGTTTTTATCATAAAGGAGAGCAAAAACAAAAAAATTTTAAATAGGCGTATAGAAATTAGGCTGCTTGAAAATGAAACAACTTTTTTTTCTTTTTTACCCTTCTGACATTGACCTGGCTCTGAAAATCCCCATAAAAACTATTTCTGATGCTGTATTATTAGTACAAGGGGGAAAAAACCAGGATAGTATTAAACACTTTATTTTGATATTGGTGGTAGAGCCTCTGCTAATAAATTAAAAATGTGTATAGATTCCATATTGTCACAGCTCAAAACCAAAACAGTTGATAGATATGATGCTAATATTTTTTAAACTCATAGATAGATTCAAATATTGAATGCATTTCTTGGCTTGAAATGAAAATGTTGTAATGCATTTTCTTTTATACTCCTAAAAATTTAGTAAATTATAAGGAGATAATTATTAAATATAAGTTCTATTTATGGTTCTCTAAACCATAATTTCTCCTTATAATTTACAGAGACCCATATATCTCTTATTAAACATATTTTGCTTACTAATTTTCTGTATTTTGAATGTGTAAGTTACTTTGAGTCAACAATCATTGTTCTTCAGGGCAAGTATATATGATTAACTTAAGGCTTTTCAGAGAATGTGATATTTTAGAAACTGTTCAGTTTATGAAACCTTTGCATTTGTAGCACTCTCATCATTCCTTTGATCGGAAATGGGGACAGATTCAGAAGTGGCTGGTAGGCCATGATTGCCTGTCCTGCATGTTGTGATCAGTTGCTGAAATAATGCAATATTGAAGTAAAACATTGACTAATAGTTTGCAAAGTAGGAGTGTTTGGCATGTTTGAACCTAAAGGTCAGAGAGTGTCTCTGTCTGTAGTGGACTAAATGTGTACTTGGAGTCTAACCATTTCTGTTGTAGTCTTCAGCCTCACACTCATTTCAGAATGCTCCTGACCAAGAAAGATTGAGTCGATGAAGATGTTTTCTTTCTAAGGATTTGTCCTTCTCTCCTTTACATTTGGCTCTCCCGCATTCTCCTCTCACCTTTCCCTCTCTCCCTCCTTCCTTCTTTCTTTTCTCTCTCCTCCTCCTCTCTCTCTTTCTCTCGCTCTCTTTTTTTTTTTTTTTTAACAAATTAGGTCAGCAGAGTCTTAGATGACTCAAGTTGTTCTTTCATCTCCTTTGGAAATTACTCTTATTTGTTTACTTCTCTCAGTTCCTTTTCAAGTCTTCTACCATCACTCCCAGATTTGTTAGCTACGAGAGCAAACTGCAGTAGAATATTAATGTGAATCATTCCTAAATTTGAACTTTTTCAACTTATGTTCCCCAACTGTCTCTTATTGCAGGGCTTCTTAATTTGATAGGTGAATATAGTCTGGGGGGATGGAGCATGAAGCCTTAAAAACTCACATAAAGTTTTGTATATATGTGTATTTTATGTGAAATGCCCACAGGTATTTTTATTATCATATACTCAAAGGAGTCTGTGATCTCTAAAGGGTTAAGAACCACTGTCTAACTGCTGCTAAACAAGCAACTTTCATTAGCAGATCCCTTCTATAGCAGTATTTTAAAGTATACCGAAATTAAAATATTTATGACTGTATTGACTTACAAATTTTAAATTTGTTGTTTTAATACTTGTCATTGTGATATTTTAGAAGAGATGGGGAAAGATATGTTTAGTTATTTAAAATTGAGGAACTCTGTATGGATGTGTTTGTTACTTTGGAATAGAACCTATCCTTTCTTATTACTAAAGCTAATTAGTTTTACTTAAAGTGTCTTCTGCATATAACTGGATTAACATTATTAATGATATAGTAAGAATGTTTTAGGCAGTGCCCTCGGGGGTCCCCTGGATCTATCTTTTGCTTCAACAGTGTTTGGACGGAACAGACCCAGGGACGCCCCTTCTTCCAGCCTCCGGCCACCCTCCAACCTCTTTTCCATTCGCAAACTTCAGAACCTTCTCAGCTATCCTTGGCCTCCGAGACCAGCCAACACCGTGTTTTGAACTTAATTTCTTATTGCCCAACAACCATGAGCTCTCAGATCCTTCAGAATTATTCCACCGAGGTGGAGGCTGCTGTCAACTGCCTGGTTGGCCTACATCTGCGGGCCTCCTATACCTGCCTCTCTCTGGCTTCTATTTCAACTGCGACCATGTGGCTCTGGAGAGTGTGGGCTACTTCTCCCATGAGTTGGCCAAGGAGAAACACAAGGGTGCCCAGAGTCTCTTGAAGATGCAAAACCAGTGTGGCAGCTGTGCCTCCTTTCCAGGACCTGCAGAAACCTTCTCAAGATGAATGGAGTAAAACGCAGGATACAGTGGAAGCTGCCATGGTCATGGAGAAGAACCTGAACCAGGCCCTTTTGGATCTGCATGCCCTGGGTTCTGCCTGCACAGACCTCCATCTCTGTGACTTTCTGAAGAGCTATTTCCTAGATGAAGAAGTGAAAATCATCAAAAAGATGGATGACCACCTGACTAACCTTCGCAGGCTGGCTGGACCCCAGGCTCCGCTGGGCGAGTATCTCTTTGAAAGGCTCACCCTCAAGTATGACTAAGAGCCTTTGGAGCCCAGAGGCTTTTGAGGGGCCCCTCTGCATCCCCCTGGTGTTGGCCTTGTGCCTGAGCCTCTCCCTGCAACCAATAGGCAGCCTTCTAACCATCTTGGAGCCCTCTCCCATGCCTTGGACCAAATTGAAACAATAAACCTTTTTGCAGCAATTAAAAAACAAAAACAAAAACTTGTGTGTAAATAAAAAATCACTTTTGCTTGTAAATTTTCCATAGAAATATTAAATTTCTTTTAATTATGTATTATAGTTTTAAAATTAAATTCCCTAGGATTTTAATATCTTAAGACAGACCAAAACATTAAACAAGAAGAAAAGCCTATATTAAAATCTAATATTTGAGTCCTATGTTCAAAGGCCATGAAGATAAACATACTTTTATCTCTGACATGTGTGCAGTTCAGGCAGTGAGTGTGCTAGATTTTTATGGGCAAAGGGGAGCAATTTGGAGTAGAGGCTTAAAATGCAGATGGTGACTAATCCAAGTCTCGACTAGGACTTGGCTAGGACTTGGACGTGCAGAGAAGGTAGGGTTTAATTTCAGGTGGGAATAATTATCACTTCTAACCCCTTGACGCTCGCTTTTTACTCCTTTCAAACTGATTATTTCATCTCACTTTTATCTTATTCTTGGCTCTCTGGCTGCTTTCTATGAGCCTGTAGTAGAAGTTGGCATGTGATAGTCACAATATAAAATATAAATTACTAATAAATTCATGATAAAATAAATAATGCATATACAAACAATAGGATTGTCAGTTATTAGAAGGAATAATCTTCCCATATTAAAATTTTCTCCTAATTTTAATACTTTTTTTGGTATGGGAGTGAGATGTTGGGATTGAATAGGGAAAGCAGGGGCATGAGGCTCAGGAATGAAGGTAACTTTGAATGCGTTCTGTATGTCAACTGTGCTAGTGCTTTTTACATATGTTTTCATTTCACATTGTAAGATACCACTATTTCCATGTTATAGATAAGGTGTTAAAGGATTGGTGAAGTAAACAACTTGCTTAGTCTTTGACAGAACCAGAATTTGAAGGTATGAGAGAGTACCACATCCACTAATGGATTGGGAGGCAAAAAGACCAGCAAGAAAAGGGCCTTAGTCTTTCTGGGCCTTCAAATAAACAGTCTAGCTGGTGATTCTGTTTTTAAACTGGATATCTTAATCAGTAGTTGTTGGTGACCTGAAAGAGTATGTGCAGTTTCTGAAGTTTCCTAGTTTAAAACTGGGGGAATGGTTCCAGCTTTGACTTAAATATTCTTTGTTGACAGAGAAGATGGCCAGATTTATTCATAGGGCTGTGGGTTTTTAAAAAATAAAATCACTTTTTTCTCATTTCAAGTGAATTTTTAAAAACAGTAGGTTTCATTTCCATTAATTTAACTGTAGCAAAACATAATTTTCCAGAAAGCTTTAAACAAATGTATATCCATCTTTTAAGGCATTGTCCTGCTTGTTCAGCCTTGGATCTTTTATACTAATATAAGGACTCCCAGGACAACAAATAGGTTATGTTTTCCTGACTGTGGAAGAGAGCGATGCTCTGCCTTGTGAGTGGCACCTAAAAAAAGTTTGCTGAATTTTTTTCTATGTGCCCCTGGTGTTATTAATTTAAGGAAAACCAGTTGGCAATTTAAATACTATTCTAGTAATACTTGAGAAATGAAGCTCTTTATTCTTCCAGATAAAGAGAAATCTCTGTGTAAAAACCAGAATACCTTGCTGTTTTCTTTATGTTCTTTCAATGTAATCAGTGTAGATTTAGCTGCTATAGGATGGAATCTTTATGGTTCAGTTGACTAGTGAGTCAAAAGATATGAATGCTGGTCCCAGCTTTATGACTTTGTAGATTCTTAATCTTTTTGTGCTGCAATTTTTTTTTTTACTGCACAATGAAGGGATCACTAGAGGATATCTGAGGACCCTTCTAGCTCTAAAAATAACTCTATGGTTGGTGCTAGGGTCTTTTCTTTCATACAAGGTTTCCTTCTATTTCCTTCATATGTACCACTATGCAAAAGTATTCAAGGTAGGGGGGAGTAATTAAAAACTACCTAAATGCCTGCCTTTTTATACGAGTGGTGGTGCTGTGTGGCATACTCTTAGTTAAAACATGTGTTTTGAGTCTTTTTGGTATAGTAATTTGCTTTGAGCTTGCCTTGCTGTTTGTACCATAGCCCGCTAACCATGTGTGAGTAATTAGATTTAGAGTGAAATTGATTAAAATTAAAAATTTAGTTCTTCAGTTGTACTTCTAGCATTTCACGTGCTCAGTAGCCACATGTGGTTAGTGGCTAAGCTCTTAGACAGTACAACATAGAACATTTCCATTGTTACAGAAAGTTCTGTTGGACAGTGCTGGTTTAAGATATAGTTTATGACTGAAATAAACTGTATCCTCTCATTTCAAATTAGCTGATCTGTATGGGGTTTACATTCTATTCAGTGGTCTTCTGAAGTCTTTTTAGCCCTATTTTTTCAAATGGGCCTTAAAAGAGCTGTTTAAACATAGAGGTCTATTAACACTTAAGGTATTTTATTTATAATTTTTGCAATAGGCATAATTAAAAATAAATGTGAATTAATTTGTCTTTGCTGCATCTATAATGGGATGTGTTTTTTAGAGGTAGATTTTTAAAAAGTGCCTTTGTGTGGTAGATGGAGTGAAAAGAAAGGACAGAATAAAAGGAAGATTTAACATTAAATCATGTGTATCACTCTAATCCGCCAAATAATCCTGGGAGGGGGCATGTAGAATTAACCTGTCTTTGTGGCACAAGACTCTTTAATCAAGCTAACTAGCTTAGAAGCGGCTACCCCTTAATTAACTGTACCTACCCTTCTGGGCTAATGCATATGTCCCCAGAACTTTTGTGATATCACCTGATAGTCAAAGGAAAGAAATTTGCTTGGCTTCTTGCATATTACATGTGTCTTTTATATAACAAAAATGTAAATGAATTCCTAATGATCAGAACACCCTATTGGACATTGACTCATTGAATCATAGTAGTGCTTATAAGTAGACTTCTGAAGAGATTTGATCAAATGTATCGATGTACACAGCAGATGACAAATGAATTTTTTGGAATTATATTTAAAGATCATGACGAAATAAGACATTAAATGTGATGTTTCAGTCAAATTACTCTTTCTGTATTTGCAATGAATCAACAGGTACAGTCACATCTATTCTACTTCTGTAATGCTGATGCTGTAGGTATTGATTCATCACTGTCATCAGTCATGACCCTAGTTGAACCAATTGTATTAGAATTTTAGTGCAATTTACTTTAACACTTTGGACCTTAAATTCTGAAGAGCAGAAGTTTCTTACTGTTTCAGTTGATTAGGTTCTAGGGATTAGGTGTTTGGTTTCACATGACCTGGGACTTAATGCTCCATTGCTAATAGATAAACGTGGAATTGCGTTTAATTTGTCAACTTTTAGGTTGTAGTCACTTTTCTTTGCTCTCTTCAGAAGGCATAACTTTTGAAATAACTTTACTAGCTCTAAAATATTTATCCAATGTCTTCTGATTTTTAGTAGTTTTTCATATTAACAGTACTCAGGGTCATTTAGTTGTTCTTTTCCAGTTAAAATGGTGAAAGACATTTTTTTCAGTGAGCAGAAAATTATAACTCAAATCTTTCTAAAGCTATAAACTGTCTCCTTAATACATCTCCAATAAAATAAACATTTCTTCTTTCCTTGCATAAACTTAACATTCACATTGAAAAATATAGATAAAAGTTGACTTTGAATGCTGAACTCAATTTCTCTTTGTTAAGTATGCTTGCTTATTTTTATCTTGGTATGTTGAATTCTCTTCGTCATGTGTAGATTACATTCTACAAGTGGTCAGACATACATAAACTTGTTGAAATAAAAAAACATTACCAAGATTATTTCCACTTTTTTTCCAACTGAAGCATGTGACTGCCCCAAACTTAGCTTTTGAAACTGAGCAGTCCACACCTGCTTGCTGTAAGGAAGACACAGCTGTGCTCTTAACTGACTGTGCTTTGCTCAGTTGTTCTGGTAGATAACCCTTTATTCAGTGATTAACTCTCCGTGTACTTTCTCCTTTCCCAGGAAGATTCGGAAAGGGCCAGGTATTCCCACCGGTCCAGTCATCATCGTCCTTATCCGGTTTGTAATATCTTGTAAACTTGCCTCTAGTACTTTTCCTCATTAACTTAACATAGTCACTCACAAACTTTTGTTTTTATTTTTATCAGGGAGTTGAGGAGGCATTGTCCATTCGAAGTCTTGGCAGTCACAGGGTTGGTACTTTAAGCTATTTACACCACAGTAGCAAAGCTACTACACCATTTCCTAAGCAATCTGAGAATGTTCATATATTCTTTTGCCTTTTTTTAAAGTAGAAAATGTTGGCAAAGTCCTTCCATTGCAAAGTGATACTTTCTCTCAAATTACTGCTATAAGTAAATCAATTTTAAAATCATGAATATTTTCATCTATTATCATATGTACTCTTTTTCTATAAAATGACCTCTGATTTTAGAAAATAGTCACAAAATAATAAGATTGATTTTATAGAATAACATCTGCATGGTTCTAACTTGCAGATTTTTCCTGTTTTCATATTTTTAAAAATAACGATTGGGAAATTTTTTGAGGCTCGAATGATTAATTATAGTTTTATTGCATGGAAAATTGAGCTACTGATTTGAAAAATTCCCTTGTCATACTTATAGAAATTATCATGCTTCAACATTTTGATTAACATTTTGCAGTGTGCCTCAGGTTTTCAGCATACATTGTTGTAAATCAAGATAAATGAGAAGTCACTCATTAAAGGCTTGCATATTGTGCCAAGACACTGATCTCTCTCTTCTTAAAGAATTGTGCTTTAAACTTTAAAGCAATACTTTTAATTTGCACATTGATAATATTATATATATACTCACATCCAGCTTTTTTCATCGGTTAAGTAATCTTTTATGTTAAATTCTATATTTGTTAATTTTCCCCCAACTCTGGTTTTCTTCCCATCTTGTATATTGTATAAAAATATACTGTAATGAAACTAAATATGTTCTGGTATGTTAGTTATTGATGTGTTTGTATTCTTAAATAGTTATTTACTCTGGTTATACTTCTTTTTGGAAATAAATCTGAAAGTTCACTAATGACATTTAAAAGAAATATAATTACTGTCTTTTTAGAGTAAGTTAGTAAACTAGTGTTTGAATCATAAGCATGATGGTTAATTACAAAAGTTTAGATTTATAAGAATATTAAGAAGCCTTTGCAGAAATCTAATCAGCAGCTTCAGAATTTTACTGGAGAAAAACTTCAGGACAATAAATTTGTCATGCTTCTCCCTAGATATATATGTGTGTGTGTGTATATATATATATGCGTGTGTGTATATATATATATATATTCTTTTCTTAAACACTTTGAAAAGAATCATAAAGGGAATTAGTCAATAAAAGCTTAGAAGCTGAGTGTCTTGAGGGTTTTGAAAATAATCCCCTCTCTACACTTTTTTAAAATGTATGGCTTTTTTGTTTTTGTTTTTTGCTTTCTATGATAATGTTCACAGTATGAAGTTTCACAGTTATTATTAAGCTGGTTATTTGTAAATTTGTATGTGGCCTCAGGAAAACTTGGTTATTGTATATTAGTTTAACCTAATGGTAAAACCATGGAAGTTCAACCTAATTCAAGAGTCTTTAAAACAAATCTGAAGACAAACAAAAAAGAAATTTGTAAGTAAGCTAATAAGGAATTGTTACACATAGAATATAATTTCCATAAAAAGAAAATCAACTCATTATTCTATATTATATGAGTTGATTTTCTTTTTATGGGACTTATATCATTAAATACATTTAAGATATAACCAGAACTCTCACAGTATTTTATTTCATTATGGTAATTGTGAAAATTTGTTGCTATGGGAAAAAGAGTAAAGCTCCCAATATTTAAAAAAATCAGTGTGTGAATTAAAGTATTAATAAAAATTTTACACCCTAGAGGAGATTCTAGTACTTTACCATGTGTAGGTTTATATCCAGCACATTTTAAATATTTAGACTTCCCTGGAAATAACATTGTTTAAAAGAAGTATAATTGAGATTAGTTCTTTTCTTTTAACTAGATAATATTAGGAGTTCTAAGTTTTCATCAGATTATTTGCCTTTTAAAATTCCTTTACCATTTACATTAAGCTGAGTATGCAGACAACATTTGTTCTCTGTAAAAATAAATGTGGTGGCCTAAAACACTGACCTAGATTTTATTGGGGTTTGCTGTTTAATTTTTGGGTTTTGGTATTTCTCTGCCAGTTATCTTTTAAAGTATTATTTTTACTTATGAGCCATGTATTTAAAAGCCTACCACTTTTGGACCTTGTATTTGATGTATGAACATTAGCAGTACCTGGAAGTGAAACAGATGTATTTATGGTTTATACCTCATTCTTAGGACTTTGATCTTTTCCTTTCGTGCAATTAGCTTTCAGATACTGCCCTCTTGAAAGGTGGCCTGCCAGAGCTGTTTGGGCTAGAAACTGTGTCAATGCTATAGACATTCTGTATTAAAATAAAAAGAGCAAAGATGGTTTAAGACTGTGAGTGATAAGTTTTGGGGAGGGAGGATTAAATAAAAACCCCAAGTTTAGAATTGAAACAATCTGTTGCTTTAAAAAAACAGTATGTCTTAAAAAAAAAACCCACACACACACATCTTACAAATACTTGGTCACTGCTTTATATACTGAAATACAAGAAGACTATAAGATAGCCATCCAAAATTAGAAAATGAGGTGATCTTGAATCAGAACAGTAAGGATACATTGCTATTTCTCACTGGTGGAGATTTTTTTTTTTTTGTATATATTAGTTCCTGTTTATATGTCAGTGGCCTTTGTATAATTTTAATGAATTCAATTTTAATATGCTTCCAATTTATTTTTTGTCATTTACTGCTGCTACACTGTTTAATTCTGTTGAAGAGCCCATCGAAGGATATAACCGGAACACATTGGAGCAGAGGCAGTACACTCAAAAGGAAAGACATCATGGTGTGTAGTCCAGAAAAATGTGCAGTGTTAGTGTTATGCATTTGTTGTTGACTCTCAGAATTCTGGGGGCTTGAGTAATTGGTACATTCTAATAGAAATTGATACCTCCTGAACTTTCTTTTTCCAACATGTTTGCTATACCTTTGATTTTATTTCCAGATGAAAACCTTTGGGCAAGTTTCTCTGAGAGTTAAAAATTTTTCATTTTGATAGATTATAATAGCAAATTTGGAAATGTTTTAGCTAGAGCCCTCATATTTTCAATTCTCCTTCCTTTGATGAATTATTTTGTTTTTAAACAACATAAATACAACTGTCACTTGGTGGGGGGGGGTATTAGTTCTTTTTGTTTACCCAGTGGTTCTCGTAACGATTGGGGTGTCCAAGTTATGGATTTTCCTACTAGGTAGATTCAGCAATCTTTTAAAACCAGCTTAGCTCTGTATTATATTTTGGAAAGGGAAAATTGACATAGGTTAGTCTCTGTTCATTTTGTTAAATCCTGTGCCTTTGTAAAATGCCGTTGGCGCTACAGAAAGGATGAAAAGAAATAAGACATGACTGTTCTTTTCAATGAACTTATCTGGTTCAGAGGATGGAGTAGTTTGTATGCTAGAAGGTTTGGCTTAAGTAATAACATGTTTTGGCTGTGGCGTTTTTAAAATAAAAAAGATAATTTGTTAACTGATAAAAGAAGTACATGAAATTTCTTTAGAGAAAGAACTTTATTTTCAAGGAATTGTCACTCACTATACAGTGGCATTTACCATTGCACATCATTTACCAAATGCACACCTATAGGCACTTTAGAAAATTTTGTATAAACAAGATTTATCTTTTTACACACATAGTAACACTTTTTTGCTTGCCTTTGCTGTTAATTTCAGGATAATATAAGAAAAGCATGCAAATGCAGATATTTTGCTCCAATATTTTTTGGATTTATTACAATATCGTTTTCACTGAATTTATACCAGTGGTGTAATTGTACTACTTAGCCTTATACTATTGAAATATATTTCTGGGGGTTTCTGCAGTATCTTTTATAAATGACCATCTCATTGGGCATGAAGGGAGGGCCTTTGTTCTGCTTGAACTCTTATTTTAATGTTTTATTAGAACTAGATTGTATAATTTTGTCTTCTAGTATATTTTAATCTTTTTAAAATTGTAGATTTTACAACAAGAAATGCATTTTATACCGTGATCCAGTATACACCTGCAGATATGTCTTTGTTTCAATAAATACAATATGAAACAAAGTTTCATGAAATAATATTTACTCTTACTGTGTATGATATACTCTGATATTTTTCTTCTATTTCATTTTTTAAAAAAAAATTCTGGTTGAACGCAAACCGATTTCATGAACTACTCATGAGTTACAACCTGCACTTAGTAAAACATTACTCTAGATCAGGTTTTCATTAGTGTTTCCTACTATCCTAACTAGGTATAAGAGTTGCAAAAGAAAGATATATATATACACCAAACTACCTGAAGAACTTATTCATTGTTTTTATTTTTATTTTTGTATACATTGCTTCTCTGGGTAAGATTGCTTAAAAAAATATAAGCTAGAATGCTTTAAAAACAATTAGGAAACCACCAATATAATTCAGTTTTTGGGTTTGAAATGTGGTGATCCGTGTATTATCTTATTTTCTTAAAGACCCTACCTGAAATGTGGCTTTCTGTTTTTATCATAAATTTTATATATTTTTCTTTGATTTATACTTAACGCCACACTTATGTATACTGTGCATTCCACACTATGCTTGGAGCAACTTTCTGGTTTTGTTCAGCATTTTTAATAGGGAATGTTCTTGGGGAGGGCATTTTTTCAGGTGTGTGTCTATAAGCAGATCCAAGGGAATTACCCCTATTTTGATGCTGTAGTTGTTTCTTGTAAGCTTGATTAGTTATGTGCTTTCGCCTCACTACCTGTCTTTGCCTTGCTTTTATCCTGTTTAAATGATGGGAAATGATGGTAACAGTCACAACACTAAAAAGTAAAACATATCTGGACTTCAGAATGCTTATTTCTTTTATTTTAAGCCATCTTTTAGTGTGTTTTTTCCTAGTGTACTGAGATTGAATCATCTCACCATTACTGATTATGCAGTCTGTATTTGAAAGGGAACATGCAGTTTTACATTATAGTTTAGCAATAACTTATACTAGGAAAGGGGGGGAGAATATTCTTTAATTCACTGTAATAGCCTTTGTGTTTAATAATTTTGGGCTTTTTAAGTAGTGCTGGATTTTTAATAACTTTGCAAATGTTACTTTTTTCCCTCTTTATATTTGATTTTGGAAATACAACCAACTTTCATCTTTTTCTGAAATCCAGTATGATCCTCTCAAGGATAAATCGTCGAGACTTTCATCATTAGTATGTAGTGCATGACTTTGTGTTAAATGTAGTTTTAGTTTATAAATACCTGATGATACTAATCATAGAGTGTGACTAACTTTCACAGGTTTGTTATGATGTTTGGGGAAAACATGACTAACAAAGCAAAAACTATTATTTTGCAGTTGTGGCATGATTAACATTTGAATACTTTCCTTTAGAATTTTAGGATCAGATAAAAATTATTTGCCTTCCTATTCAGGACTAAGATTGGTAGCAATATCATTTCTTAGAATGATAAACCACCCATCTGACACCTACTTGTCGCCCCCAGAAGCCATGTTTCTAGCAGAGTTTTGGTACACATTGAACTATAGCAGCACAGGCCCACTGTATTTCATGCTAGGTGTCACAAGCTAGCAGTTGTGACTTTACTAAACAGAAAATTTCCAGCAGTGACAGTGGATACCTGAAACATCAGTTATGTCCACTCAGTTTTGCTTAGTTTGATTTGTTTTTTATGGTATGTCATTTTAGCCAAGGAAGTTAAGCTATAGCATGTTTTAATATTATGTCAATAGATTGCCTGAGTTTCTAGGCTGTATAGACATCTCTTAAAATGCTCAGGCAATGTACAAAAGGAAAGATGGATATCTCATGAAAGAGAAATGAGTCTGTAGTCATTGATTTGGGTTCCAGCTGCGCATGTCGTAGACTGCCTAGAGCAGACTGTTCATGGGTAGGACGCTTCTAGCTGCACGTCCTTATTTCAGGCAAGCAGAGCCTACCTAGATTGGATTTCTTGTCTACCAATTGACCAGTTTAGTAGTAGCGCTGTTCTTTATCCTGGCATACACACTTGGCTCTGTACTCCTAGAAGAAGTTATGTATCAAGACAGTGCTATCTTCAAAGGGCTCATGAATAAGGTTGTTGTCTAATAATGCTGCTGCTGTGCGAGACAGCCATACCATCTTTGCTTTTTTCCTCCTGAGCAGCACATACCATGGGACCACTAACTTGGGTTAGGAATACTGTCTGGGGCAGTGCAATATCATGTTCTTTGTTATCTCAACCTTGTTTTTTATTGATCCAAAGGATTGTTTTATGGCCTTTAGGTAAGGAAGACTATAGAAGGAAATGGACTTCTTTGTCACCATACCTTTATAAAAAAGATCGACTTAAATGAGGTGTTGAGTGAAGGTCCCACAAATATCCTGCCTGGCTGTGTCCTAATTAATTGTTTTTTAGCTGGCTAGACACTGAGCTGGATGGCCCAGGGGTAGGTAAGAGGAAGTGCAGATGTGCAAAGAGGTGTTATATCTTAGCCAGTCAAGTACAGTGAATCATTTACTAACAGCTGGAAATTAGATTGCATGTAGACTACTCTGTAACTCATATGGACCTTTCTGTGTATAATTTCGTTAAATTAGTTTTAAAACTTCACTACATAATTATTATTCTTCATATATTTAACTTCAAATGTTTACTTTCAGAATCATTCTTATGGAATGAAGAAGAGAGCTGGTTCTCATAAAGACCTGCTGGTTAGTTCCGTTGTGTCTCGTATCACATTATCTTGTGCTGCTGATTACTTTTAGAGAACTTAAGAATTATGACTGCTTCGATGTGTGATTTGATAATATACTGGAACATGATTTGCCAGAACCTTATTTAAAAATAATTTTGTTTTCAATATAAAATTTAATATTAAGTTAATATACACTAATCCTGAGGGCTAGAGGTTGGACGGTGTCACAACCTCTAAAGAAGTTCATTAACAATGTATATTCATATATGAACTGTCCTTTAGAATATACCTCAAGAATAGGTTAAGTGAGACATTCTTATCCTTTAGAAATTAAAATAGATTAAATTGTGGTATTATAGGTAGTATCAAACTCACAAATAGGCTTCATCCTAAAAGTTTGTTAGTAGGTCTGATTTTGAGAACTTGGAATAAATTATCTGGTAGGTACATTAAGGTATTCAGTGACAGAGTTCCCATGCTGTCTTGCAGAAGACTCTTTGACTTATAATGTGATTAAACTGCAGCACTAATAGTGCTCTCTATTCCAGCCACCTTGCTAAACAACATTTGTATGGGGAAAACAAATGTGCCCAGAATGCCTATTTGTGATGCTGGGAACACCTGTTCCTTGTTAGGCAGCCACCGTACTGGCAAAGGACGTGCAGTCCCAAACTCCTTGCTAATTCAGGGTTCCCACAGTAGGGGCTCTGACCATTGCTGGGGTGGAGAGAGGCTCAGGAGACTTTGGCTTGTAGAAAGGAGGAGGGAGGAGAGAATATAATGGAGAGGACTTTAGTAAGAAGGCTCGGAGGGTCGACTATTGGGGACTCTGGGGAGAGATGACTCATGGTGCCTCATGGAGGGTGAGTATATGGAGGAAGGCAGGGCCAGGAGAGGCAGGGGTTGGGTAGGAGTAAAGATGTCCCTGATTACAGTGTCGACAGTGGAGGAGGCTTTCAGTCAGGAATTGCCTGAATTTCCTTAACCTTGAGTTAAAAACAATGGCTGTAGAAGTTAGGAAGGGAATTCTGCCCCCTCTCCCCCACAAAAAAACCCCCACAATATATAGGATTACTATTTTGTACAGTGTATTGAACATAAACCACCATAGATGTTTTAGACCAGACCATATTTGGTGTGTTCTCTCTTTTCTCTCTCTTCGGTAATTTAATTTGATCAGTTTATTTTGACAAATAATAGATCTAGGAGAAGTTTGGAAAAAATGACTGTTTAATAATAGCTGTGACATTGCCAAATGGATTATAAAAGTGGCAATTATTCAGTTGTCCTGGATTTTTTAAGGACATGCCTATGTATAACATGAAAATAAATCACTTATTTTCATTCCATTTTACCTAAGGTTTATATTCTTGTTTTTAAAGTAAAAAAAAAAAAAAAAAGTAATTTCTTTGAAAACAGTTAACTTTAAATATTAATCTTTTTTTGAGAGATTGAAATTATTATTTTGATTTTTATTCAGTACTACTTAATGCTCTGAAGTCATTGTTTGTGGGGACAAGGGGTTTTGCAATCTCAGATCTTGCTTTTGTGTGTTCAGATTTTGCCTTTGTGTGCTGTTAGGTTAACCATTTTTAACCTAAGAAAAATGTGTTTGATTTTGCTTCTTGCAGAGTGGCCTCTACTTTGACCAGAGAAGCTATAGCAGTCTTAGACATAGCAAACCCACCTCTGCCTACTACACTCGGGTTTGTCTAGAGTTTTTTGGCTTCCTGTTTTATCCAACTTTAACACATTTCTAATGTCCTATTTTGCATTTTGAATAGTTAGAACTAATCTGTGAATGACTGGTTAGACTATACTAGTTTGTGGTAACTGAATTCATATACTCCATGTGAGTAAATTTAAACAGTGGAAACTATTGAATTACCATATTTGTGAGTACCACTAAAAAAATTTTTTCTGACAAAAAATTTTTAACATACAAAAAAATTAAAAGAATTGCTTAGTAACCACCCAGTACCTATCACTTAGATTCTACAATTAACATTTTACTGTGTTTCATTTATTAATTATCTATCTGTCCCTCTATGCATCCATCAATCCATCTTTTTTGGGGGGTGCATTTCAGAATAATTACAGGCATCAGTACACATTATGTGTATGCCCTTTTAATAAAACCTTACATGTGAAAAATTAAACTGTAAGTGGAATGAGAAGAATGTAATTATTTGCCCAATGTTAAAACCTTTGTTTTTTTCAAGGCATCTGGCACATCATACATTTAAAATGCATTAAATATAGCACACAGTACACTTAAAATAATTCGGTTGTCAAAACCTACGCACACAATTAGATACTCTTATTATTTTCTGTGTCTGATTAAGCCTGGTAAAAAGGAATTGAAAAGTGTGTCTTCAAATGATGTCAGGAAAAAAAGATTTAATTCCTTTTTAAAAAATGGTGTGCCTCGGTAGTGCATGGATTCATTGTGACCAGTACGTTCTACCTGATTAAACAAGGTACTTTGTCCATACTTGTTTGGAAATACAGGTTTTTCTGTTCTTTTCCAGACACATGGAAAAGAGTGTTTACAGTGATAACTTAGTGCTTACTTATTTGGGTCCCCAATAATCAGGCTAAGGCCATTTGGAATTTGACGTGAGATCATTGAAAATATCACAAGAGCTGCTGGTGACTGGGATGTGGCCACAGTTGGCCACACTCCCTGTGCCATGGCCCTCTTTTCCTGAGTGTTTTCTTAGGTTGCCGTCCCATCTCCTAACATTAATGTTCAAAGACCAATAGAACGTGAATAATGTATAGAAAACTATTCCAAGTGTTTTTCTTTCTTATCCCTTAAAATTGGTATTTGAAAAGATTTCTAATGATTAAGTTTCTCTCACTTCATGTGTAACTTAAGTACTTTAAGCACTCAGGAATTGCTAATGAATTTTGGAGTATAAAATAAACATAAGTCTTCTGACCTCATGACGGTGAGATCAATTCATATTTTTTCTTATTCTTATTCTCATTCTCTCCCTCCCACCTTCAGTCCCTCCCTCCCTCTCTCCCTCCCTCTCTCTCTCTCTTTCTCTCTCGTTTCATTGTTTTGTTTTTCTTTCTTAGCAGTCTTCTTCCCTCTACAGTGACCCTCTGGCAACATCTAAGAGTAACAGGGTTAGTACTTTCTGAGAAATATGTTGCCTTCAAAACTACCAGTGGCCTTCCTTTGGGTTAAATCATGTGCTTTTTTCATAGGCCTTACCTACTGCAAATTCTGGTCTGCTGAGAAGCACCAGTCTGGTTTGTATTTTCCTCTTCCAGCACGTGTACTCCTGGTGGGGCCACTGTCATGGTGCTGACTCTGGCTTGACAACTTCCCTCCAAAATCGTCAAGAACACATAGCTTTAGTACTATGTGTACTGCAGAGTGTGTGGCTTTTGCTTAAAATACAAAACTTTAGGGGAGTAAAAATGAGCATATTCTCTTCATGGCGGTAGATACTGCTGGCTGTTGGTAGGCCCTTGCTTAGAATTGGTTTCCTATAAAGAAGATAGATTTCGCATGAGTCCCACTACGCTTGCATACTTTTGTGAGATGGCTTGTCTGTGGTCAGGATGTCATATTTTTATTTGGGACAGCTGTGGCCTCGGCCACATTAATACTAAGCTGTAGTAAAGCAAGCTGACTAGAAAGCAGAACAATAGCTCTTTGTAATGTGCAAGTTATAAGTTGGTTGCTTTCAAGCTGTCGTTTGTTGTGTCATGGTCTGTTCAAGTAGACTGGGAACCTGAGGCTTTGTAACTTAATTCTATTGTGACAGCGGGCAAAATGCTTTCTATTTCACTTAACTTTCCTGCTCCATTTCCTCTTTTGAGATAATAAATTCATAAATGTTAGTTCTCCTAGTTCGATAACATGATAATTAAAGGAACTGCTGTAACGTGCTTTTTAAATGAAGCGTGAGTTTGAAGTTTTAAGGAGACTGATATATGAACTTATGCATATAAATGAGTGTTATCACCTTTAGAAACTTTACCTTGGGAGGCTGTTCACTTATACCACTCGTCAAAACTTTTTTGGAACTGAATACTGCAAAGAAGTTATAACATTCTCAAAATAACTTTGATGCTGAATAGATAAATGGTATTTCCTTTGTTCTTTAGGTATCATTGTATGATGGTGGATTATATAACCCTTATGGTTCTCGAACTGTAAGTCTACCCAGGGGGAGATGGTGAGGAGGGTGATGTGTAGGTGGGCACAGTTTACTAAGAAATTTGAAAAAGTCATTTCATCTGACCTGTAATACTCTACAAGCTGTGATCCATCAGCTAGCCAATAGTGACTCACCCAAACTGTGAGAAAATGCATGCTGGAACTCATGGCTTAAAATACGAGGGAGTATAAATAGAGGAACCTCTTTTCTTGTTCAGGAAGAGAGTAGTCCTTCTCAGGGCATCTACTTCCTCTCTTTTTCTTCCTGCCATGGGCTTGAGGGTGGGAGTGAGGTAGAATTTTAGGCTAGGGAGTCACAGTTACCTTGACCCTGGGAGCCAGGGGCATGTTAGATCCAAGGTCACTAATATATTCCCAGCAGGACAAAGAGCTGATCATTATTGTAAAACTTTTTTTCTTGGAAACTTTATAGCCATCTGAATATAGTTATTACTCATCAAGGACAAGTTCAGCCCGAAGCAGTCCTGTGGTGAGCAGTCTAGTCTCTTCGCATGCTTTATGGAAACTTTTGGTTGTTTCATTAATCTGTACTCACAGTTTAGAATATTGAGAATGTGGTGTGTTTCACTCTCTTGTGCATGGATTATCATTTTCTTTAAGTACACAAACTCAGAGTACTAATTTGTCCTAATTAGTGGTTTCTGTATGAATATGAATTAGCATGTAATTTCTTAAATGAGTCTGGAACCGATATCATTAGAATTTTTTAAAAGTTTATATGTAATTGTCATTCGTGTGGAACTTCTTGTCTCTTCAGTGGTCACGATTCAGTGTATGAGTTGGCTACCTTGTGTTTCTCCGTGCCATCTCTGTTTCCTGCAGTGAGCCATTTCACTTGTTTGCCAGCTCTTCCAAGTGGAGTGGAAGAAGAATAAAACCAATCAACTTTTAAAAATTGTTACATAAAAGACAAAACAGGGACAATTCTAATCACCTAATCTTTCTGGAGTATTAAATTATGTTTAATTTATAAAAGTAATATTAGTTTAAGGAAAGTCCAAAGTAAAAGTCTCCTGACCATTTCTCCCATTTCCATTTTTTGAGGGAAGCCTCTACTTGAGCATTTTTTTCACAGGACATATGTGAATGTCCTTTATTTGAACAGTATGTATATGGACTCGCACATACTGTTCCTCACTTGTTAAAGTATATTTTTGTATTAATACATAAGGATTTATTTCATTCTTTGACATTTAAAAGATTTTTGAAAAGTAAACCGTGCCCCTTACTTTTTCCACTAAATGCCTCTTGGAGATAGTTTATGTCTGCACTTTCTTTTTAATGGCTATAAGTTATTCCATTAGTTCATGTGCTGTACATTTCAAAGATCACTCCCCTAATGGTGGACATTGAGATTATCAGATTTTTGCTACTACAGACACACTCATACAATGAACATTCTTATACAAGTATATTTTTGTGTAATTATATGAGTAGATCTTCAAGGTGAATTGCTAATCATGAAATGGGGGGATCAAAGAGTATGTACATTTAAATTATGATGTATATTGCCATACTGCCCACCAAAAAAGACTGCTAATTTATAATTCCAATAGGAAATTATGACTTTAGGAGCTACCTTGGTATTCTTGATGAAGTCAAAATTAGAGAAGTTATTAAAACAGTTTCTTAATAAATAGTCAACACGTTTTACTTTGTGGCGTGGGACAGGTAAGCTATGTGGGCTTTCTTTTACATATATGTTTGCCTCAGTCCTCCTGCCATTTCCAAGTGGCACTTCTCAAGGATGCCACTCTTATAGTTAACAAATAATTACTCAGAGATGTTTAAGGAGGTAACAGCTTTTTCACCTTAGGAGGAAGTTTACTTTTAATCCACTCGGTAATAAAATTCCACTTGGCAGGTCTCGAGCCTGGTAGCATTTTTAATGTCCCAAGTATAATGGCCTTTGCAAACAAAATTGTTGCGATATATTTTCAGTCAAGTGTAGAATCTTGTCCTTGTTTCCTGGCTGGATGCTCTTTCATTTGCAAGTGGGGTTCAGAGTTATTATCTTAGTGATGCCAGAATGGTTTCTTAGTGATGTCAGAATGGAGGTAACCTACATGTACTGAAGATGAGTCTTTTACTGCTGGTGAAACAGGAAGAAAACTGTAGGGCGATGTTAGAAATATCTCCACTAGTTGCATAGGAATGAATAAAGGAAAATAAGAATCATCATTTCAGTGTCCTTGCTGGTAGGAATTTCTGTCTTTGACTTATATTAGTTCACTTTAAAATATCCTTTTATTTTCTCTCCCTAACGGAAACAGTAAATATATTTATTAACCCCTAATAGGATTCCAAAGAGCCTAGAGGTTTAAACATGAAATCCCTAGCTAGTTTTGGCTGGTTTACTCATGCTCCTGCCCCTTTTTCTTTAATTTAACTTAAAAGATTAAAGTACTATTTTATTCTTTGTGCTTTTTGGAAATATCTTTTGATTTTTAATGATAGGTCATCATATCTTGAAACATCTTTTGTATTTAATGATGTGCAACAGACAGTGCCAATTATAATACTTCTGTAGTATATTTGCATGTTTCCCAAACCTTACCTAATATGCTTACAGTCATGTTACACCTGTAGTGATATTGAATTTTTTTTCATTATCTGCTTTTAATATCTATAGTTTATCGATGATGACACTGCAAGCATTGCGTCTTCTGGTCGTTCCAGTCATGGGCGAAGGGAGAGTGTGGTGAGCGTGGTTTGCATGCAAACACGTGAAATGCGTTTTAAAATGGCAGCACTGTGTGATCATTTCAAATCTACAGGAAAGTGAAATTTGCATTTGGCAAAACGAGTATTTTTCTCACATTTAACTTATAGGAATAATTAGCCTTCAAAATGTGTTCTCGAGGAAATATATTCTCAGTGGTCTGTGTAAGCTTTCATTAATAACTTGCATCTTCACACCTCTTGTGTGCTAGTCATTGTGTATTGGAAAGATTTTCACTTTTTATTTTTTGTTGCTGTTTTACCCACATATGTTTATGTGCACAATTCACCAAAAACAAAACATTTTAAGCAAAATTAAGGCTCCCACATTGTGTAAAACTTATAACTATGGGTTATAAGTCATGTTATTAGTTGCTTTCTTTGTTGTGTATTTAAGTTTAACCATTGCTTATACATCTTTTAAGACGTGAATATTTTCAGAGTTTCCAATGGCAAAATTTGAAAATTCTGGTCTTAGAATTCAACTGGAGTAATAATTGTAGAGGCAACTAATAGCTATGTTAGAATACAAATTATATAATTTCAGGTTATTCTTTTGATGAAGCTGGAAACGTTACAGAGAGCCAATAACATTTTTGCTATATTTAAGAACTGATTTGAAAATTACATTGGTAAGGATGGTGTGTCAGCTCAGAGCCAAAACAAAGAGCCCAATAACTTGGAGGCTACAATTCCTTTAAGAAAAATAGAAGGCTTTTTAATACAAGTCATGTTTTGTGAAAGATTGTCAACCCGACGTTTCATAGAGAAGAGGAGCGAGCACCAAGTGTTTGTGAGAGTTGTTGCCCCGAAAGCCAATGATTTAAGTAAGGCAGTTGTGACCCATTGGCAAGCCAACGAATGCTCATACCCATAGCTGAAAGAGAAAGAACAAGCCACTATCATGAAAGCATCTTGGAAAGGCAGGGACTTTAAAGTCACGGTGCCTGAGCTCGAACCGCTTCTACAACCCGTTAGTTAGTCTGTTAATGGCAGTTTCTTTATTTTTACAATGGAAGTATTACTATCTTTGTAGGTAGGCTTAATATGTGGAGTAAATGAATTACTATATAGAAAATAACTATCAAAATTCTGAAACAGGTACCAATAAAATCCTAGATATGTGTAAATATAAGTTGTATTACTGTCACTGTCAGTAAAAATACTATTGCTTGATCGTATTAGCCCTTAGCAAAACTTTATAGTTTTAAGTCTCGTCTCTGTGGATGGGCTTTCAGATTCCCTTCCTGGAAGGGAAGAGTTTTTAAGCAAGGTAATCAGAGCTGAAGTAAAGAAGAGCTGAAGTAAAGAATTGTGGATGAGTGAGGTAAAAATGTCCATTATTTATTAATTCAACAAACGTTTATGGAGTACCTATTATATGCAAGGCACTTTGTTAAGTGCTAGAAGTAATGTGGTAAACCAGACAGACCAGATTTCTGACTTCATGGAGCTCATCTCCAGTGAAAAAAGTAGAAAATAAACTAGTAAAGAAAGGAACAAAAAGAAAGTAACCCTGGGACTGTGAAGAGAAAAAGCAGGTGATAAGCTAGTCAACATTGAGGGGGGTGTGTGTGTCCATTTGGATGAGGTGGTTAGGGAAGGTTTCTCAAGGGACATGACCTTTGAGCTGACACTTGAAATGTGAGGAGCCAGGTACTTGAGGAGCTGGGAGCAGAGCTTTTAGGCCACTGCCAAAGTCTTAAGCTGGGAAGACTGGGTATGTTTGGGGAACCAGAAAGAGTCCAACATAGTTCTTTGATTTTTCTGTTCTACAGTTCCTGATATTGAGGAATTTAAAAAAGAGGGAACTGTGGAAATTGGGTAATAGGTCCAGTAAATACCCAGCAAATAATTCTGCATTCAGCATGTATATGCTTAACAGAATTGGTAGCTAAAATGAATGATAAACTTTGTGAAAAGTAGTAGGCGCTGTAGGTATATATTATCTTAGAAACCCTCTTGGTGGGGACAATGCATGTATTAAACATAGGAGACTTTGCTGGCCCTCAGGCAGTAAATGATCTCTGTGGAACTCTAGTTAGGATGAATAACAGCTTATCTGAGAGAGCTGTGATTTCATTTCTGAATCCCTTCACATTTTTTAAAACTTTTTTGAGTAGCTTAATTGCTATTCAGTTCTTTCATTTCATGATACTTTATCACATACCAAAAAAAATTTTCCTCCTATATGCCAATGTTCTTATCTTTTTCTGCTCTCTTTTCTTAATTTAAATCATCTCATTTTTTTCTGACAAAGGTTTCTGCCGCTGATTATTTTAGCCGCTCCAATCGGAGGGGCAGCGTTGTCTCTGAGGTGGATGATGTCAGTATCCCAGATTTGACCAGTGTGAGTGTATTGCATGGGGTGGTTATGTTGTATCAGGCTTGTGACTAACAGCTAATACATTAGCTATTTTAAAATCAGGAACTTAATTTACTGCCTAGGAAGTATTTATTTAAACATAGGAGCATAAAATAGTAATTTTGTTTTAGAATGTATATATTGATATATTCTGATTTTTAAATAAACTTTTTTCCTATGGAAATTTCCCCCATAGAGCCCATCAGCAGCTGCAGCAATTATAATATTTTGCAAATTTCATTTATTTCTTCCCCTTGCACTCCCTTTTTTCCTCTTAATTATTTTAAAGCAAATCCCATACATCATGTTATTTCCCAATAAATAGTTCAGTATGGATCTATGAGAGTTTGTTCATGCTCCCTATACCATTATCTTTCCTAATGAAATTAAAAATAATTTCTTAAAATCATCTAATACCTAGACCATATTTAGATATTCCCGATCTTAAAAATTTTGTTCCCTTTTTGTTTTGGCAAATCTATAAGATTCTAGTTAGACTTTGAAGGTTGAACATCTGCCAGCCTCATTTTCTCTCTGTGACATGTCCTCTTTGTGGCTGGAATTGCTGTTGTTTTTTACCCATGGACCAAGGTTGTCCTGATTATCAAGCACTTTGAAGCCGATGAGAGGCGGTGTTTCTTAACAGGAAAGTTAGATAGTTTTTTAATGGAGAGATATTTATATTTAGCACATCACTGGTTATATTTAAATAGCTATTTCTGAATGATTTTAATCCTAGAAAGCAATTTTAAGTATGGTCCGTAAGAATTCAGATTGTTGGTTCTCAAACCTGGCCATGCCACAGTCCCATCTCTCCCTGGGTCAGATCAAGGAGTCTCTCTGCATGCAGAGTTAGAAGATGAGCTCCAAAGTCTTTTCTCCGAAATAGTGTTTCTTCTGTAATTTGCTTAGTACCTTGTTTTTTCATAGATATAAACAATTAATTTTAATTTATTATGTATACTTTTCTCTCTTAAAAACTTTGAATTCTGTTAGCCTCTAATATGTGATGTCTGAATTAGTAATTATGTTCTCCTTATATTTCTTGGCAATTTATTTTAGTAACTACACAGAAGTGAAAAGATTGACAATTATAAAAATAATTTTCTTCAGCTTCTCAAAAACAACTTTTCTTTTCCCAGGTAGTTATTTGTATTTATTGACGTTTTTTAAAAAATTATATGTTTTTAAGGTATATAACATGATGATTTGATATACATACACACAATATACATAGCCTATATGTATATCATCGGCTGTATACCTTAGTACATAAACAAAAGATTCTCTAGAGCAGGTTGACAAATCTGGAAAGCTCCCTGTTATTTTACAGCCTGTGAACTAATTGTGTGTGTGTGTATATTTATTTTTTCATTGCCACACCTAAAATACTGTTTCCATTCAAAAAGTTTCAGTATATTTTGCCTTTTATGTTTAAAAATGGTTATCTAAGATTCTATATAATAGTCTTAATTTTGCCTCTTGGTGAAGCATAAAATATTCGCAGGTCCCCTCTCTAGATCAAATTTTTCTCTAATGATATTTCTTTTAAAGGTTATACTATAATTCAGCTCATTACAGACAAATAAAAAATGGACTTGACGTTGGTAAGATTTCTCCTCACACACACACTTTTTTAAAAAGATAAGCTGGAAATCTGCATTTTTATATGCAATATCCTGATTTTAAAATCACAAGTTCAAAAATTAAAAGACACTTTCTGGCTTCCCCATTGTGGATCAAATATATGTGTACAGTTAGCTAGTTTATAACTTCTGAGGTAGGAGGAGCTGACAAAGGGTGCCAGGCCCTGATTTGGGAAGATTCACTATACAGTATTTATAGTTGCTCTAGCCTCGTGTCTTCTGCATTGTTTTCCTTTCTGTCATATAGGTCAGGCTAGAGTAAAGGAAAAGAATGTAAGTGTGCTAACTTTAGTTTTACTGATTGTTAATAATTTGACCATTTCTGAATGGAATCCTCAGCCAGTTTTGCTATAGAAGATTATTAAAATTAATTGTTCCCTTCCTTTTGTGGTTAGAGAATCAAGTCTTCTGTTTTCTGTTTTTTTTTTTCCCCTCCAGAATTTTTGAATAGCATTATCAAGTCAGTATATGTAAATTAGAAGTTAACAAAGATTAGAACCTAATGACTACATTAAGCAAACTATACTATAAATACTTGAAATTATCTGTCAAACTAAGTAGCTATTTGCTGAAACAAAGGTTAAAGGGCCCCTTAATCAGAGACTAATAAATATCTTTCTTTTAAGAAGAAACAAAAGTTTCAAAGATTTGACAAGGTATGTTCTAAGAAGAATATGTGCCAAGTGAACAAATGATCAAGTTTTGATTGCAAGAGAAACAATCTGCAATTTATAATGTCAAGAGCAAAGCATTTTGAGATGTCCCAGACATAAATAAGGCAAAGACATTTATCACTGAAATATGAGAAAAATTATATTTAAGACTTTGTTTTAATCGATAATTTAAAATTCTTTAAGAAAGTGTTACTTTTGAACTTTAAGAATTAAAATTGGAGTAAAGTTTGCCATCGTGCTCTTTTTTGCACATTAATACTAATATGAAATATTACAAGCTTCTTAGCTAACTTTCTTTCTACAGCTATCAAGGAAAAATACCCTTTTCTTGATTGGGAAATTACCTATTTATTTAAGAATACAGTGGCATAATATTTACTTTGTTTGTTTGTTTGTTTAAGACTAGTACGCCCTGTCAGCATTAATGAGCAAGTTCTGAGGGCTTTACTAGGGGAAAATAAAAGTTTCGTTTACTTTTTTTTCCCGAATTTTAATCTACCTTTTTATTAGCCACTTTTTTTGTTAGCAATTTCATGATTTATTTTCATTATTTTTCTCTTGCAGTTTGTTTGTTTTATTGAATTGTAACCATGTAGTATATGCAGATTTGTTTTCTGATTTTTCGCTATACCATTATCTTTCCTAATGAAATTAAAAATAATTTCTTAAAATCATCTAATAATCATTTTATAATCATTTTTCATATTATAATCTTTTTCATATTTGCACATATTCATTTTTTCCATGTTGTTTATATACGATTTAAAAAATCAGCTATAATCACTATTAGATAATCAGACCTTATTCATCTTTTAGCTGAAGGTTTTTACCCTTTTACCAACCTTACCCTTTTTTATACCTTAATATATTAAGCATAATTAAATTTTATTCTATTTGAAAAGCCTCTTCAGGATCTGGCAGACTCTTCAAGTCATCATTCTGAACATTAGCTTGTCATTGCAGTGTAGCAATGTAGACCTCCTGGCGTTAGAGGACTGGGGCTTTTAGAATACCATGTTTCTACTAGCTTTTTGTTTAAATGAAATACAGCATATCATATAGCACAAAGGCTGACACGTGAGAACTGAAGAGTCTCTGGCCAAGTCACTGCAGCCAAAATAATTGGACTGCGGCATGGTTGTTCTAGGCATTTTTTGCTGGCTTGACAATCCCTGAGGTTTGGCACATCATCAGTTTGGGTTGCGACAGTTGGGATCTGTCAGAAGAGAGTGAAAGCAGTAGAGTCAACATTGCGATGGACTAGTGATGCAGCCTCTGAAATGTAAGATTACTTCAAGTTGTCTGTCTATTAAAAAATGGGTGGGTTTGGGGGTTATTGTTTGAGAGGGGAATGAGACAAGATTTCAGATAGACCTAGAGGAATGCTTTCGAATGCTGTTTGTTTTTCTCTTTAACTCATTAGTAGAAGACAGTCGGAAGATACTCAGGGAAAGAAGACATTTATTCAGATGTAGTATTTCTTTCACTCTGAAGAATAACACATTAAATATTAGGTAATATATTTTACTAGTATAGATGCAATGAAAGATTATTCCTTTTTATGGCAAAATGCCAATATAAAAACTATTTTCATTCCCTGATTGTTATAAAACATTTCACATATGGTTTAGAAAAATCAAAGTGAACTAAAATCAATTCCTTTTTAGAGTACTACAGCAATAAGTAGCGAAAAGAGTTTAAAGTCTAAGATAATTTATATTACTAATACAGTGTTCATAATGACGGGTATTTACTGAGAAAATGAATTAATAAATATGGGTAATGAAATGAAAAAGAGCAGAAAAACTTTCAAATATAAGGAAATTAAAGTGAAGTGAACTGAATAGAGCCAAAAATAATGACATTTTATGTTTTAATAATGAACTGAGGAAGCTTTTCAAATCTCTTTTAGATTGGGCTAGGAAGATTGATCCAGCAGTTGGAATCTGGGTATATTTTCATTTAGTTAAATCTCTGTGTGACTCCTCCCTGCCCAGTGATAATTGGGACAGTATATACAGGTAAACAATATGAATACTGGGGCCAAAATTCACAAAACTGAGATCCGATCCAGCTCTGACATTATGTAGTTCAGCCTTCAGCAAAGTCTTTCACCTTTGAATTTATCTTTCCTTAGCTTTAAAGTCAGGGTTTTGGACTAGACCTTCTTGAGACACTGTCTCACTCAAACAATTTTAAAGACTATCAGCAGAAGATAGGATAACTCAGTTATGGTATGTCCAGATAATCAGATATATTCAGCTGTTAAAATAGAGGTCAGTCTACAGTACAGATGGAGTATGATTCATTTATGCATTCATCCAACAAATTTTGAGTTTTTTTTATATGCCAGGTGCTATATTTGGTGTTAAGAATACAGAAAAGAACGCCAACGTAGAGCTTACATTAAAGGGAGAGAGAGGAGACAGTAAATAAATTAATATCATGGCGTCAGGGAGAGATAAATGCCATGAAGAAGAGTGAAGCTCTTTTTCTAATCTCTGAAACTTGACAAGGAGCAAAAGAAAATATAGAATGTATTTGGAACACTATTGTTAGAAATTTTTAAAGACTTGAGAGTTGGTTGCCCTTGGAATAAGAGTTGGAGGTCAGGATATGATGTGGAAGGGGGAGGGGCTTATTTCTCATTCTCTTTTGTGCTGTTTCATTTTTTTCTTTCTTTTTTTCGACACTTGTTCATTTATTACTTAAAAACAAAAAACAAAATGTGCCAAACAACCGAATCCTTAATGCTGTGGGGGAAAATTTTTTTGATGATATATTTAACATGCTTCAGTCTAATCTGAACTTTTTTGGCCAAGTATGCTTAGTCTTATCTTTGTGTCCTGTGTCCTAATAATGTTTAGATAATAAAATTTTTTGGCTTTGAACTGTATCAGACTTTTCCTGTTGATGTGTACAAGCTTTTTTTTTTTTTATTTTATTAACATTTGCAATGCTAAAACAAGTTTTATATATAGTTTTCCTTAATGTATTCAAATACCATGAAAAGAAAATCTATCTAAAAGTGGTAAACTTTTGCTAAAGGACAGCTTGCTTAGTTCATGTCTTCCTTGGGGTAAGAATTAAAGTTTTTGACACTTTATCTTATGTATTTCAACTTTTTGTTCAGTTTTAGTATGTTTACTTTTAGGTTCCAAACATCAGTTGAACTTAGAGAAATCAAATGAATCACTTCTTTTTTCTCCTAAAAAAAAAAAAAACCAACAGCCTAAGCATCTTTCCTGATTTTTATCTCTGTTCTTTTCTAGTTGGATGAAAAATCTGACAAACAGTATGCTGAAAATTACACAAGAGTGAGTATATAATGTTCTAAGGGAATTAGGTTCTCAAGGTCAATTAAACTTACTTTCTACCACTATTTCATTATTTTACTACAGTTGAACTGATGGAACTACTCTTCCTCTCTTCATCTATTTTCTGTCCTTGACCCCCAAAATTCCTCTGAGGTTGAATCATGTGAAACACTGGGAAGAGAAAAAACACTGCATTTTATTTCCCTGAGTGGGTTACCTCTTAAGCTTTTGGCTGCTGTTTTGCTTTTCATTCCTCTAGAATTTGATCCTGAGAAGAAGCTATTAAACACTGCAGAGGTGTCTTTAGGAATGGTGGTGACAAACAGATTTTTTTTAAAAGAATTTAAGATGAATTATTTTTTGAAGTAAAATAACTCCTTGCTGGAAGTTGTTTTCTGTCAAAGTCTCTAACTTTTTTCTAGAAGTATTTTTTAAGTCCTCTTAGGGAAATTATCAGGATTAAATTTATGCTGTACCCAAAAAGATATACCACTTCTGTCCAATAGTAACATAGTGCAGTCCACTAATGTAATCTACATATGTTAAGTTTAAATTTTCTAGTAGCTACATTAAAAGAGTAAAAAAAAAAAAAGAAACAGGCAAAATTAATTTAAATAATGTTTTACTTAACCCAAATATTCAAAATATTTCAACATAATATGAAAAGTTATTGAGATATTTTACCTTTTTTTTGCATTAAATCTTTGAAATCTGGTGTGTATTTTACACTTAAAAAAAAGAATATCAGTTTGGACTAACCACATTTCAAGTGCTCAGCACTAGAGGCTACTATATTGGACAGCACAGATCTATGCCGTTTATTAATCCAATAGCATAATCTCCCATTTAAACTAATTATGGGAAGAGCGGTCTAAATCCATAGTGATACCCGGTGTTGTTGCTCTCAGCTGCAAAGTGTATCTCTAACTTTATTAACAAAGGATTAAAAAAAGAAAAGGTCCTGAGGAAAGCAGCTTCAGGAGCTAATAGGACTGCTAATTAGCATAGCAATTACAAAGTTCTAAAACTGTTTTTAAATTAATCTGAAATACTCACCCCAGTGTTTACAGTATGGCAAAGATAAACTTAGAAAATAAACAGCTCTTACACATAACTATTTCCTTCTTAGTTATTATGAATTCAGGATTCCAGTGAAGTGTTTGATTGAATGACGTTATGCCTATAGGGCCTGGCCTTTCAGATCCCCCCCAAAAAGCCAATCCTAACTTCCTGTAAATTGCATTTGGTAACTGCTGGTCCACACTATATCAGATCTCCTTCACCATTCTGCCTCATTTTTAGTTTTTGCAGCAAACATTTTTAAAGAAACAAGACTTAGAAGTGTCATATTTCTTTTCTCTAGCCTTCATCTCGAAATTCTGCCTCGGCAACAACCCCTTTAAGTGGAAACTCTTCCAGACGAGGAAGCGGGGACACCAGCAGCTTAATAGACCCAGACACCTCATTAAGTGAATTGCGGGTAAACCGAAATTTTTGGTTTGAGTTTTTAAAAAAGTTTTTTGGCTGCTTCGTGGTATACGAGTATATGAGAACTATTTAACATTTAGTATGACATAGTAGAGAGAAAAGGAGTATGAGTTCTTTAAAAAAATTATTACATTTCAAGAATATGACTTCAGTCTGAAAAGAGATTAGTTAATTCTTTTTTCTGTTCTCTTTCCTGAACTTTTGATGATATTGGAATGAGTTCTGCTAATTTAAAAATGCCAAAAAAGCTTTTTAATGTATATAAAAGTAATTTTCTCAGAAATTATGGGCCATATTTTAAATGGAAAATATGCGGATGTACAAGGAACCAGACTCTGAGAATCATTGGTCTTTTGAGCCACTATGGTATTATTTAGCTGCTTGAATACAACTATCAGTTTTTCATGATAAGACAAGAATAATAATATTTGCAGTAACAGAAATAACTAAGTAATGACAAGTTTATTTAACCCATTAGTTGAGTCTTCACTCTTATCAACCCTTTTATTTGAAAGATAGGGGCTTTCAAAATGTATTTATTTGAATTGCTATTCTTGAGCAATGGGGGAAGGGTAGCAATAAAAATTTCATATTCATTCAGAGAACCAAAAAGGAAGGGTAGCAATAAAAATTTCATATTCATTCAGAGAACCAAAAAGTCGTCTTTATAGTAAAGCTGTCAGAGGTTAGGATGAGAAGTGAGTAGTGGCAGGTGTCAGAGAAGGCCGGAGGAGCAGTGATGGGCCAAATCACAAAGCATCTTGTATGGCAGCCTAAAAGGAATTCAGTTTCACTGTGACAACCATGGGGTATTAAATAGGGGAGTGATACTTTCTGATTTGCTTTCTTAAAGAATGGCCACAGTTTGGAGGAAGCACTGGAGGTGAGAACAGTAACGCTGTGGTTGACCAATGAGGATGAGATGAACAAGTTAAAACTGTGATAGAAAATGTAAGAAGCTTGCTCTGAAGAGAATAGTAGAGGGTAGGAAGTTGGTTGGTCAGTAGTAGACACAGAAGTTTAAGAGAAGGATTTTTTTTTTTTTTTTTAAAGATGGAGTTGATTATTTTTTTCATTGGTTGGAGTGAGCCAGTAGAGAAAGATCATGAAGGTTGGGGAAGGAGAGGGGCGACAGAGCAAGGTGCCTGAGTGGCTGAGGGGAATGTCCAGGGCTAAGTTGCATGGGGTAGCCTAATTTGGAGGACCCGTCTCACTGATAGAGTAGAGGAGGAGGCAGGGACCTGTGGTGACTGAGTAAGAGTGAAGTCAGGGTAGGAGCAGGAGTCTGGTTGTCAGATGGGCAGCTTGTAAAAGTGGGATGGGGTTTAGGCAAGGGTGGAGAGGTTTGGAACAGTGGCAGTGCCAGTGGAGGAGAGCTGGCCCAGGTCAGCATGGCCGACACTTCGAAGGTGTCAGTATTTATTGAGCTCTTGCTAAGGACCAGGCATTAGTGCTAGGAATACAAAGTTGAATAAGACAAACTGTTGCCTTTAGGTGCTATTTTCTGGTGTGACAAAAGGCAGGAGGACAAGGCCTTCCAGCCTCAGACTTAGCTTGTGTTTGCCGTTTATTCATATTTCTTCTTTGAGAGTTTGACTACCTTCAACAAAATGAGATTTTTACATCCCAGCACCTGGCTCCTAATAGGCCCTCGATAAATGTCTGTTGAATGAATCAATAAATAAAAGAGACAAACCTACCAAGGAAGGAATGAAGGGGACAGGGGAACTATAATGCAGAAACTGTATAATGGCCTTGGATAATTGATTCTGTCTATAATTGCAGAATTATATTTAGGGCCCTGTGGCGGTTAATTCCCACATAAATCAAGCATCCAGGATAGACCTCACGTAGCAGGGTCAGGTACAAGGGAAATAATATTTTCCACTTAAAATATGACCTTTATTTTTTTATAAGGATTATGATAATATTTGGAGCAAATGCTTTTCTCATTTAAATGGTGTTCTCAGGACAGACTGTCTCATTTGACATTGTGTTTAAAATGTTTGTGTTTAACTTCCCTCCCTTTACATTCTTTCTCTCAAATTAATTTTGGTCAGTGACTAAGTTATTGAAAGACAACTTTGTTCATATCTTTTTATTGCATTTTTAAAAACTTCTGCATGAGCCAGTAAAATTCGCTGCTTATCATTATTTTACTACATATTTTACTAGTTCTAGGTGAAGCGTTATGCTAAGAATTATTTAAAAGATTTATAAAATTTTAAAAATTATGTGTTAAAAATGTTATAATTTATATAGCTTTTTTTCCATATACAGCCCCCTCCCCTTTTGCAAATGCTGTTTCAACAGGGGTTAGTGCCGAGAAAATATTTAACACTTTAGCTTGATTACTGCGAATCCCTTCCCTAGCCCTACTATCACCTATTTGCCCCTTTTAGTGGTTGGGAGTGGCAGTTATGTTTGTGTGCTTTGATTTTTCTACCTTTAGTCTGGAATATATAAAAGCAATTCACATTTGTATCTGACTCCTTTGAGACTTAAGATATGTTTGTGTATGGTTTTATGCAATGGTTCATTCCTATGTCCTACAGGATATCTATGACCTTAAGGACCAGATACAGGATGTAGAAGGGAGATACATGCAAGGGCTTAAAGAACTAAAGGTATCAGGGCCCATTTTGCAGTCCAAGCATGCTCTCTGTACGCAGAAGTGTTGGTACTGGTGGCTTCACGAGTTCTATTAACACCACTGCACATAGCTTTACTAACAGTGTTCGTCTTTCAGGCATGTGCTTAACCTGCAACGCAAATAGGAAAGGTGAATTCTGTATCTCTGCTTATGTTTAAATGTTTAGTATATAGTTTTTGGAATATTCAGTATAACATACATCTTACGGTTTTTAAATCATGTAAAATAACTTGAATGTCCCTTGTGTCTTAGTGATTCAAAATTGAATTGGGCGCACATCTAAAAAGTATTCTAAGAACATTTTTTTATTGTGAATTAGACCTCAAAATTCTTCTAAGCTAAATAAGAGAGTATTGCCTATTTCTGTCACCAAATTCAGTCAATATTAAAAGCAAGAGGAAAAAGCATCCAAGAGATCATTATTATAAATATTCCCTCTGGAGGAAGGACCCTGAAGCATGAGGCTTTTGTTCTTTTTCTTCTTATTTTTTAACCTAGGTCAAAAAGGATTACACAAATTCAGTGCCTTAAAGATTTTGGAGGTAAATTTAAATGGGTCTTATCTTTACTGAGCAAGTATGACTACCAGTTTTCAATACAGGTGTCCATGTGAGGCAGACATTTTGGTTATAAATAGCACTTGGTTATCATGCTCTTCCCCATGTTTTTTTTTATGAAGTTCAAACGTAATGTGAGGAAACTAAAAGTCTCTCTGAACACATGCATGTCCCTGTTTGAAGTAGAAATATATGTATCAGGACTCTGAAAAAAGCATAAACAAGGCATTCAGAAAGGTGATTCAGGGTACACCCAGAGCACAGAGTACGGAGCAAATGGACAAGGCTTTCATCAGCCTCTGTGGTATCATTCGAAGTAGCCCAGCTACCAACCAAAACCTTCATGTGGGTGATTGTTGTCTATAAGAAACTTACAAGTAAGACTCAGGACCAAAAAGGGTGGGAAGTGCTATGGAAGGTTCCCATGAGGGAGGCCTGGAAGCTGCTGATGTGGCATTGTGAGGTTGTCAGTAAACATCAGGAGAATTACAGAGTTAGTACGCTGATGTGCTCATTTAGTCTTGTTGCTCTCATCTTCAGAATTTAATCCCTCTTTTAAGGTTTTAGAGTTACAACTTTTGGAAATATCTTGGATCAAGGGAACAAATCCAGTACATTAAATAATTACGCTCATATTAAAAGTCTCATATATAACGTATGTATCAGGAAAGCAAGCAAGTGATTCAGGGACATTCTTACTTGCTTTTTATTTTATGTAAAACATTTTTTCTTACCTTTTAGATTTACTATTTATTACATTCTTTGAAAGATACGAAAAAACAGATTAAATTTATTGAGGCTTTGAACAGATAAGATTCTTTTTCTTAATTCATGATCAGCGTATAATTGAATTTGACTTCAGTTTATATTTATCCTTGAAATGGCTTTTGAGTGGAAGAAAAATCATTGAAAAAAAGACTTGATGAAGAAGCACAGTGATGTGATGTATCCATAGTCTATTAAAAAAGGATGCTGGGTCATTGTTTATGACATTATTTTTGATTAAGTATGTCTGCCTTTGGATGCTTTTTCCCACTCTGCCCTCTACCCGGAATCACCTGGATCTTGTTAAAACAGATTGCTGGACCTGCTGAATGTGAGTCTGGGATAGAATTGAAAATTTGCATTTTTACCCAGTTCTGAGATAATCCCCAGATTTCTAGGTCAGAACCCATACTTTGAAAATCACTGCTGTAGATGTATTAAAGTAAAACTGATTCTTGATGTTATCACTATATAAGCTAGATTAAATTCACTAAAACTACTTTGATACTTAAATTTAAAAGTTTTCTGTAGTCTGTTGTTTAAAGGAAGAAAATATTATATAAAGTTTATGTCAAATTCATTGTAGTACATATTGTGTCCTTGCATCTACTGCTTGAACTATCTTAGATTCTGGTGTTCATGCAGTTATGCCCCATTTTATATAGAACTGAGGTGTGAAGAGGACTTTTTTTTAATGCTATTAGCTCTAAGATGGAATCATTCTAAATTCCGCATTATATTAAGATGCTACTGTATTTAAATCATTATACAGTTGACTTTGCTGATATTCTTTATTTGGGTTGTATTCGTTCTCAATTCTAGTATAAATGTTGCCCATTAATACAATCCTAGTTTGTGAAGCATTATTAAGTGTGTATATGTATGCGTGTATATCTTTATTGGGATATAATTTACATACCATAAAATTTACCCATTTAAAGTGTACACAGCCCAATGTTTTTAGCATAGCCACAGAATAAGTAGTACAACTATCACCACAACCCAATTTTAGAACATTTTCATCACCCCCAAAAGAAACCCCATACTAATTTCTAGTCATTTCCTACTCTTCCTTTCCAGCTCCCACACTCAGTCCTAGAGAACTACTAATCTATTTTCTGTCTCTGTGGATTTACCTATTCTGGACATTTGATATAAAGAAATTATACAATATGTTGTCTTATGTTATTGACTTTTCATTTGGCATAATGTTTTCAAAATTCATCGATATTGTAACATCTGTGTGTGTGTGTGCGTATTTTATGTCTGGGTAATATTCCATTGTATGGATTTACCACATTTTGTTTCTCTATTTGGGAGTCGATGGTTGTTTCCGATTTTTGACTATTATGAATGATTTTGCTGGGAACATTTGTGTACAGTTTTTGTATAGACGTATATCTTTTCATTTCTCTTAGGTAGATACCTAGCAACAGGATTGCTGGGTCATATGGTAATTCTGTGTTTCCCATTTTGAAGCATTACCAAACTGTTTTCCAAAGCAGCTGCATTATTTTACATTATCACCAGCAATGTATGTTCTAGTTTTTTCACGTCCTCACCAACACTTGTTTCTTTTTTTTTTTTTTCCATTATGAATTATAGCCATTCTAGTAGGTCCGAAGTGGTATCTCATTGTGGTTTAGATGTGCATTTCCCTAATTACTAATGATGTTGAGAATGTGCTTCTGGCCATTTGTATATTCTCTTTGGAGAAATATCTATTCAAATCCTTTCCCATTTTTAAATTGAATTATATCTTTTTATTATTGAATTGTAAAAGTTCTTTATACATTCTGGATATAAGCCCTTAATTCGATATAAGATTTACAAATATTTTTTCCCATTCTATGTGTTGTCTTTTCAATTTCTTGGTCATATTGTTTGGAGCACAAAATATTTTGATGAAGTCTGTTTTTTTGTTGTTGTTGATAATGCTTTTGGTTTTGTATCTAAGAAACCATCGCCTAGTCCAAGTTCTGTATCATTGATCTTGGTTTGATAAACATTTGTATTAGTATTTTTTGAATTTATTTCCAGCAGTGATGACTTTTTCTATGTGAAATGTCTTTTCTTTTTAGCTTTAAAAAAGGTTAGCTAGTAGTTAGCTACCAAACTAGATATAGTTACTAAAAAACAGACTTGTAAGCTATGTTAGGCAGAAAACATAGAAGTAGATAAAATTTCAGGCATTTTATGATAGCTCTTTTTTAAATAATAAATTTTGTATTGCTTACTTATTTAACAATGACTAAAATTTGAATAATTGCTAGAAAAACATGTTTATACATTGATATTAGCATTATGCAAAACAAGAAAGTACTGAAAACAAACATAAAGGAAGTAGCAAAATTCAAATGAGTATGAAGTTTACTTGTGTAAAGTGAGGCTGTATTCTGTTGTCTCTTTGCATTCGGAATACCAAATTGTTGAAAACTACAGGAATAACATTTCTGAAAACTGATGATTCTTCATTTTGTGACTCTTACAAATATATGTTGTCTGCATACCTTTTCATCTTTCAGAGGCTACACTGCTGCTTGATTTTTTTTTTTTTTTTTTGGATAGCAGAGAGCACATAAAGTTCTTATAATGGCATTACTGGCTTATTATCGTCCTCCTGTCTTATGTGCATGTTACTAAACAAGGAGTTTCCTAAACTGCTTGTATCCTGCAAAAGTTCATCTCCATGTGTCTGTCCCAGGCTATAGCTTCCTGTTGTATATCGTATATATGCAGGGAACATATTTTAGATATCAGGCTGATGACTTTGACTTTCATTTAGGAGTCTTTGTGTGAAGTGGAAGAAAAATACAAGAAAGCCATGGTTTCCAATGCACAGTTAGACAATGAGAAGAACAATTTGATCTACCAGGTAGACACCCTCAAGGATGTTATTGAAGAACAGGAGGAACAGATGGCAGAATTTTACAGAGAAAATGAAGAAAAATCCAAGGTAATCGTTTATCTTGTATCATGTCTTTCTCTTGGGTCAGAGAATTAAAACGTGCCATTTAAAACGTGCTGGGCTTAATGGAAGAAATGCAGCATACCTGGGAATGATGTTTCAATCAAAACCTATTGGTATGAAATTGACAGACCATAAGATAATAGGTCCTAAAATATTTTCTTGTTAACTTTTTATAGGATTTATTTTATTAAGGAAAAGCTTATGACCTCTTTTAGTTTCCATAAATAGAATACAATTCAAATTTTATCTTTATTTTCTATCTCTTAATTGGGACACTTACAGTCAATTACTTATTTGTTCCTGTTTTAACTGCTGATAATCCACAAAGTTCCAAAGACTTTCAATGTAATGGTCCACTTTTTTCTTTTTCTTTCTTTTTTCTACTCCCTATTTTTCAAGAGAAACTTTTTTCTAAATTATTGGAGAGAAGTTTTAACAGTAATTTAGAAATAGCAGTGTGGAGATGTGGGTCAGAAATTGATTGATGTTTTCTTTAGAGGTTTGTAAGTTATATTGTTAAAACGTGCAGATAGAAAATTAAAGCCACTGCCCAAGGTCTAGATGTGCTCTTTGACAACTGTAGAAAACAAATTGGGTTCTTTAAAGAGTTTACTGGATTTTGACTTTTTAAAAGATTGATGTCAGTCCAAGCAGAAGACAAATGGATATTACTACTGAAAAATGAGTTGCCACTACATCGCAAAAATAAAAAAAACCCAGAAAATAATTTAGGAACTGTGCATTGGTGCATTATTAGAAATAACAATCTGAATTTGTACATATTAATGGGAGACGAGCTATTAATATAACCTCTAAGGGACCAGCATTAATACTATAGACTCTATAGGGATTTCTTTTATTAAGGACTGAAAACGCTCATTCCAGTCTGTTTCAGTAATGTTTAAAAAATGTTAGAAGTGTTTGCCAAGGGTTTGGGAGAAGAAGGAATGAGTAGGCAGTGTGCAGAGGATTTTGGGGGCAGTGATACTATTCTGTATGATACTGTAATGGTGGATACATAATACATTTGTTGAAAGCCATAGAACGTACACCACCAAGAATGAACCCTAATGTAATCTGTGGACTTTGGGTGATAATGATGTGTCATTGTAGGTTCATCATTTGTAATAAATGCACCGCTCTGGGCGGGATGTTGAGTGAGAAGGCTTTTCATAGGTGGTTTCCTTTTTGATTTTTCCTGTATCTCATAGGCCGGTTTTGGATATTCTGAGCTACCATACATTACCTAGAGTCCTTGGATTCTTTTTTTGTCTTCCCATGCATTTTTCGTATCTGTCTCTGGCCCTTTATTTCTAGCAGATTGGAAGAAAATCTCATGCTAAGTAATTAATTGTCAGTAGCAAAATGAGTTCTTATCTTTCCATCTTCTCAAATGTCTTTGAGCATTTTTAAAATTAAAAAAGAAATCCTATGAATAACTTTTTACCAACTTTATTTTTTTTCTATCATTTTCTAAGATATAGAGATGTCTTAGTATGCATAGTCGTGTTTTTTTCAAGTTTTATTTTTTAAAAAATCTCATGCCTTTGAAATTTGAAATATCTGTAAGCTTTTTTAATGTCCTGTCAATGTTTAAGGTACTATGAGGCAGAAAACATTGCAATAGTGTCTCTCTATAATATATCTTCACCCTTAACTCTCTTCTTCTAACTATAGACTGCCTCATGCAGTAGATCATCCATGTTCAGAAGCATACAAAGAGGTCAAGCACTCTGTGTGTTGCATCATAGCAGCATATGATGAAAATAGAGAAGGACCACTCAATTAAAACAATAATGATAGTAATACAATATTTCAAAATGTCTTTAGTGCTTCCTGATGGGATTATAACTGTATCTGAAACGTTGTTTCGATACCTACTTTAAGGACAGAATCCCTAATTAAGAATGTCTCAAGTATATTATTCTTTTCTTAGTAACTATTCATTTTAGTAGCACATACTTTTTAAAAAATTATCTGAGATTTTAAAAAGTTTTATTATAGATTTTAGACGTATAAAAATATAGGAGTATAATACACCTCCTTAAAGCTATCACCTACCCCTAGCAACCATCAACCCATGGCCAATTTTGCCCTACTTCCTCCACTCATTGTTTGAAGCAAATCCTCACTATCTCATATTTTAATGTGAATTTAGATATGGCTCAAAAACAACATAGACCCTCTCTTTTTAAAACATAATTGTTACGAGACCATTTTACATCTGAAAAATTAAGAGTAATTCCTTCATACTACATCTCCAATCATTGTTAAAATTTTAATTATCTCAAATATCATGTCATTTTTCTTTTATTTACTTAAGAAAATTAAGATCCAGATAAGTTCCACGCATTGGAATTAGTTGTCATGTCTTTTAAGTCTCTTTTTATTTATAGGTTTCCTTTCATCTCTTTTTTTTTTCTTCTTTGCAATTTCTGTGTTGAAGGAACTGGATTTCCTCTCTTACCAGTTTCTGACAGTCTTACAGATTTTGCTGTTTCATCCCCATGGAGTCTTTAATATGTTCCTTTTTCCTCTAAATATTTAACTCCTTTAAATAGGTAGGTAGGTTTAGAGGCCTAATCAAACATAGGTTTAATATTTTTGGCAAATCTACATTATAGGTTATTTTCCTTCAGGATACCCAGATGTATGGCTGTCTCTCTTTGTGACATTGTAGCTAGGTGCTTAGATCTGTTAGTTGATTAGGGGTTGTAGAATGTGATAGTCTAATTTTGTCTTTACTGCTTTATTTTCTTTTATTATTTTAAACAGTTTTATTGAGATATAATTTACATACCATACAATTCATCTGTTTAAAGTGTATAATTCAGTGTGTTTTTTTTAATATATTCACAAATATGTGTAACCATCACTACAGTCAATTTTAGAATATTTTCATCGTGTCAAAAGGAAACCCTATACCTTTTAGCTATCATTTCCTTATCTCCTGCTCTCCTCAGCCCTAAGTAACCACTAGTCTACTTTCCATCTCTATAAATTTTCCTAATTTAGACTTTCATTTCAATGGAATCATATAATATGTGAGCTTTTGTTACTGACTTCTTTCACTTAGTATTTTCAAGGTTCATCTGTGTTGTAGCATGCATCAGTAGTACTTCATTTTTTATGACTTCGTAATATTCCATTTATTGCATATACCACATTTTGTTTATTCATTTGTGCATTGATGGACATTTGGGGTTTTTTTTTCCTATGAAAAATAATGCCGTGACAAACATTTGTGTATAAGTTTTTGTTGTCCTTTCTTTTAAGTATATACATGGGAGTAGAATTGCTGGGTCAAATGGCAACTCTAAGCTTAACCATTTGGGGAATGCCAGATAGTTTTCCAAAGTGACTACACCATTTTACATTCCCACCAGCAGAGCATGTGAGTTCTGATTTCTCCACAGCTTCACGAACACTTGTTATTATCTTTTTCTCTAACTATCCTAGCAGATGTGCTTTTGATTTGTATTTCCCTGATGACTAAATGATTTTGAGTGCATATTTTCATATGCTTATTGACTATTTGAGTATCTTTCTTGAAGAAATACCTATTCAGATCCTTTGCCCATTTTAAAATTGGATTATCTTTTTATTATTGAGTTGTAAGAGTTTATATATTCTAGATATAAGTCTCTTATCAGATAGATGATTTGCAAATGTTTTCTCCCATTCCATGGGTTGTCTTTTCACTTTCCTGTGTTTTATTAGTACAAGTCCATCTTTAAAGAGAAATGTCCCCTCATCTCTTATTACTCAGATGAGACAGTTTATGTAGGAAAGGGAAGATAAGGCATGATTTTTTTCCCTTTACTTATGATTTTTCAAAATAAAGAATTGGTTGTTTAACATCCTAGCATAGTCATTCATTATTTGTTTTCTTTTTTTAAATTCATTATGAAGTCAAGAATTCAAACATTTGATGATCTCAATCTATCATAGCTTTTTATTCTTACTGATCTTCCAGTTGTCCGATGTTTAACTAATGTGAACCTCTTCAGGTTGATTCCCAAGTAATTTTGACATGAGTGCAGTTGTTTTTGATAGTTTCTTTGCTATCTGGCACAAGAAGGTATTCCAGGCTCATCTGGTGCATTTCCTGCCCCAGACCCGGAAATCAGCTATCTGTCCAAGGAACCCTGGTTCTCTTTTAGTAGAGCAGTGTGGGTGCCAGAGATGCCCTTGTCACCAAGTTGGTCACCGTTTATGGACCTTTTTAGTGGATATATCAAGGAAACATTCATATGGGATATTTCATTTTTTTAATATTTATTTATTTATCTATCTGTCTGTCTCTGTTTGTTTGTTTATTTATTTATTTGTGTTTTACATTTTTTTTTTAATAGGCAAAGCAGCCCTTGGTTGACCACACAGATTGCAAGGACCTTGTCAGCTTACAATCTCTTATTTTTTAATTTTTATGCCTACAGCACCTGGTCTTCCTAGTTGGTCTCCCATCCAAGTACTAACCAGGCCCGACCCTGCTTAGCTTCCGAGATCAGACAGGATCGGGTTTATTCAGGGTGGCATAGCTGTAGACCGTGTGGGATATTTAAAAAAATAATTTAAAAGCAAATTTTTAAGTCAAAATACATTATGAGTTTATGCTGATAGTTCTAGTTCATGTTTAGAATGCAAAGGTTTTTATTTAACCTCTTCTGTCTTATGTATGTATATCTCCTTTTTCCCACACTACTATTCCTAGTTCTCAAATTCACTGGAGATGATAGTAATTATGTTATATTCTATTCTCATTCTTTTGTCCCACAGTACCCAGAATAGCAGTACCAATGTTACTACCAACGATATAATTACTGAAAATAGTTAAATGTTGTTTTGTTCTGTTTGGTTGTTATTTTGCTGCTAGGCTATGTATAGTCCAACCATTGTTTTTAAAAGTTACTCGAAATAGTTTCTCTGTGCTTATGCTACTAACTGGATATGTGTTTAGGTTCACTACATTTTATTTCAATATTTAGGAATTGCTTTTTTTACTTTTTATCTTTAAATTATTTTTACTTTTAATCATGGTAAAAACATATAACAAAATTTACCATTTTAACCATTTTAGATTGTGAGTTCTGTAATGTGTAGTGTATTCACATTGTTATGCAACAGACCTCCAGAACTTTTTCATTTGCAAAACTGAACTCTGTACTTTTTAAACAATTCCTCATTTTCTCTTCCCCCAGCTCCTGGCAACCACCATTCTACCTGGTCTATATGAGTTTGACTACGCTAGCTAGGTACCTCACATAAGTGGATTAATATAGTATTTGTCTTTTTGCGATTGACTTATTTCACTAGCATAATGCTCTCAAGGTTCATCCATGTTTTAGCATGTGACAGGATTTCCTTCCTGGATGATATTCGACTATATACATGTACCACATTTTGTTTATCCATTCATTTATCAGTGGACACTTGGGTTGTTCCCACCAGGAATTGCTTTTTAAATTTATTTTTGTTTTACAATTACATAAAATATTTATATCTGAAGTCAAATCAACAACAAAAAATTCTCAAAAAAGTCAATCTTGTGTCTCTGTATTTTTATTCCTATTTTCTCCTTAAAAGAATTTTTAAATTAACTGGTTTATTCTTCCATTTTTTAATCTGAGATTATATATGTAATATACATGCATAAACATATATCTTGCCACTCAAAAATATATGCAAATATATATATTTGTATTCCTCCTTTCTTATAAAATAGTAGCATACTATAAGCACTGTTTGGCACCTTGGTTTAATCACCATATGATGGTAGTATGTAGAGATCGGCCTCATTCTTTTTTATCACTGTATAGTTATTCTGTTGTGTGGATATACTATAGAGTATTTCACCAATTCCCTATTAATGGACATTCAAGTTGTTTGCAGCCTTTTGCTATTAAAAGTAGTCCTGCAAAAATGATGTACCGAATAGGTCTTTTTGTATTTTTGCCAATGTATCTATGGGAGTCAGTCGTTTGCTGGGTCAAAAGGTGCAGGAATTCTGCTAGATACTGCTGAATTCCCTTTGTAGGGATTCTGTCATTTTGTATTCTCAGCAAAATGTTTGAGAGGGCCTGTTTCCTTCCCCATACTACTTTTCTGAATATGTTGTCAAGTTTTTGGACTTTTACTAGTGTTAATGAGAAATATAGTTTTAATTTATATTTCTCTTAGTGCGATCTTCTTTTCACATTGAGAACAGTTTCTCTTTTTCTGTAAACTGTTCATTTCTTTAAGAAAATTTTCTATAGAGTAGTGTTTTTTTTCTTTCTAATTTTAGAGGCTCTGTAAGGGAGAGATAGTAACTTTTTGTCTCTGGTATAAATTGTAAAATTTTTTTTTGCAGTTCGTCATTTTTCATTTTACTTTGTTTATGTGTATCTTTTGCCATTCAAAAGTTTTCATTTTTATTTAGTCTAATTTATTACCCGTTCCTTTTCTTGCTTGTAGATTTTCTAGTCACTTTTAGTAACATTTTCCCCATTCCTTGGTTATTAGAATTCGCTCATCTTTTTTCTAGTACTGTAACAGTTGCTTTTCCCCGCTCCTTCTCTCTCTCTCTCTTTCTCTCTTTTTTCCTAAATACTTCTGATCATCTGGAATTTGTCATGGTGTATAGTGCGAGGTTTGGTTCTTATTTTTCTTTTCTGTATGGATATTCAGTTATCCCAACATCATTAATTTAAAAGTGTTTTTTCATATTGATTTGAGATGCTTTTTTTGTTTTGTCGTTGTCTAGTATATTTGTATATTAAATTATGTCTATTTTTGGATATTCTATTCTGCTCCATTGATCTGTATTCATGAGCCATTACCATTGTTTTTATTATTTGGCCTTATAATATGTTTTAATATTTATTAAGGCTAACTTTCTTCTTTTTCATTATGTTTTCTATCTATTTTTTCTTATTTTTTTTTCCCAAATAAAGTTTATGATAAAAAAACACGACGGTGTTTTTATTTGCACTGAATTAAATGTATGGATAAATTTGGAGGAGAACTGACAAATTTTTTGGTATTGACTCTTTGTCCAAGAAGATGGTATGCTGTTCCATTTGTTCTATCCTACTTCTCTGTCTTCCAGGAATATTTTATATAATTTTCTTTATATAGATTTTGGCTGTATCTTGTAAGTTTACATGTATGTATTTTTAAATTTTTATTTTTGATATTGTGTTTATTATATCTTCTCTCTTGGTTTTGTTTATATCTATGAAGATTATTGAATTTTGCTGTTAATTTTGTAAGCTCCAACTTTACTAAGCCCTAGTAAAAATTACTTTACATGGTTCCTAGTAATTTTGATAAGTTTGAGTTTTCTAGATATATAACCCTATGAGATGAAAAATTTTAATTTTCTGAACCTTTCCCATAAACTACAGAATTTTTCTAAGTTACTATGCATTAGCAGTTCAGGCATATTTCTGGACGTCATACTCATTCTTTGTATTATTATACTGAAGATGTTCCAGTTTGTTGTGTGCCATTATCTGTATAAACTGTATCATTTGTTTAATAACAGGAGTTAGAAAGGCAGAAACATATGTGTAGTGTGCTGCAGCATAAAATGGATGAACTTAAAGAATGCCTTCGACAAAGAGACGAGCTTATTGAGGTATGTATGTGAACTGTGGGAATACTTTATTTTGAAAAAAATACATTAAGTGGGATGAGAGGGTACATGTTGGGAAGGAAGGGAGTTCAAATGCCATGAAGAGTTTACTTGTCTCTTCATATTTGGCTGTACCTTGAAATTTTACAAACGTGAAACATAAAGGCAGGCTTAAACAATTAATACTGTGTACCCTAAAATTATCCCCCCTTTTAATAATAGAAGCTTTTGTTATTATCTTTTATTCCTAATCACATTCTTTTCTAAAGATATCTTAAGAAATGGGCAAAAGGAAAAATTAGAGTACCATTATTCTTTGGAATGTAATGAATGCTGTCTTTTGGGACACGATTTTTGAGGAAGAAGAAACTTGATCTTCACTCAAATAGATACATTTCTGAGGTGGCTAAATGAAAATGAGAAATTATCAAGATGCCATATATACAAAAAGGCGAAGGTTGGCCAAGTGCTGAGGTTCAGATTTCTTCTGGCAGAGGGACTCTGAGTGCCACAGTGCTGGCAGCATTTTAGGAATGGGAATCAGTGTGGTCCACCAAGAAATGATTTTCAGCATTTATCATCCTTTTATGCCTATTACCTTGCATACCATTCGTTTTCTTTAAATGTGTTTTTTTTTCTCCTGAGGTGGTCATTTTTTATGAGTATGGAGTTTGTTGGGAAGGGATCCTGTCCACTATCTTGGTGTGTTTATCAAAAGGCATCTAATGTTAACTTAGTGACGTTGACATGTGAGTGGCATCAGGAAGCCATCTCTTAATAATCCCTAGGACACTTGCTCATCCATGGCCCTGGTTGCTCAGGACCCCCAGCTCTACCCACCCCACCCTCATCCCCACCTTCCATTTCCTTCCCCCATAGATATCCCTCCCTGTAAATGACTTAAAAACCATTTAATAGAGGAAAAGAAATGACTTTTTCTATCTGTGGATTTGTGTTACGTTTTTTCATTCTTGAGATTAATTGAATTTAAACTAGCCTGGTGAAAGCAGGTAGAATTTGTGAATTCTAAATGCAGATACATAGCCTTTGGAAAATATCAAATTACGTGTGAAGTTAGTTGTCTTAGTTTTTCTATATATGGCAAGAAGCATATTATCCAAATTCTGTTTCCTGCTGGTATTTTAAAATAATGTGAATTCCTCTCCCTTTTTGTCCTTTTTTTGTTTTTGCGTGTCAATGTGCCAGCCACTTTTCATTTCTTTTTCTAATTAAGAGATATACTTTTCCCTTTTTATGATTTCGGAGGAATAATAAAACTGCTTTGAGAGCTGCTTCTCAAATTCAATAGCTTCAGTTAGAATTGGTTAAATGTTCTGGTTTTTAATTTGATGATTGCATTTAAGAGGAATTGTAATGCATGATTTCTATAATTTGTCATCATGGGTTTTTTAAAAGCCCAGGGGGCTGGGTATAAAAACTTTAAAACCGTTAAATTAGTTTTAAGTATTTCTTATGTTTACAATTAACATCTCTTAGATGTTAATATTCATGTTTATGTGTAACTGAAAAACTTTGACTATGACAAAATAATGCTTTTTGGTCTTTATAATTGCATGGTAGAGCAGATAAGAAATGTTTGAGTAGAGAAAGTCAGAGATGATAATTTACCAGCAATGCATAAAAGAGAACCTGTTAAACATTAGAGGGTGTAAATTGAGCATCATTGCCTAATAAGAAGAGTTGTTTAAGAATTGCTAACTACTAAATTCTTGTTTTTCTAAACACCGAGGTGAGTATTCATTGATAACTCATGATGTTCTAGCTAGCATAGATTCTGCTAGCAAGTTCAAAATGACGAAGCTGAGATATAGTCCCTCTTATATTTTTTCAGTTCTGCTTAAAAAAATGAAGTTCAAAACTACTGCTTGTTCCCTATGATAAGGATCATTTTGTTCATAAGCAAATCTGAATTTCCCTCCCCAGAAATGTCAGCTTTTCCACGTTTAGAAAACAGGCAGTTACCACAGGAAGAGTACCCATGTGGAGCTGTCGATACACAGAGCCCTAGCTGGCGTGCTGCCACATAGCTGTTCTTGGAACAGTGATTCCCAGTCTCCCTGGCTTACTTTCATAGTGGCAAGCCAATGAGAGCCATGTCGCCAAGACACCGGATGTCATCTTTCCTTTTAGCAAGCAACTCTTGCTTTTCCTGTTCATCGCAGACTTTCCCCTTTTGTTAAATTTCTTTATCAGCTTCATTTTTATTCTGTTTTTCTCCTTCTAACTCTCCCTCCTTTTTTTCTTTCTGTTCTTTTGTTACTTCTCTTCCCTTCTTCCTCTGCAGGAGAATCAACGTATGCAGGAGAAAATAGACACCGTAACAAAAGAGGTGTTTGACCTCCAGGAGACACTTCTTTGGAAAGATAAAAACATTAGGGTATGCTGTGTAATTGGTCTTTGGTCTGAAGCTCATTGATGAGGAATAGACCAATATAACTTACCTTTGAGATTCCTAAAAATCTGCCCTTTTGATTATTTTTAAGCATTTACACAGTGAAATATGAATAAGCAGAAGACAGAAAGAAACTTCTATGGGAAAACCTGATACTATGCATGAAAATAACTCTTTTCAGCCAGCTTTGGCTTGTGAAACCTACAAGTAGGAACTTTCTAAGGAAGTTGTTCTTTATTTCCCCAGGATTCTTATCCAGAAGCAGCCACAGGCATTTAATTCAAACTCTATGGGTAACTTGATATCCTTACATTGCAAGAATTTGGATAAGAAGCAAGAGGCTGGGGAGTGGGACTGGTGGAAAGGTTATTAGCATTCCATAAATCCTTGGTGAGTAAAATAGGAAGAGATTAAAATCAGTTTAATTACGGAAGTGGATAGGAATGTAAGATTGGCCAGACCTTCCAGATTGTGACATCATCTCTAATTATAACTCCACAACTCCCCAGAGCAGGGGCCCAGATAAAGAAAAAGTCTTCAGTGCTTTTTTGCTAAGCCTTACTTCAGGTAGACTCCAAGTGCATAGGAGGCTGAAAAAATTCCCACCAGTTCATCCCACGTGGCCTTTGACTGGCAGCCGCATCCTATGGCACGAGCTCTCCGTTCTGCAGTAGCGGGTACCACACAGCCCTAGCTGCCTGAGGCTTACCTTGTCAGGGAAGGGCTATGGTGGAAGAAACAGACAGAAGGAAACCCTTGGCCTAAGGACACAGTGAGAAAGTTTTGTTCTGCTTGAGGCTCCATGGGGTCGGGAAAAGTTGGCAAAGATGCCCAAGAGCACCTGTGATAGGTAGACGTGCCTGTGTATGAAAGGCATGGGTCATCCTCTCCATTGTTAGGAGCATCCTGGTGTCCAGTTCTTTTCACACCTCCAATGACCTTATCCTCATAAATAAACACGTGGGAAACATAATTACTTCTTAAGAGTTTGGAAGTCCAAAAGTTTTAAAGAAAGAAAGCTACCGTTTAAAGTTTCTAACACTCAAATACCGAGTTTCTAAAATTCTACCCAAAGCTAGAAGAGCCTTCTGGAATATAAATTAACCACTCTGTTAAGAGTTTTAAATTTTTAATTGTAAACTGATTTTTAAAATTTTTTCACTTGGGGAATTTAAAATGTGAAAAAATATTTGGCACAAAATAGGTCATTTGAAAGTTTAGTTAAAATCTGGTCACTATCTAGAATGTGTTTCTTTTAGGACCTTACGTAATTTTCTTTAGCATGAATCTGCAGGTCCATGATTTATGTTTTGTATGATTATCTTAGTATTTTTAACTGATTATTTTGGACCAGCCATAGAAAAACCGTAATCCTCTCAGTTCAATAAAATAGCTATTCAAATAAAACAAAATTTTTGTCTTACCTAAAAGCTGTGCTGATTGTTAATATATAAATCAACTTTTTAATTTTCTTGGAATTGTTGAGTGAATAAGTAGATATCTTCTTTCTGTGTGGTATATAATAATGTGTTCCTTTGGCTTTTCAAAAAAATTTAAAGTTAAAATTTTCGAGGTAATTTTAGATTCATATGCAATTTTGAGAAATAGTACAAAGAGATCCTCTATCTAGTTTTCCCCAAATGTAACATCTTGCAAAACTATAGTACAATATCACAACCAGGATATTGACCTTGATACAGTCAGAATACAGAGCACATTCATCACCGTAAGAGACCTGTCATGTTGCCCTTTTATAGTCATATCTACCACTTTCCTTACCTTGTCCCAAGGCCTGGTAATCAGTAATCTGTTCTCCATTCTATAATTTTGCCATTATAAGAATGTTATATAAATGGAATTGTATAGTATGAATGAAACCTTTTGGAATTATGCTTTTTCACTCAGCATAATTTCTTTGAGATTCATCCAAGTGGTTGCATGTGCCAGTAGTTTGCTCCTCCTTTGCCTTTTTTAAATTAAAAATTGTGGTAAAATACATAACATAAAATTTGACTTTTTTAAGTAGAGAATTTAGTGGTATTAAGTACATTCAGATTATTGTGCTACCGTCACCATGTATCCACAGAACTCTTTTCATCTTGTAGAACTGAAACTCCAGACTCATTAAACGCCCCAATTCCCCCACCCCACTCCCAACCCCTGGCAACCACCCTTCTATTTTCTGTCTCTATGAATTTGACTACTCTAGGTACCTCATATAAGTAGAATCATACAGTATTTGTCTTTTTGTGACTGGCTTATTTCACTTAGCATATAGCCACAAGGTTCATACATGTTGTAGCATGTATCAGAATGTCCTTCCTTTTTAAGCCTGAATAGTATTCCATTGTATGAATGTACCACCACATTTTGTTTCTCAATCATCTGTTGATAGATACTTGGTTTGCTTTCACCCTTTGGCTATTGTTAATAATGCCACTATGAACATAAAGTTGCAAATATCTCTTCGTGACCCTTCTTTCATTTCCTGCATAATGTGGTAATTTTATGTTTAATTTTTTGAGGAACAGCCATATTGTGTTCCACAGCAGCTGCACCATTTTCCACTGCCATACAGACTGCACAGTTTTTCTACATCTTTACCACCATTTTCCACTGCCATACAGACTGCACAGTTTTTCTACATCTTTACCAACATTCGTTTTCTGTTGTTTTGATATTAGCCATCCGAACATGCGTGAACTGGTCCTCCCTTGACTTGTAAAAAGACAGTTTAAAAATGGTCAGTGACTACCTAATGCATCACTTGTCTCTAGTTTCTAGTTCAAGATTTAAATTTAGTAACTTCACGAAGGAACATGGCCATTATTTTCATGTTAAAGTTCAGTTTTCTTTAGTTCTTCCTTCACTGATTCTAGTGGTCATGCTTCTAGCCCTGAGGCTGTTTCAGACACCAGGTGGCTATGTGTAGAACAGATACATACGAGGATGTCCCTGTAGCCCACCATAAGACTCACACCCATTCTGACTAAAGATAATTGTGCCCCATGAGGTTAGAAGAATAATAAACCTGTTGCCCAAAAGTTCAGCCTATTATTCCTATCTTTCAGGCTTCTTGACACTAGAATTTGGGGATAGGTCAGGGGTGAAGAATTATTTAGATCTTCACAAGCATGTACTTTTTAACCTTAAAAAAAAAAACTACTGTAGGAGCTATAATTGAATGTGACCACAAGGGTAGTGATTATATGGTCAGGTAATACAGAGGATTTTAGTTCTAGCGTGAATACATTTGGTCCAATTATAAGGTATTTTAGTAGTCTTCAAACTTTGTGGTGAAACGAGAGAACTTACAGGATATATTTTATTTTCCCATCCATAATTATGGGAGGTAAAATTAAAAGGTCCAAAAGTAAAGATAAAATCTACTGTTATAAGATGTGGAAGAGGAGCAAATGGCATGTATGAGCATTTGCTAGAATTCCTAGTTTCAAATTGGTCTGTTCCTAAGAGACCTTTCATATTCAGTGGTGTTGCTTACGTAGCGCACGTTGTGACAGTGATCACTGATGCCGTTCCACGTGGTGATGCATGGCTGACCCTGCACGCAGATACCAGTAACCAAAAGCATCTAACCCAGCAGACATTAAAGTGACTGTCAACAGATGGGAAAGTGTTGTGTTTTATTGTCTTAATGTTATGTTTGTTATTAATGTAAGGGAGTGTTAATATTAGCTTGAAGTATTAGGGTAAAGCCTTGTAATATTAGAAACTCAAATTATTAATTCGCAGGCAGACTCGAGACATGTCATATGGTGTGAATTGTTGAAAGGAAGTTAAGTAGTGATGTTGCAGTTTGGGCAAACAAGAAGTAGAACTTCCCTAAGACTACTTTTCAGCAGCATCTCTGAGATGACAGCGAACATAATTGTGACCTTCACTGAGCTGTGATATAGAAAAAGTATGCAAGGCTTTCGAAACCAAAAAGAATTGGATTCATTTTCTGGCTTTGCCACTTACTGTGACTCTGGGCCAAAAGGAAAAAAAAAAAAAAATGTGGGTTTTCAGAGCTTCAATTTTCTAATCCATGAAATGAGGATAAGACAACTACAGGGTAGATAAGTATAATATAGAAGGACTTAATTTATGTGTATATAACAGTTCCTGCCATATAGCTGAAGCTACACAGATGGTAGTTCTATCCTTTCTTATTTCCTTACTCCCAGTTTCGTTGCAGAATAGAATTAGAATGATTTAAAAATTTGTCCAGCTACTTGGCCATCAGTAACTAAGCAGTTGGCCCATTTCTAAACCCAACAAACTGAAAGGAAAGTTACCTGTTTTAGTTTAACTTTTTGGATTAATGGGAATGCTGGCAGAAAACATTAAACATATGAACAAACATGTAGAGAAAGGCTTTTTCAGATAGCCCAGCTGTCGGGTCCCTGCATAGACTGCTTGGGTATGTTTTGAAGTCTGAGTTATTTTATTACACAGAGTAGATCTGATTTGCCACCGATGAACAGAGTGTGTTCCCGCTTCTGTAAGGTCACAGCAGTTGTGAGATTCAGGCAGCGGCAGGGCGAATACAAACGGCAACACGAGCTGGCTTCTCCTGCGCCTTCCCTGTTGCCTTACGCTCTGCAGACATTGCTTCACACCACGGACCCCCGTGAGCCAGTGCCCAGGGATGAGCGCTGCTGTTACCCCTTCTATTTTCCAGATGAAGAAGGAAGCTGAGGCATAGATAAGTCAATATGTGCCAGGACTCAGAAGCCAGATTCCAAACACATAGTCCGCCACCCTCTTTAGGTGGACTGTATTATTTTTGTCAATGTGGTTTTTTTTGTTTTTCACATTTTGAAGATAGATCAGAAAACCAAATTACTCTTAATTGTATTTAATTAGTAAAAGAGGTCCTTGAGAATCCCTTTAGAAATCAGCTATTTTTAATTAAATGGTATTTGAGGAATGTTTTGACATACTACTTGGAGAAAAATCACAGCCTGTATTAAAATACCTTGTATAAGTGGTGAGTTTTCTTCTAAAACGTACCCCCTCCCCTCCAAAAAAATCAAGTATATTCTTGAATAAGCTAGTTAAACGTGAAATGGGTTTTGTTCGGTTGGTTGGTACTAAGGATGTCACTGCGGTGCACTTTGTTTTAATGTTACTGCTGTCTTCATCTCCCCTTTCCTGTTTTCTTCCTTGACTGGAAAAGAAAGATTTATTTTCCTGCCTGATGTAATAAGCATGTTTTGCCGAATTTATGCACGATTAACCAGTTTCTATTAAAATTCTCTTCTGGAGACATATATCCATGTAACTTCGTATTTCCTCCCATATCTAACTGCTTGTTTCCAAGCTTTTAATGCTGCCTTGTTTTCTGTGCCTTTATCTTTGTTTATTTGAATTAGGTTCGTCTCTGCTCCCTTTCACTTGCTCTTATTTCTGTGCCATTCTTTTCCTTGCAACCCTGTCTAAAACCAGGCCCTAGAGAAACAGAAAGAATACATTGCCTGCCTTAGGAATGAGCGAGATACGCTCAGGGAGGAGCTGGCTGACCTGAAGGAGACAGTGAAGACAGGAGAGGTACGTTAGCATTAGCCTGGAGCTCATGTTCCTCACTGCCTTTTTCTTCCTTCCTTTTGTCCTGTCATCTTTCCTGGCCTGAGTACAAACCACAGTGGTTATTCTTCAATCCAGATTTGGTTGGGTTAAGTCATTTCTTCTGTAGAGCTATATTCCATATAACTAGTTCTAACCAGGTTTTACTTGTGCCAAACATGTATTGTCACAGAGTCACCTCAGAAAGCATACAGCTTAGGACCATCTTTTGTGATGGTGGTTTTTTTCCTTCCCCACAGAAACATGGCTTAGTTATAATCCCTGACGGCACTCCCAATGGCGACGTCAGTCACGAACCAGCGGTCGGAGCCATCGCTGTGGTGTCTCAGGAAGCCGCTCAGGTCTTGGAGTCAGCAGGAGAAGGTCCACTGGGTAAGATATTGGTTGCTGTGTTGGCTCAGATCAACGTTACGCTGTTAGACTTCCAGCTTGTTCATGTCCCATCTTGGAAAACAAAAACAGCACAGGGCTGTCTGAGCCTTACCTAGATCCTTAACAGAAGAAATGTGGGCACATTGTCTTCAGACATCCCTGACCTTGGGAGGCCAGCATTTGGACCATTCTAAGGCCCGTGGGTGGAAGCACTGCGGGTGCACACAGTGGCCTTTGCACTTAAATACAAACCTCCTGTGAAGAGCTAATCCAGCACACACCCGTCCCAGGGAGTCTGTGGGCTGCTAGGTGACTTTCCAAGTATGTTTTCTTCCTGGAACATCTGGTTTTTATGTTCTGCTGTTTATCCCAGGGTTCTGTAGCTTTTTGCTACCTCATTTCTTAAGGCAAGAAACAGATGACCAAGAAGACAGCTATCAGAGGAGTGTTATTTCTAGAGCAAGGCTTCTGAGCCTCTTAAAGATTAAGCCTCTTAAATGTAACCCTTTGAGAATCTAATGACGCGTCTCTCAGGAAACCACACAGATGGCCATCCCTTGGCCTCCACTAAGAATCCTGCTCTAGAAGAAGCAGATGGCACAGATAGATAATGCATCACCAGCACACTTTTATTTACTAAAAATCATCGTTTTTCTCTTTTTCTTCTTGTTTTCATATATCTGTAGGTTTCCTAATGAGTAAGGTATAGTGTAAGAGTGGAGGAAGCCGAAAAACTTTTAAAAAGTTAGTAAGTACATTCTCTAATGTACAGAATTCCAGAAATGTAATTGTAGAGCACTTCGGTAAAGCAGAGGGTATAGCTAGGCGGGTGAGGGCTGCTCTAGAGAATGGACTGACTGCACAGCTATGGGCAGCTCAGCGTTTCCTCTGCTTGTTTGGAAGGTACTGAAGAAACCAGAACTTATATTTAGCTGTGATCCTAGTTGGTTGTGAGGGGCGCTGGCTAGGTGTCAGCTGCTGCTTTTACACATCTATGGGTTTCCCCTCAGCCCAAGGGGCCCGTTAATGGGTGCTTGAGAAGAAACAGCCCTCACTGCAGGCCAGGAACCAGCCCTAGTGATCCTGCTACCAAGCCTCCGATCAGCCCTTGACGGCCCCCATCCCAGAGCTGCTGCCCTCCCTCCCCCAGTAGTCTTTGGGGGCCTTTGCTTCTTCCAGCATTGTCCCTCTTGTTTCCTTGGTTCCAGCTTCCCCTCTCAGGCCCACTCTTAATCCCTGTTTTCTGTTTCCTATTTTGTTTTCTCCTGCTGAGGGCTTAATTAAGCCTGTGGGAGTATCCTTGGCATTTGAGTTGTCTGTCTACGAGTGAAAGCTTGCAGTTTTGAAACAAGGAAATGATCTTTGTACTTCAGTTTGTCTTTAAGTGGAAAATCACTGCTCTTGGAAGCAAATGTTGTATTTAGTGCCCTGATAAATATCAGTTGTGTGAAAATATGTGAATAGTTAGGTACTTTTCCTTAATACCTTTAAAACCTTTGTGTCTTTTGATAGTCAGAGTTTTAAGTTTATCAGATAATGTTCGCTGTTTTTGAATTTGAATAATTATTTTTTATTGCTTATTTAATACATCATTACAAATTGAGTGTACAACTTTTTTTTTATCTGTTTTAGATGTAAGGCTACGAAAACTGGCTGGAGAAAAGGAAGAGCTGCTTTCACAGGTAAAGGCTTTCTTCTCAGTGGAGGTGATGTTAATAATAACTGACTGAGTCACGTGTTAAAATGGTAGTGAACTAATGTACACCAGGAAAACGTGCTATTTCAAATGTCAGTACTCAAGTAATATTTGAAGGATGCAAAGATAATTCCTATTTTACCTCTTTGTTTCCTAGTCTTCAAGAAAAACTTACAGGACACATAGTTTGAGGCTGAAATAGTTCTGCCAAGCTTGTTATGAAGACAGAAGTGCCCGGCTCTGCCTCTTCCATCTTTACCTCTGACCATTCTTCTTTTTTTTTTTTTTTTAAAGCTAATTCTTTTGGTGTATATTGTCCTTGTATATTTGTATATAACATGCATATGCTGCTTCTTGATTATTCTGTTTTGGGCATTCTCCGTTGCCATCCCTCTGTAGTAGATGAGCATTTAGCTTTCTTTCATCCGGTGTTCCTGCCACAGACGTACACTTCCCTTTCCCACATCCTTCTAGTAAAGGAACTGTGTCATTCCAGTCTGTTTACGTTATTAGAGTTCTGTAAACACCACTCACAGTGGAGCCATGTAGCTTCCTAGGATTGCCTTTCATCTCTTTCACAACTTTTTCTTTCCTCTAAAGTTAATATTGTGGTTTTTCTTTTCATTCACTTGCTTTTCTGTGTTTATTACTAGTTTAGCTGCAGACTTTCCAACAGTAGTTTAAATCCAAGCTTAGTGTTTTCAGATGCAGCAGATCCTCCCTCAGTTCCATCCTTTTGATTCTGAGAGCCTCTGACTCCTCCCGTTCTGAACTCCCTCAGTACAGAGGCATGTCCGCCCTTCATCGTCTGCTGGGGTTTCCCCTACCTGTGGTTTAGGTTGGCTTCCCTTTTTGCGATCTTTAATGCCTTCCTCCTTTTTCATTCATTCTTTTAATTTTGGTACATCCTCTAGTAACTTCCTGAGAAAAGGGTATGTGGCTGTGAATTTTTCTTAACTTTGGAGGCCTGAAAATGTCTTCATATTGTCCTCTTACTTGATCTAACAGTTGGGGTACAGAATTCGCTCTCGCGTGTGCTCACGCGCTCCCTCTCTCTCTCTCTCTCTCTCCGCCCCCCCCCATCCCCCCTTTTCCCTCTCTTTCAAAGAAATTGCTTCATTGTCTTCTGGCTTCCAATATGGCTGTTTAGAATTTCAAGGACACTTTGATTTTTGACCTTTTGTACGTGACCCCTATTCCCCACCTCTGGAAAGTTGTATCATACTCTTTCTCCCTTGTGTTCTGAAATTTCACAGTGATGTGGTTTGGAGTTTTCATGCATGGTATGGGCCCCTGTCGGTTCTAGGAATCCCTGTCCTTCAGTTATGGGAAAATTTCTTGAATGATTTCTCTCCATATTCTGTGTTATCTCTTTTGGAAACTCCTATTCAGTCATTCAGATGTTGAATGAGATTCCACTATTTAACAGGCACAGTTATTTGGGATATTTCAATGAATAAATTAGTTAAAAAAAAAAATAGTCCCTGCTCTAGTGGACCCTATATTATAATGGAGACCAGGACAATAAACAACAAACATAATAAGTAAATTATATGCTGTGTTGGAGGTTCGTGTGAATGCATTATTGTTTCTCCAGCCGCATTTAGCTGCATTGGTGCAGGCTTTTACCAGGCAAGTATAATAAGACAGAGGAAGTGAAGGCGAGTGCAAGAGAGTGATGATGGACCTAGAGATTAAACCGGGTAAGGATGTTTGAGGGGACATCCAGGAAGACATGAAGGCATAGTGGAAAGAAGATGGGAGCAATGGGTTACAGGTGCCAGTGGGATTGAAGGATTTTTGGAGTCGGGGTCCAGAGAGAATGAGCTAGAAAGACCTGGAATCGTGGTTAGAAGAGAACATGGAGTCTACGGTCATGCTACTCTGAACACGCCCGATCCCATTTGATCTCGGAAGCTAAGCAGGGTCAGGCCTGGTTAGTACTTGGATGAGAGACCACCTAGGAAGACCAGGTGCTGTAGGCATAAAAAAAAGAAAAAAAAAAAAAGAAGGAAGAGAACATAGATCAGAATTATGTAGGGTTTGTAGGTATCTAATGATGACATATATAGTACATGACTGTGGGAGTAAGTGGCTGAGGGCAAGAAAGGATAGATGGCAAGATCCTTGGAGAGGAGGTATTTTGGGAACTGAGACATCAGTTGTAGGAGAAATCCTCTACTTAGACGTATTTTGAAATTGCCAAGAATTAAGATAGAAATAGTCTCAAGGGAGTGTGAGTCAGGAGCTAAAATGACGGAGAAGGAGTGGGATGATGGCAATGAGGAAGGTTAGTTTACATAATTCGAAGAGATGAGATTAGGAACTGGGAATTTTAGGGCGGATAGAGGGAGGACAGTTTGGCAACAGCGGGGAAAGCAAGAGGACAGCTGTTCCATTTTTAGGCTTGGTGGTAGGTGGGCCGTGGGAAGAAAACAGCCAGTGGTTTGGAGAACTGCAGAGGGAGGAAGCAGGGTTCGACTGGAGCACTAGGGCGAAGAGTGCCCAGAGAAGGGGGTGAGGGGCCTTTGCTGACGACAGAATGGCCATCCAGAGGGCACGGGGAGGAGTTTCAGGCTTTGGGAAAGGTAAGAGGCGAAGACAGGAGGGTAGGGGTTGTACGGAGCCTTTTGGGGAAGACTGCAGGAGAAGAAGGAGGACCCTTTTTGAGATGGACATACACAGGAATGACGGGGATAATGACATTAGTCCTGGTTTATGCAAGGCAGATGGTCACGGTGCCCCCATGTGTGTTGAAGGGCAGAGGTGCCTGGAAAACATGGATTTAGTCCTAGTGCTGAGGCCTTCTCTGGACTCCTCTTGATGGAGTTGGGGACACAGTTCGGGAAGCCACCAGCATGCAGACTCACCCTTGAACCTTGATGAAGGATGAAGGAGCTTTGGGGAGGCTTGGTCTCGGTGCCAGAGGTGCTCCGCTAGTGCAGAGGTGGGTGGGGTGGGTAGACATGCTCTGAATTGTGCTTGCTCTGGTGATGAGTCGTTTGTAGGCATCTGGGGAAACACAGCTGGTTCTGAAGGAGAGGACGTTAAACCGCTGGCAGTTACGCCCTAACTTACTTATTGTTTCTCTCCTGTTTTTCCATCTCTTTTGCTCTACTTTTGGAAGGTTTTTTCAACTTTATCTTTTTCATACTTTTATTGAGTTTCTATTCCTGCAGCCATTTCAAGGATGTAGATATTTTCACTTATCTTAGAGAATTTATGTTGGTTGGTTTGTTTTCTGATGTTTTCTTCTGTCTGCAGTTTATTTCCTTCCTTCCAGATGCTCTTTTATGTATGTTTATTTGGTCTTTAAGAGTGGGGAACTAAAAAGCTGATGGGCAGCTCTGAGCATATGGATGGGGCTCATCCAAGTTTTTGTGAAGATTGATGTGGCCGGGTGTTTTGTTGGGAACCCTCAATGTGGGAATGTTGGTCTTTTATTTTAGGCTAGTTGGAGAATTCTAAAGATATCTTCCAGTCTCCTGCCTGAGGGTACAGGCCCAGCTGCCTGCATTCAGGGGTGGAGTAGAGACCTCAGCTTTATCTATTCACCTAATCTCCTTATTTTCCATGTATGGGACGCCTCTCTCCACTGGGCCTTATTGTTTTCCCAACTCAGAGTCTCTTTTATTTTTATTTTTTAGTTTTTTTTTATTTTGCAAATTAAAAAACCCCAGCTTTTTTAGGGTCTAACTGGTGTCAAATAAGCTGTACATACTAAAGTGTACAAATGTTAGTTTCTATTAGTTTCCTAGGGCTGCCATGACAAAGTACCACAAACAGATTGACTTATATCAACAGAAATGTGTTGTGTCACAGTTCTGGAGAGTAGAGATGCAAGATCAAGGTATTGGCAGTGTTGGTTTCTTCTGAGGCTCGTGCGGGGAAATCTGTTTTATACTTCTTTTCTAGCTTCTGGTGGTTTACTGGCCATCTTTCTCATCCTTTGGCTCATAGGTAGCATTCTCTGCGTCTTTACATTGTCTTCCCTCTGTATGTGTCTATCTCTTTACCTGGCATTCTTTTTATAAGGACAGGAGCCATACTAGATTAGGGATCCACCCTATTCCAATGTGACCTCATCTCAGCCTAATTGCATCTTTAACAACTCTGTTTCTAAAGTCCTGGAGGTTGGGACTTCAGCATAATGAATTTGGGGGAGACACAGTTCAGATCATAACATTACCTACGAAATGATGACCACAGTCAAGATGGTGAAAATATTCATAACTCCCCAAGAGTGTCTGTGTCCCTTTGTAAACCTTCTTTCCTGTGCCTCCCTCCCTCCCTCTCCAGGCAACCACTGATCTGTTTCTGTCACTTTAGATTAGTTTATATTTTCTGGAATTTTAGGTAATTGAAACACATCTTTCACACAGCATACCTGTTTTGAGATTCAGCCATGTTGTTTCATGTATCATAGTACTTTCCCTTTCTATGCCTGGTAGCAATTCCATTGAATAGATGTACCACAGCTTGTTTACCCTCCTGTTGATGGACATTTGGGTTATTTTTAGTTTTCATTATTATGAATGAGCTACTATGAACATCTTTTATTTTGAGTAAAATAAGGTAGACTTTGTAGCTTAAACTCAAAAATGTATTTCCAGTGATTTCTGTATACAGAAAAATTTCCAGATAAGAAATTTAACCTAACTCTAAAACAAAACAAAAACATCTAACTGCTCATAGAATTTCCATTTTTAATAAAAGGAACAAAAAATACTGAGAAGTGATGTCTAAAAAACCTATAGAAATAATAAAACAGAGCTATTTTTAATGGGAAACCTGGGCCTAGTGCCCACTCCTTTTGGTATTTGTTCATAGCTTATCTCAAGCACCTTTAACAGTGCGTCCCCCATAATGGGCACACAAGAACATCGTTCTGAGCGAGCGTTTTGGCTCATGAGGATCAGCCATGCTCTGTGATGTGGCCGTTGGGCCAAGCATCTTTTGGGGGACTGGCTCTTCCTGACGAGCCTCGTTTCTCCCTCAGATTAGGAAACTGAAGCTGCAGCTGGAGGAAGAGCGGCAGAAGTGCTCCAGGAGTGACGGCACGGCAGGGGACCTGGCGGCACTGCAGAACGGCTCAGACTTGCAGTTCATCGAAATGCAGAGTAGGTCTTGGGGGACAGGCCAGTCCCAGTCTGTGCGTAGGCCGTGTCCCAGGAGCGGGACCGTAAGCTGGCTGCCAGCGTCTTGTAATTCACAGTAGTCAAGGAAAGCTGTGTCCCAGAGATTGGTTAGTCCTCCGTTAGTCCAGAATAGTAGTCCTGGTCAGTGATGGAGCCAGCAGCAGCTCCTACTAGTCTCTGTGCTCCGGGGGATAATGAGAGGACTTGCCCCCTGCTAGGCGAAGTGATTTCTAGAAACGTTTTGCAAATAGTGACATCCTGACAGTCCTCTTCCATACCTGTGTCAACATGAAGCTCAGTGCAGCACCTTTCTAGTTATAATTTTTTTTCATGGAATTTATCTTAGAATAATTGGAGGGATATATTTGGTACTAACTCACACTAATGTTGAGTAGTTTCAAAGTGTTCTCACAAGTTTTTTTGTTAAATTAATTTTTATTAGATAGAATTTAAAACAAGGCCACAAAGTAAGCCTATTCAGTGTACCTGAATGATCCCAGTTTTCCTCCCTTTCTAATTTTGACCCCATGTTATTTTAAAATGCCTAATGTATTCACAGTAATTCCCATGGTAGGGAGAGTTCAGAAACAATTCATATATAGTTAGATACTGTATAACAGGGGTCCCCTGTGTTATGGACCAGTACCGTTTCGTGGCCTGTTAGGAACCAGGCCGCACAGCAGGAGGTGAGTGGCGGGCAGGCGAGCAAAGCTTCATTTGTATTTGCAGCCGCTCCGCAGCGCTAGCATCACCGCCTCAGCTCCGCCTCAGATCGTCAGGTGTTAGATTCTCACAGGAGCACCAGTCCCTGGTGCCAAAAAGGTTGGGGGCCACAGCTATATAATTCACGGATGGGAAGACTTTTATTTTTCCAATTCGAATAGTGGTTTTTCTGATATCTTATTTTAAGATACTGGTTATTCCATGGACATTTCCTCTAAATATTCTGAATTAGGCTAAATAGAAAAGACTTTTAGGGTTAATGCTTATTAATACTATTAATACTAACTCTTCAGGTTGGTATTAATAGTCATTTCCTTTATCGGATATCTGTAAGGACCCTTGTGATACTTCCTGGTGAATATTTTGTTGTAGGAATATCACTTTGACATAGAGGGTAGATGAAGACAGGGGCATGAAAAAGGGCAGGCTGACTAGTTAGGAGGCTGTGATGGTGAGCTGAACCAGCACAATGGCTATCAACAGTCTTAGAGAGGGAGCGGGTATAGATTTGAAATAGATTGGCCTAAGCAGCAAAATCAAAAAGAGTCATATTAAGGGGGAATGCGCATGCATTTATGTGTGAAGCAGAGAAAAGTACCAGCTCAGCCATGAAGGAGAGCTGAGCAGAACCAGGCTGGGCCTGGCTGGTAAAGACAAAAGTGGGCAGCTTCCCTGCACTGGAAGGGCTGGAAGGAACACTGCCTGGCTGTTGAGTAGGGTGTTTCGGAATGGAATTTCAAAATGTGTGAAATGGCTGAGGTAAAAGACTTACACTTTTGAAAACAGGAAGGCATGGGTGGTTTGGAGAGCGAGAGAGCAGCAGCACATTTTGATAATAAATTGCTGGGTTGAAGAATTAAAAACTAAGATCCTGAAGCTTCTGTTTTAGAGGCCAGGAATAGGGATTGCTCTCTTTGACTCCCAGAGGTGGCTTTAAGGAGCGGGTTTTATAATTCCATTACTTTTAGGACAACAGTAACTATCCAGTTAGAACAGCCTTTTGCACTGAAGATTTTAAAGGTAGTTATAACCTTAGTTATGTGGAACAACAGAAAAGTTCTTGGGTTATAATTGTTTTATCTCTTGTAACCTTATAATTCCTACCCTATAATCATTTCAGAGTGATTTTTGTTAAATTCGGCTTGCTGGAGGGATTTTTTTTTCTCCCTGTCATTTCTAAACATCTTTTTAAATGATTTAATTCTCATATATTTACTGATTTATAGCTCTACCCATATCACATTATCATGCTTTTGAAAAGCAAATATTTATTAAGCATATGCTGTGTGCAAAGTACTTGGCTAGATACAGAGTAGATTCCAGAATACTAAGACAGAGCCCCTCTCCTTACATACATATATAATGTTAAGAAAGCATGATAAATGTTAAAAAAGAGAGTGCAAATAAAATGCAACAAGGGAAGAAGTTACAGCTAACTAAGGAGAGTCATGAAGGAGGTGAAAATTTAATGTAACCTTGAAGGCTGCTTAAGACTTAAATCAGAGGGGAGAAGGGGAGGCTTGAGGCATAGAGAGCAGGAGGACTGGAAGGTGGTGGGGGTGGGGGTGGGGGCAGGGCTGTGGCCAGGGAAACCAGAGGGCCCAGTCCTGGGGTCACAGAGGCTCCCTGGGCCACAGGGCTGCAGATAAGGCTCTGTGACTGCCCAGTGCTCTACCTATACACACCATGGGGCGAATAGTGAATGTTGTTCTAACTCCTCATCCAAGGGATGCTGTTGGAACACAAGTGCTAGAGCTTCTCGTAGTATCCACAGTTCCAGAGCCTCAGCTGCCGGAGATGCTGTGCTTGCCCCGTATGCATGTTTTGTCTTCTTAAACTGCATGGTCCTCTCCGGTGCGGCAGGGGGCGTCACTGCCTGAGATGATTCAGATGACTTTACCTGAAAGATGATTCATTCTTCTCTTCTGTTCTAGGAGATGCCAATAGACAAATTAGTGAATACAAGTTTAAGCTTTCAAAAGCAGAACAGGATATAACCACCTTAGAACAAAGTGTAAGTACTTCTATATGGTACCAAGTGATTTAAATTCCTTGAAAACACATCTGCTTCCTGCATCTTAGTGGCTAACCCCATGAGTGCCTGGGTTTCTTTGGGCTGCCTTTATAGTTGGATCTCTAGAAAAGCTCTATATTAAAAGCGGGAAAGCAAGCAGAGAACACCTGGCAGGGCACTTCAGCCTTCTGTTTTCTGTAAAAATGTAGAAAACTGTAGCTATAATTCTTATTGTAGATATTTCACAAGAATTCAAGAGGATTGTAGTTTATAACAAAATGCCTCATGGTACATTTCAACACGTCTAAAAACTTTTCCATTCAGTGAGTCTCCTCCTGCGATGTTACTTTGGCGCTTAAACAACATAGTCATCATAAAACTAACATGGGAAATCTGCCCTATAATAACTCTATAGCTGTAATCCGTTGGGGACATTACTTGATTTATAAATAGCAGTCGGGCTCTGAGAGGACCTATGACTCACCCTAAGGGGACTTGTTAGTGTTAGATTACTTGGAATTTAAATGACATTGCATTTCCACCTTGGCTGCAAAAAAGTAGTGGCTCCCAGTGCCCATTACCAGAGGCCCCTGTTCTCATTTTTACAGATTAGTCGGCTCGAGGGACAGGTGCTCAGATACAAAACCGCTGCCGAGAATGCTGAGAAAGTGGAGGATGAACTGAAGGCGGAAAAGAGAAAGCTACAGCGAGAGGTATTTGTTTTTATATGCTTTCTGGGATACATTCCTAAAAAGACAAATTCCTCTGAAAATAATTCTTTGCTGCCTAAGGAAGTTGATCCTGGGTCCAATCTTAAGGAAACAGCGGTGGAGTCACTTATTCTCCTGTTGGTTTTTGACCTGCACAGTGATTGCCATTTACTTTTATGTTTTGGTCAGTTCGATAATAAGAAAAAGGATAGTTTTTATTTTTGTTTTAGATCAGGTCTGTTTCTCCAACTTCTGTATGTCCTGTCCGTGATGAATGCTCAGCATCATTATTTAACCTCTAGCTGACTGAAAAAACAATTTAAGCCGTGGGATGCTGTGCAAGGCCGTCAGTTGGCAGTGCTTTCGTTTCCCAAAAAGTTGAAAATAAAGTTCCTGGGTTTTCTTTCTGACCCTGTGAAGTGACTCGAGTTCTTCCTGTCTCCAGTTACGAACAGCATTGGACAAGATTGAGGAGATGGAGATGACCAACAGCCACCTGGCCAAGCGGCTGGAGAAGATGAAGGCCAATAGGACAGCACTTCTGGCCCAGCAATAGAGAGGCCACCCTTCCACCTGGGGGCTGCTTCTGGGGCTCCACCCAGAAGGACTGACTTTTTGTCCACTGACACAAAGCCTTTTCAGTACTGTTTGAGTTTTGTCATTAACATAGCCACCTTTGTATTTTATAATTTATGAGAGAATGAAACAGTTTTGAATCTTCATGGATGAACACTTTGGCTTTTGTTTGTAGTTTGATTCTAGACTAAGAACTGGTCCATGATGTTTTTATTTTTTATTTCTATAATTTTAAAATCAAGTTTACTCACCATTTTCCCCCGGCTGCCTCAATGACTGGGCACTCAGAGGCCTTGGCCCGGGTTCTAGAGGACAGCGATTCTGTGAGCGCTGAGATACTTGCTGGAGACCTCAGAAAACACAAGTGCCTTCCCCACAGTGCAATTCAGACTTCAGCTCTCTCCCGTGGTCAAAAGACATTTACCCTTAATATCAGATAGCATTTATATTTTAGTGAAGAAGAGTTCACAGGTGGGGAATATATGTTTCATTCAAATTTATATGTTTGGAGGAAAAGCCTTTTTTGTAAAATATTTATATAAGAAAATGTTAGAAAAAGATATGGGGAGTGTATATAAAACTTGCTTTATTGCATGGGGCAGGGGAAGTCTGAGGCCTAACACTCTTAGAGTAAGAGTAGGGTCCTTAGTCTTCAACATCAGCTGTGCTGTATCTTGTAAAGTATTTCATCTGCTGCTGCTTTGTGGAACGAAACCTCAGACAAGCCCAGTGGGGAGGAGGGCAGAGCAGGCAGGTCGGAAATCTGCCTGAAGGTTCTATTAAATACACCCTTTTGCTGACCACAGTTGGCTACTGGCACATTCATTTTGTTAGCGGGGCCTTCAAAGCAAATCATGGCAACCATGCCCTCTTACCTTGCTTCTCTTCTCTCCTTTCAAAGGAAAAATAATCTGGAATATAGAACTTTTTAAGAACTTTCATCTCTAAAGGTACCCAGTTCAAGAGGTTTTTATCATCGAGTGTAGCCCCTTTGCAGGATTTGTGATTCTCTTTTGCTCTCAGTATCAAGGTGATTTTGTGGAAATGATTATTGTATCTTCAGTGTGTTTACACAGAAAAAACACTGAGGAAAGTCTTATGAAATGAGGTCACATAAGAATAAATTAGACCAGAAACTAGATAATAAAGTTAACTCAATGTGAATAAAACCTCTAATAATCATTCCCTTCTTTAGAGTAATTAGCCCTTTGTTTTTAAAATATAGAAACCAATCTCCTGAACTAAGATGATTTCCTATAGATTTTCTTTCTAGTAGTAGTAACCACAGTTGTTCGTGTAGGAGTGGGGTGGGGGGCGGCATGTGTGAAATGCAGATTTATCCTAGAATCCCAGTCGGAACCAATACACTGTGTGGTCCAGCCCTAGAGGCCTTGGAAACCGCTCTTCCTCTTCATCCACAGTCACGCGGCCTGTGCCCCTCCCAGGCTCCTGGACTCTCACTTCTGAGATGCCCTGGTCTACCTTTCAGAAGTTCCCGGTGTTAGAACCTGATCTTGCCTCTTGTGGCAGAACAAGTATGTCTGTCTGTCTCAGTCTTTTCCACATGGAATGGCTCCACTTCTTCATAAGACAGAGTTTTCTGTTCTTTCCAACAGAACTTTCTTCATTTGAGTCTTGAAATCTGGATTTTACCTCCAAACTATAGGCATTCTTCCTCCCTGTGCACACTGCACATTTGTTTCTATTAATGCAGGTTAGTATTAAAGTAGCTTATTTTAATGGCACTTATAGTTTAGCTTTGTATTTTTACATCATTCTTCAAATAAGAATACCTAGAGTTTTCTTTATCTGAAGCTGGTAGTAGTCATAAGTCATTAACAAAGTGGGCTACCTTAAAAACTCATGTTGGACAAGGACTATTTTCTCAAGTCTTTTTTTTAATAAAGAATAAATTCGTTACTCTTTGGTTACTGAAGGTATTAACAGATTATAAATTTAGCTTTCTCCATAGGCAGTGTCATCAGAGCCTCTAATATGTTCAGGACCTCTTTTAAAAGGCACCTGAACTAACATAATATCTATCGTATGATCTATGAAATTTTCAAGCACTTTTTGGAAATCTTATCAGATGCTCAGGGGGCTTTCAAATTGCTTTTGGGATTCTTCAACACAATCAGATATATACTAAGTGAAAATCAATCTAGAAAAACTTTTAAGTTTAATGAAATTAAATAAGAAATCATGTTTGACACATCTGACAATTTATTTAATCAACTCACCATGCATACGGAGTGCTACTAGTTAGTGTGAGTCTTCAATCTTAAGACCTACCAACATCAGGATACAAAGGAAGAACAACACACGCAGAGTCCACAAATGACCATATTTAACACCTCTCAAAGACTTTGTACAGATCGGGCAGGTTGGCAAGCTGCAGGATATTTCCATCTTCCGTGAAATGTTTAGGAGGCAGAAGGTGTGAGCGGAAGGCTTTATAGACAATGTGTTCCACAGTCCACTTCCAGGGGTTTGCAGTCGAGCCAGGCACTTCACTCTGAAAGACATGTTTGATGTCATAAACCTCCCCGTGTGCATCCCAACGTACACTGGCGTCCTGCCTGACATGCACTGGGCTGGGAAAGTCTTAGTAGCTTTTAACGGCCTGCGCTCCCTCATGCTTGTGAGGCAGCCTCTCTGGGCCGGCCTCCTAGAGAGCCTATCAGCCTGAACGTGAGAGACGAGATGGGGGAAAAGAAGGAAGCCACAGCTCTCGAGACCTTCTCCCCTGGAACCAAGTTCCCATGCAGGGAGGAGGAGTTTGTTTTGGAAGGATCTAATAGAACGTCTTATCCTGACTGTCATGTTCAGATAGCACCATTAAATTTGGGGGTTTTCATGCAGCCCTGTTTTCAAAAAGCTGCACAGGTAAGAAATGAAAACAATGAGGATTATTGTGCTCCGCTCTTCCTCTCCCACATCTGAGCCTTAGCTGTCTCATGGACAAGAAAATGTTCTTTCTCATCCATCCTTTTCTTGAAGTAAATTTTCTCAGTCAAATGCCATACTCTCAGCACAGTTCGGTAAATGTGCTGCCTTACCTCCTCCACTGGCCTGAGATAGTCCCTGGGGCCAACAGGACCTAGGACTGAATCTCTGCTCCAACACCTATGCATGCCACCTGTCCCTTCGTTTCCTCACCTGTGAAACGAGTGTATCACTTCACCTCAGAGGATGACTTAAGTAATCACCGAGCGTGGTTATGGATGTAAGGTCGCTACCTTTAGTTCTTAAGACTATTTCAATCCCCAGGGTCCCCACCCAACCAAACCCTCCGAAATAGGTGCTGACTGAAAAACACTGTCATCTGATTGGAAAGTGATGAGGAAGCATAAGAAACCCAGGCCCTTTTTGCGTCAAGCTGACTTTCCATAAGAAAAGCTGTCGTCTCACCTCGCTCAGTCCAGCTCCGTTTTCTTGGGAAATCAGTGGTTAGGTGTAGAATAAGGCAAAAGCTAAAAGAGACCAGGGAGATTGGCCTGGAATCTGAGGACTGTGGCTACACGTAAGGACTAACACTGGGAGATAGGACCCACTGGCCCTGGACAAACTAACTCAGCCTCTCATCTCTTACTGTGATGGCTTGTGTTTTTACAGCTGACAGTGGGATCACTCTCTAACTGATCTCCAGCAGAAGAAAAAACTCATGAATAAAAGCTGACCATTGTGCTTAAACCTTATGTGCAATGAAATCCTAGGAATTTAGAGATGGGCACGTTTCATCTAAAGGTGGTGTGAGAGCCCATCCCATCCTGGGTGCTAACATGCATCTGCACAGTACCTGCTGGCCTGAGAGCGTCGACTCCTCAGATACGTACTGCTTCCGGATGGAGTAAAACATAGCACATTCTTTACTGAGGCTTTCAAAACATTCCTTTTCTTCGTCCCAGTTCACCTGATCCAAAGAGAATTCAATACGTCAACATAAGTATGCGTTTTAAACACACTTCATTCTAAATAGAGATCACACGACTTTAAAGCTAAATGCGACTTTTTAGGCATTAAAGCTATAAATTGGAACTGCTGAATACTGCTTGCGGGGAGATGGGGACGGGAGGGAGCCTTTAGGTGTTTTACCCTTTCTACCTTTATCATTCCAAGTAAAGGTGGGGCCCGGTGCCTCCCACCCCCAGCACCCACATACTTGTTAATGGCTTGATCACTTGCCTCAGTGGCTAGTCGAAGAATGAAGATAGGCAGACCCTCTAATGGGGGCACGTAGTTGTCGATCAGAAGGGGTAATCCAATCAGGTTCCCTTCCTACTTGCAGGAAAAAAGGTCAAGACGAGGGGACAAGAAATAATGCTATTACAGTTTAAATAAATTCCATTTCCACAGACCCTCCTCAAGATCTTGACTGGCCTCATACCTGTCATTCTGGTGACCAGGTGCATGACTGGGCTACACACTGGGGACAGGAGAGCTAAGCACTTTTTAAAAGAGTTTTTTGTCCTGACATGTAGCAGAACAACCTTTTCTTCAGATGTGCTCACCAACCAAAGAACATATCAAGAACGAAAACCCCAAAGATCAAGGGGTAAGAGGAGAGTGCGTGGCTCAGCATCATCGCATTCACTATGGCCCGCAGGGGCTGTGGGGTTCAGCCCTCCCTCCTGCCTGCATCCTTCACCCTGGGAACAGGAATGGGCATGAATGGGTGATAAAACTGTTGTGTAACTAGAAATGCAAATGCCGAGTCTCCTCCTGATCTTGGACCAACTACAGAACTTGATTCCTACCTGAAGAATACAAGAGACATAAAAATGGCTGTCACACACCTCGTCAATTTCCAAAGAGAAGTAGTCTGCGAGCATCTCAGTCTTCTTTTTCAGAAACTCAACTATGTATTCGGCAAGTCCTTCCTTGGGGCCATCTTCCTCTGTCCAGCCACTCTCGGGACTGTCTAGAGCGAGCATGGCGAGGTCAAAGAGCGGTGCCGGCTCCTGGGGAGCAGCAAGAACATTAGGCAGCAAGCGTTAACAGGGCGCCCAAATGAAGCCTGAGCTCCCACGAGACCAGTGTCAGAAAAGCCACAAAACCATGACCACAGCAGGAGGTGGAACCCACCAATCTAACACTTCGCACAGAAACAACAAAACGCACCACAAAACCTCTTTCTCCACCCATGGCCCTTTCAACAGAGACGATGCGACAGACAGACAACCCGCTGAACAGGTGCGATGGGTGAGGCTGTGAGGAGGCACTTTCTTTTTGTGTAGCTTTAAGGACTCCACTTACTTTCACATTTATAGAAAATCACCAAGCAGATCATTCATTTCTTTCTACTGCCTTATCCATAACTAAAGCAAGGGAGGGTGAATAGGTTAAATAGAATGACATTTCAAGTAAATTATCTGATTAGACAGAAGACTGAAATCTATTGTCAAAAATAAGATGCCTAAATTTTCTTCCATTTCTCTCTTTCTGACATGGTTACATTTTCCCTTTACATGTTACAAACCCATAGTACACTGTTTTTATTTTTTCATAATATTTTTCAATTATTCAAAAAGACCTAATAATCCTAAATGTTTATACACTCAATAACAGAGCTTTAAAATATGAAGGATAAAACTAACAGAACTGCAAAGAGAAACAGACAAATTCATGATTATAGCTGGAGGTTTTAATACCCCTTTCTCAATAACTGACAGAACAAGCAGACAAACAACCAGGACATAGAAGATTTGAGCATCACTATCAACTGATATACATGCCATTTATAGAACATTCTACTCAACAAGACCAGAAGACAAATTCTTTCCAAGTACACATGAGACATTTATCAACATAGACCGTACTTTGGGCCGTAAGACATCTCGACAAGTGTAAAAGGATTCGAATATGTTCTCTGACCAAATGGTAGGAATCAATAACAAAATCTCTGGAAAATCTCCAGTAATCACAAACTAAATAACATACTTCTAAATAACTTGAGGGACAAAAAAAAAAAAAAGGAGGGGGGCGGAAATTGTAGAGTATTTTAGACTGAATGAAAATAAAAACAACTTATCAAAGTTTGTGGGAAGCTGCTAAAGCAGCACTTAGGGGAAAATTTATGGCACTTAACATCTATCTTAGAAAAGAAAGATTGCAAACCAGGGACCTCAGCTTCCACCGTGAGGAATGTGAAACAGAAGAACAAATTAAACCTAAAATAAGTAGAAGAAAGGAAATAGTAAAGATCAGAGCAGAAATAATCAAAAAAAGAAAAATCAATGAAATAAAAGTTCTTTGGGATCAATAAAACTGACGAACCTCTAGCCAACTGATGAAGTAAAAAGAAAAGTAAAAAGAAAATAAAATTATCAAGAATAAGAATGAGAGAGGTTATTTCACTATAGATCTATGGAAATTCAAAGAATAACAAATATTATAAACAACTTCAAGCCAACGGATTTGAAAACCTAAATGAACAAATTCTTTCGAAGAAAAAAGTGCCAAGGCTGAGTTAAGAAGAAAAAGTTAACCTGAATAGATCTCTATCTATGAAAGAAATTGAATTTTTAGTTAAAAACCTCCCTTCTCAGAAAGCTCCAGACTCAAATGGCTTCACTGGTGAATTCTACCAAACATTTAAGGAATAAACACCAATTTTACACAATCTTTCGGAAGACGGAAAAGGAGGGACTACTGACTATCTCATTCTGTGAGACCAGATTACCCTGATACCAAAACCTGACAAAGATAATACAAGAAAACTACAAACCAATATCGTAATTCATGACCACAGATGAAAGAATCGTAAACAAAATTTTAGCAAATCAATTCCAATAATATAAAAAGGATAATACATTAGATCAGGCACAAGCAAGGTTCATCCCAGGAATGCAAGACTGGTTTAATATATGAAAACCAATATAACTCACTACATTAACAAACTAAAAAAGACAAACCATATATTTTAACAGATACAGAAAAAGCAGGTGAAAAAATTCAACATCCATTCTTGAATAAAAATTCTAAGCAAACACAACTTCATACGGGGCAGATACAAAAAAAAAACTCCACCTACAGCAGAAAGCATAGTTAATGGTGAAAGACTGAATGCTTTTGCTCTAACATCAGGAACAAGAGAAAGATTTTCATTCTCACCACTTCATTCCACATTGTACTAAGGTTCTAGCCAGTGCAATCAAGTGAGAGAAAGAAAAAAAAGCCATCCAGATTAGACTGGACAGGAAGAAATAAAACTTTCTTTATTCACAGATGCTATGATCATCTACATAGAAAATCTGATGAAATCTATAAAAAAGTTACTAGAACTAATAAGTGAGTTTAATGAGGTTGTGCAAGATACACACACGATCAATGTACAAAAACACCTGTATTTCTATATACTAGCAACTAACGACTGGAAATTTTTTAAAAATACCATTTACAATAGCATCAAAAAATTTGAAATATTAAGGGATAAATCTAACAAAAGATTTTCTGGGGGAGAGGAAAAAAAAAAGATTTTTCTCTCCAAATTGATCTACAGATTCAATGCAATCCCACTAAAAATTCCATAAAGCTTTTTTTGTAGAGTATGGCACACATAAAAAATAAAATATGAAATTACATAGATATGGAGTATGATATTAATTCTAAAATTAGGCAATGAAAAAGTCTTGGAAGAAATGGACTAAAGTTGTTGGTTGGGATTGTGTTTAGGTCACAGGCTTTAGAGAACATTTCTATTTTTATCTCTTTCCAAGTTTTCTTAAGTAGATATACTAATTTCTAAAATAATTAATAAACATTCTTTAAGTTGGCTAGCAAATGACTGTTCTGCTTTGTATAAAACTATTATCATTAAAGATACCTCCATATGTAAATCATAATACAAGAAACTATCCTAAGCATATTTAGAAAAATTTAATATATTACAACTAAGGTAAAACTATTCTATTCAGAAATAACCAATTGTTGAAATTTCAGAAATGAGAAGCAAGAAATAAACTTACCGATAACCTCAGAACACCAAAATTGGCAAAATCATAAATGAGTATCTGGTAGAACAGTTCTTCACTGAAAATAAAAATGAAGTGACTTGAAGGAAAAGCTGAATCCATGCATGAGAGCCCAGCAGCAGGCACAAAGGGAGAATTAAGCCCCCGAACACGAGTAGGACGCGGAGATGGTCCTGCCCTGCTGCGGGACTGTTTACAGTCTACCCACATGGCCTTTCCCTCAAGGAGCTGGGTTCCGGCCTGCACTGAAGCAAGGGCTCGGGTTGGCCACCCCCCCTC
>NW_024351543.1:11427272-11495127 GCF_902729225.1 Pteropus medius
TTCAAGTGCGAATACCAGGTCTGCCTCATTATCACTCCTGCTCTGTCCTCACCCCTCTGGTGCTATGAAAGGTTTCTGACACCCTGTAATGAAATTTAAGTTTTTATTTGCTTGCTATTTTCTCACTTAGAATCCTACAAATCCCATTTTTTACGACTCACCATTAAAAGTGATACGGAATATGGAGGAAGGCAGGGAGACCCCCTAAACAGTCAGGAGTGGACCCATGGCAGAATGAGACTGTGCTGCTGCTATGTGCTTTAGGATGCAGCACTGGCTGGCAACATTCCAAAAGCAGCTGGGACATGCAGAATATACTGAACTACTCACGAAAATACAGAATTGAAATAAATGCTACTTTATAGTTCTTAATGCAAGCTGGTTCTTGACTCAACAAGAGTCATCCACCAAGGTCCCTGGAAGCAATCAATACAAATGTTACTGGCTATGCACCGGGCAAATGACACTGCTGGGATCACCCTTCCCTTGCTCATCAATCCCACTGGTTTATTTGGTGGCTAGAGTAAGTTTTTGCCATATTCCTGAGGCTAGGAGGAAGGAGGCGTCAGGTCTTCTTTCTCTTGCATCCTTGACGGTACCATGTTGCATGCAACAGATGCTAGAATCCTCTACCAGCATTAAGCCCTCGACACCTGGTTCACAGCAGCCAACATTAACTGAGCACTGAGCACCAACCAAACACTAGGCTTCTCTTGTCATTTCTCATCCTCACAAAACTCTGCAAGTTTATCCCAATTTACAGATGAGAAATCTGAGACAGTTTTGGAAAGGGACTTGTCCATGGCCACGTCAACTGTAAATGGTTGAGCCTGGATTTGAAACCACATCTGTCTGACTACAAAGCCTGGGCCCTTTCCGACTCCATCAAGCCGCTCTCCATTTTTTTGTGTCTGTGCCTCCTGGACCATTCTACTAGTAGCTCTGCTCTTTTCACGTGCTCACTGATTTACCTAAGTTTGGTGGTGTTGAGAAGGTATAACTTGGTCTGATGCTGTGCCAAGGCCCACTGAGGATTCACACAGCCCACAAATGAGTGGTTATGCAGCATCTCCCGGAGAGCTGGAAAACAGAAAAACAGGTAAGTAATGGCATCCCACCAATACCTCTTTGCAGCCCAAAGCACCGAGTGCCAGAACTAGAGACAACAAATAAGCAAAGATGCCTGAACTAAACCTCTTGCTGAAAACAAAAACGAATGAGGAATAAAACATAACTAATCTTTTAAAATGCAACTAAGAACTATCGAAAGATTCAGGAATACTCAAAAATCACAATCTAAGACAAAGCAGGAACAGGAAGCCAGAGAAGTAATGAGAGCTCTGAAGCCAGCTTTATCCAAAGATACCAGAGGAACCTCAGGAATCATGAACCTTAGTTTTTTGCAGGCTCTGAGGTGTGGAGAAAGAAAACCAGAAGCCTAGGAATGGTTTTACATGGGGAATCTAACAGGAGCCCACTCCTCCAAGACTTGAAGCTGAGACCCCAAGGGTTGCACCCTCACTGTGAAGGAAAAGAGCCACTAACATGTCCCATGCCTCCTCTTCAAAGGGCAGTGAGCAAAACTGTCCACCCGCCTCAAACCCTGGTATTGGGAGTAAAGAAAAAATTGCATCCCTGAGAATTTGTGATCATAAGCTGGTCTTCGCAAACTTTTGCAGCCAGGAATTAACATGGAAAACCTTGAGTGCAGATTTTAGTTTAAACTGATTCTGGGGCTAACTGTTCCTCCAGGTCCCTGATAGAATCAAAGGCAAATTCCTTCTGGAGAAATTCATCTTTGATCCAGGCTTCAAACTATTCCCTACAGATAAAAGTACCAGGAACTAGCAGTCAAAAATTGTAAAACACACAAAGAAACAAGGCACCAAGAATCTGAATGCAGAAGAAATCATGACATCATATCTACAAAGGTTTCAGAGACTGGAAATATCGGCAAAGAAGATAAGGTAAGTATGTTTGGTATGCTTAAGAGGTATTAAAACAATAAGCGGCAGGGGACTATCAAAATGATGGATGAGAGTTCCAAAAGAACCAAATAAACTTTCTAAAACTGAAAAATATAATAGTTGAAGTTAAAAATCAAAATAGACTTAACATATCAGACAAAGTTGGCAAGGTAATTAACTAGAAGGTCGATCTAAAGAAATTATCCAGAATATAGGGCAGAGAGACAAAGAGATGGAAATTAGAAGTGATGAAAGACACTAAGCCTCAGCTTCTACGAAGCCCAACAAAATCCATACCTGAAACCCAGTGATATTGTAGGACACTAAAGCAGAGAGATCTCAAAAGCACTCAGAGACAAGAGAGATTACCCATAAAGTAATAAAACATAAGGCTGATAGCTAGCTGAATTTTTAACAGCAACAGTAGAAGCCAAGAAAATGACAGTTACGCCTTCAAAAAAAAAAAAAAAGCCGATCTGGAAATTTAAGCCCAACCGAAAAACTTTTCGAAATATGAATTAGACAAAGCAAAACTCAGTTTGCCACCCAAGGATGGATGGGCTTAGGGCAGACCATGAAAGGTCAGAGGGAAAGAATTATGAGCAAATATTATTTGCTAAATCCAAAGAAACTGACAATAGTAATATATTATGAAACAACCAGATATTTACATGAAAACTGTGAATCTAACACCATACACCAAAGATGAATTCCATGTGGAATAGAAATTTAAGCATATGTATTTTAGGAGACAATGCAAGGGCATTTATTTAATTATCCTAGAGTTAGGAAGAATTTCCTGAGTAAGATAAAAAGGCAAACCTGTAAACAACAATGCCTACATTAAATCTAAGAATTTCTGTTCAAAAAACAAGTGTTCATTAAAAAAAAAAATACCAGATGAGTCCTAAACTGGGGGAAGATATTCCCATGTAACTGATTACTATCTAGGATATATATAGAACTCCTAAAATCAGTTAGAAAAGACCAAAAACCCTACCGAAAAAAATGGGCAAAAAACCTGAACAGGTTCGTAACAGAAGAGGAAATATTCTTACTCAACTTTATCAGTAACTAGGGAAACGCAAATAAAAACCACCACCAGATACCATTTCACGAACAACAAACTAAAAAGTCTGACAATATCAAACTCTGGAGAAAAAGTGAAGCAAATGCAACTTCTTCGCATCGTTGGTGGGACTGTACATGTATCCGACCTTCATGGAAAACAATTCGTCATTTTATGACCCAGCAGTAACTCTCCTAAGCATACTCCCTGCAGCAGAGCTCCCCAACCAGTGCGCCAAGCTCTTGATCCTTTTACATGTGGGAAAAGGGATGCGGTGAGAGGCAGGGAGGAGGCCAGATGACTGCTCCAATGGCCTCCAATGGCAGAATGAACAAACATGCAGTATAGCCACAAAGTGGAATCTATCACACAGAAAAAGCAAACCAGAGAATAAGATGAATAAATTTTAGCAATACACACACACACACGCATACCTAAGATTCATATATACATATGAATTCATAAAATATATCAGAAACATACAGTATAATTGCATTTATATAAAATTTAAAACTTAGAAAACTTAGTAAGTTTTTAAGGGCTACAAATATGAGTGGTAAAACTGTAATAGAAAGAAACAAAATCATCATCACAAAATTTTGGTCTAGTTACCCGCAAGGGAGAAGAGACTGGGATGGGATAGGGAAGAAGGATGTAAGAGCTTCAGAGATGATGGCGCTGTTCTGTTTCTTTATGCACGTGTTCATCTGTTTCCTTCTATAGACCCTACGTATATTTTACAAATATGATTTTGCATTTACTAATCTATCTGTGTGTGTATGTGTTTTTTTTCTGAATGAATGAAAGAAGTAAAAATGCTACCACCATAATGGGGGCTGGGGAATGAGGGGCTGGAGACAATAGGGCAAGGGTCTTAGGGACAGCAATAAGCCAGTACGTGACATTTTTACTATACCTTTTTTTAAAGCCTGGGCACCACAACTGAATTCTTATATTGTTACATAAGTTCTGCAACACTCCCTGCTCCCCCCATAAAAAGGAGCTTATTTCTTCATTTTTAGAATAAGTGTTCCTCTCTGTTCCCACTGGAAACTTAAAGTCTCTGCAGGATGTTCTGCGTAGGCGGAAAATGATTATTTTAAAAGCTGGAGAACATCAAATAATCTTGAATAATGAGGCACTGGAGGAAAGAGAAAGCAGTATGATCCACTGAAAAAGGGTCAGAGCTGTTTCCATGCAGTCCTGTCATGGAGCGCTCTGCCGCCTCCACAGCTACTGAAGTGCGGCCGGGCCAGCAGGGGAGGGAGGAGGCGTCTGCTCACCGGCCCAGGCTTCCAGAGTTGCTCTTTCAGCCAGGCAGCGAGTTAACCAAGAAGACAGGCGGGGCTTTGTGAGGACCTGGACCACTTCGTGGCCTCTTATCAGGACTTCGAAGACTCACGGTTCATTCCTCCCCCACGTATCCACACAGCACTGGAACTCTGTGGGCATTCCCTGCCATTCTGCCAGCAGCAAAATGGGACAAAATCCTGTACTTCGAAGCCAGACCACACATCCGAGATTACAAAGGAGGCCTTGGGTCTCAGCAGGGTTTTCCAAGAAGCAGCAAGTAAAGCCAAACCCCAGGCAAGGGTGACCAGTCCTCTAGTTCCTGGCAGCCATCTGCAGACTAGAAGCTCCGCGCCCTGCTGGACTGCCTGACAGCGGCCTCCGGGCGCCGGTAGCTTTGGTTGTTGCCTGAGATGATCAAGAAGCCCTCCCAGGCAGACTCACCCTGGGCTCTCGCTGTTACAGTATCATTCTACCTTATGCTGCGGCCAGTTGTTTACCTGACAATCCCCACAACACTGTGGCATGTGAACGCGGGGTCATGGCTCATCTGTGTCATGTTCTGCCTCAGGGCTCGGCAGGGCACATTCTGTACCGAGAAGATACTAGACAAATGTCTGCTGAATGGATTTCATGAACAAAGAAAAAGTCATCTGCTGACAAACAATATCTGTTTGCACATTTAGACGCAGGACTGTTTACCAAAGACCAACAAAATAAATTAAAATTGTGGATAAAACGTTAAGCACACTTTGATATTCGAATGAGAGCAAATAACTTAGGATATTCCTTATCCTCATTAATTGACAGACCAAAATTATGAGAGCAGCAACAAGTTCAATCACCACTAATCCGAGAAGAGCCCGATTCCATGGAACACCTGAGTGGAGCCTGAGCCAAAAATTAATCTCACTTGTTGGTCTAAAGTGTGCCCACCAGGAATTTCAGCAGATGCAAGAGAGGTATCTGCCTGAGAGTTCAACTTTGACTTCTCTTCGAAATAAAGATTCTAGGGCTTCCCTTCCCAGGCTGCCCCCCTCAATCATTTACTCCTTACTGAGCAAATGCCACATGCCAGGCACTGTGCTGGGCACCAAGGATGAAGCAGGGAGCTCAACAGACAAGACCCCTGCATGGACATGCAATACACTGATGAAATAACCACACGGGTAAGTGCAACAAAGAAGGTGTCACAAGGAAAGTACCTCTTATCTCTTTCCTGGGCCAGGGGCACAAGTCTGTGGCAGAGCAGCCAGGCTCTTGGGCTATTAAGGTGCGTGGCCGACCTCACCTACTCTGAGTTTCAGAGAAATCCTTGCATAGCATTCAACTCAAAGAGAGCAAGGTTCCCCTGCCTACAGCTATGCTTAGAAACCAAGGGCCAGTGTGCAGGTCCCTTCCCCTGAACAGAAGCTTGAAGCTTAAAGAGCACGTGCACGGTATCTCGGGTGTTTATCACAACAGCCCAGGAAGGGCTGTAGTAGCAGCTTCATTTTTCAGAGCAGGAAAATGATGCCCCAAAAGGTGAACAGACTTCCAACTGGCTCGGGAACAGTGCAGCTGGCAGGAGCTTCCGCAGAGCTCTTCTGGCTCCAAAGGAAGTGCTCACTCCACACCCTCAGTGCAGACAGCTGCTCCCTCCACAAGACCCTACACCAGCCACAGTGTCCGGGATCAGAATCACACAGTGTGCTTGTCCTGCACAGCCAGGTGATCTAGTCTGGCATCTAAATATTGGGTTGGCCTCCCTGAGGGCAGGCCGTGTGGGAACAAGTCACCCTCAACAAGGCAGGTACCGGGGATGTTCCAGCTAATCTTTCCTCTCCACCACTTTCCATTCCATTTCCTCCCCTTTAAAACAGAACAAACAGCATTTGCTTTCTCTCTTATAAAACTATTCTAGAATTAAATGAGATAACATCTATGGATATACAACTTTAGAAGATTTAGATTCATCATCTTAGCCTCAGCAATGAACTCCAAACCTGATGACATAACACAGGTTATTTTTATATCGCACTGAAAATATATAGTTTGCACCTATTCAGAAACTAATTGAAATTATAACTTAAAATAGCCTGCTTTGCATAAGGGAGACAAAACTTTAAAGAAGACTGAGTAAGTTCCAAATCTGAGGTAGTCTGTCCATTAAAACTACTGTGAGGAAGACTGCTAAATAAATCAAGCCACAGCCTACCTTTCTTATTTTAAATGGTTTTAAAAGCTCCCAGCTTGAAAGCCAATAAGAGGGAAAGAGCAACCAGAGCGAATCTTCATGGAAACAAAAATCAGAAGTCAACCGGCAGCTACTTCCACAACTGGCAAGACCTTAATCACAGGAAGTTTTTACCCTTCCCAATGGTAGAGACACCCATATTTCCCCACACATGCAGACAAAGGCCCAGAGTGCTAAGAAAAGAGAGAATGAGCAAAGAAGGCAAATTAAGGCCTTCCTGAACTCATTTGAACAAGTGGTGACTGAGACAGAGAAAATGTAAGAGGTCACCAAGTCAGAGCAGCTATTCTAAAAGGTTAAGAATTAGTGGGAAAGGCACCCAACTGTTCCTCTGCTACCCACTTCCTTTAAAACAAACCCAGGCTGTCATATTTTAAGACACATTATAAAGCAGTGTTGAAATGTAACTATATTACTCAAGAAATGTGCCGTAGGTGAAAAGCGGGACAGCTATGGCTAACTTGTGTAAATTCAAGTGCAGAGCTGCCATCAGGAGCCTGGAGCCGTGATGTCTACACTTGGAGCACGACGGTTTGACTCATCAGGCAGGGTCAGGATTGTTGTTAGGGACAAGTTGCTGTTATACATTCTAATCCCTAGGTCACTTCATTGCTGGGAGGTGACTGGCCCCTTTTATATCCTAAAACCATTTAGTTAGTTTTGAAGTAACGGGGACCAAAATGGAGTTCTCCATTCAGGTGTTCAGAAAAGCTATTTGTGAGGAAGACGATAATGGATTTATTACTCTGTCTTCGAGATATAAAAGTATCTACCGATTCTTTACTCTGTAATAAGTGTTTTACTTACATTTTATCTCTAATTAGCACAATAATCTTTAAGGGTAAAATTAATCTCATTTTGCAGATGAGAAAAAACTGAGGCACAGAAAAGTTAGGTCATGAGTCTAAGGTGACACGAAAGTGGTAGTGCCCCCAAAGTCTGCGCACCTTCAGCAACAGCACAGGATTAGAATTTTGCTGATCATTATGCTGCTTTAAGTAACAAACTGACGGTTATTTAAATGGCAGCTTTACTCTCACTCCCATGGTTTAATGAGAATACTGACTGATTCTAATTAAAACCAGAGACTATTTTTTTCCCATCTCTCCCAGTTGAAAATTGTCATAAGCTGCTGCTGTTGTGGATTAGTAAAGGAATGGAGGTTTGCTTAGCACACTGCCATGGCCATCTTAACTTGAGTATTTTCTGCATTTCCAAAAACTGAATTTTACCAGTTCAGGCCCTTGGAGTCCCCAAGAGACCTTGGCACTTACGTACTCTCATGTCCCCTCTCATTAATTTCTTCCTGGAGAGTCAGAACACTGGTGAGGTTAATGATTCTTCTACGAGGGGTACAAGCTGCTGTCATTTCTTTTCGGGACTCGTCTTCCACCATTTCCACATCAGAGTCTTCCCGATGTCTCTTTCTGCAATAAAGATAAGGAACTGGCAAATATTACCGTTCTTTAAAAATATATTTTTTGAATTGAGCTAAATTTTGTGTGTTGCAATTTGGAGAAGAGGGCAGCTTCTGCGTGCTGGGTCTGCATAGCTGGGGAGGGATCCTGTGCTGGTGGCAGGCCAGCGAGGTCAGTCTCTTCCACGGCACACTGCTTATGTCACAGCCCACAGATCCCAGCGGCTGGGGGCTACACACAGTCTAGTCTAGCGTGCCTCCGTGGAGCGGCAGGGCTTCCAGCAAGTGAACTGACCTTGCCAAGGCTCATTCATTCGATCTTCCATCTTCCTATCCATCAGACACTGTTATAATACCAACTACACACAGCCATGAACAAGATAGTCAAGGTGCCTGCCCTCACGATGCTTACTTTCTAGTGGGGGAATCAAACAGCAAGAGAAAAAAGATCATTTTTAGTATTTGCTATGAAGAAAATAAAACAGGGTACCATAATAGTATGATGGGGATGTGAGAGAGAGTGCACTTGAGATTAAATGGACAAAGAAGGCCTCAACATTTGAGTTGAGACCTGACAAGCCAGCCTTCCTAACTCACGGGAACAGTGAAAGCACAGAGTTATGGTAAGAAGCTCAGTGAGCTCAGGTCAGCTACAAGACCAGTGTGGCCAGAACACCATGAGGGCAAAAGAAAAGGTGGGCCTTAGGGAGTACAGGGGGATTTTATCCCAAGTGCAATGGGAAGCTACTGGCTTTCAGCAGAGGAGTGATACAATCTGATTTCTGGTTTAAAAAGATTTCTTTGACTGCTGTGAGGCTGAAGAGTTTGTGGTGTTAGTTCCTCAAATGATAAACAGAAATGCAATACTTCCCGCAAGGCTGTTAAGAGCATGAAATGAGATAATGTATGTAAAATACCTGGCATGTAGTGAATGCTCAGTAAATGTTAGCATCCATTATTATTCTTTGAGGAAAAATCTTTAGAAGTCATCTTGCTAGACTGACTAGGAAATGAGCAAACTACAGTTAAGTAACTCATCAAAGTTCTGATGGCCAATCAGTGCCATGGTTTCAGTGGTCAGCCACCAATGGATGTGCAGTCTTGGGCAGATGACTTCACCCTGAGCTGCAGGTTCAGGACCTGAACACATTAAATGATGAATATCTGCCTCGCAGATTTCAGTGGGATGTCTTTCAAGAACCTGCAGATGGTATACTGGAAATGCTCAAAATTAAATGACAGTCATTATTTCTGCTATTCCTGCCCTCTTTCTCTACCCTCGCTCACCACTAGCTCATGTGCTTCAGGGAGTTTCATAATTTGAATGAGAAAGTGTGTTCTTCCTGAAAGGAATGAAAGCAGCTTCGAGTAGGATGAAAGAGAATTTTCTAGGTATTTTAGGTTTCCTCCTCTAGCCACTTCTGCTGTTGAGACTTTATCAAAATTCCTTACTTAAAATAAAAGGTAAATCTGATTTTTTTTTTCCTGATGTATTTTTAACTAATACTTGGAATTATGGACATTTAAGATATTTCAAAGGCCACTGTGATGGGTGACTCTCAAGATATGGTCAAAGGCAGACAGTGGACAAGGCCACAGCACTGACCCATCAAAGGCAGAGACCAAGTCAGGCACAGAGAAGATACAAACGGTTCACGAAAACATCCAATTTAGAGGCAGTTTTAGCAAAGAACAAAGGAGGCAAGTTCCATTTTTCCCAAAGGCCATACCTGGGGTTGCCCAGACTAGGAGGGGATGCTCCCTTCTCTGATGTTTCTGAAGCCCCCTTTGGTGCCACCCCCTCTGAGCTCTGACTCTTGGCAGCCACGTCAGCAGGAGCTGGGATTTCAAGCATTTCCTCATCCTGCTGCTTGGCACTAGAAGTATCTGTCCTGTCCTCTGGGACAACGACCTGGGGCTGACTGGACAGGGCCTTGCTCCCAGGCTGCAGAAAGGCATCGAGCTTCTGTTCTCGGGAATCTGTGCGGACCATCTGGTGGGCATACACCTTGTCACCACTTCCGGAAGTAGAAGAGAGGGTCACACCCGTTGTGGATTTAACTACCTCCCCAGAGGGGCCGGCAAGGCCTGGCAGTAAAGTCTGTGACAAAAAAGAAGGCAGTAGGAAAATTCAGAATATGAAGTCTAGAAGTCCAGGTCCCCAAATGGATCAATACTGGAGAAAAGCTAGAACCTGCTATGTTTATCATTACAGAATTACTTTTAAAAGCAGTTCTGACCTAAATTTAAAGTATAACATTAAAGATATACAAATATAAAGTTCAAAAATTCAGCAAAACCCTTATGATCTTAAAACTGCTTAGAAATGTAAACATTAGTGTAAAGTTCTCATATTTGGGTTTTTCTTTTTTCTTTTTTGCTGTCATAAGAGAATTTTATTTTCTTATTCTGGTAAAATACATATAACACAAAATTTTCCATTTAACCATTTTTACGTGTACAGTTCTGTGGCATTAAGTTATTCACATTATTATGCAACCATCACCAGCATCCGTCTTTAGAACTTTTCATCCTCCCAAACTGAAATCCTGTGCCCATTAAACAACACCACCATTCCGCCCTCTCCCAGTTCTTGGCAACCATCATACTAATACTTATTTTATTCTAATACTTATTTTTAAATATACGTGTTTCCTAGCTCTGCCCACCCAAGAGGCCTAAAAGCAATGACCACCCAGTAGCTACGAGGACTCCGTGATCCCAGATTAAAGTCTCTAAATATCATTCACTACTAAAATAAATCAGAGTTTCTCGGAAAAATGGCCAGTTTCAAGGCTTGGACTGGGAAGGTACAAAGTGAACCTACAATAGCTTGTCATGCTAGAAACAAAGAAACTATCAAAGACTAATGAAATTGGGTCAAAAGTACAAGAACACCAGCTTGAAGGGGCTTTCATTGGTCTAAAATGGGATAATCTGAGCACCAAAAAGAAAAATTAGTATAATTAATTAAATTATACTGCTTTGTTAACAGCTATGACAAAATACTAGGAGAAAAAGATAAGGAGGGAGAGAAAGAGGGAGAGAGAAGAAAAGACAGAAAGAGGAAAAAGTCATTAAATGTCCCAGGAGATTGCTAGAACACTGACTCATTCTTTTGTAAATTGATAATTAAAGGGATAGCAATTATCCTTACTTTATAGTCTGAACTATATTTCAAGTAACCAAATAGCTCTAACAAATGAGGGAAAGTTATTCTATACAGAAGAATTATAGTTAATTAACACACAAAAATGATAAAATCAGAAAAACATAATTTTGCAACCTAATAACTGATTCAGGTAATGGGCACCAGTGAATGGTGAAACCATTAAGCTAAATATCAATGGGGGAACTTTATAATGAAGGAGTCAGGCTGTCACAGCTCAATTACCAAAATGACACGTCAGTATGCGCCTCCTGCTGGGATGTGATAGAAAGTACATGGCATCATCTACAAAGAATTGCTGCAAAAATTTTTTTAACTGGAATATAATCATGCTTGTAGATCTAATTTCCGGTTTAGGGAAATTTGGAGGGCTGTAACAAGTTAAATGTCACTAAGAAGCAGCAAACGGCCAATCCAAAATGTATGTCACTTTACAGAATTATCTTTAGAATAATCCAACAGGAATAACAAAAAAGGGTAGGGTGACTTTTCTAGTTGCAAAGACACTTAAAAATGACTTAAAAGACATGATAACCAAATATAATGAGTGGAACTGGAAACAGATATGAACATAGCTACTATAAAAGGACCTTTTTTGCACAATGGGGACATCTGAATATGGATTGGATATTAAATGATATTATTTCTATTAATTTTATTAGGTATAAGAGAACAATAGATTACACACAAAAAATATTTTCAATAGATTATACAAGAAAAAATATTTTCAAATGTATAATAAAGTACTAAGTAAAAACTAAATGCCTGGAAAGTGCTTTAAAACACGCCATATGTCATAGCTCGTTTTCTGAGGAAGTTGGTCTAAGGTCCCAGACAGAGGCAGAGTAAGAGGCCAGGCCTTGTGACTCCAGGCCTAGGGATAACATGACAATACCTCATGGTTAGGTTCAAAGATGGAAATGTTGCTAAAACTATCAAAATAATTCTTAGAAGGAAAGTCCTAAAGAAACAGGCAAAAATCTGGGCTCTCATGACCAACAGGACATATTTTAAGGCGGCAAAGGCACCGGAGAAGCAGCGGGATGAAAGCACCGTCACCTGGGTGAAGTACATCCTGGAGGAGTTGGAGCCCAGGAGCTTGCTCTCAATGTGCTGCTGCACCCGGTCCAGGATGCTGTCCTCATGCAGGAAGTGAACTTCGTGCTTTGTGGGGTGCACATTGACGTCTACATTCTGGGGGCTGATTTCTAAACTGGTAGGAAAAAGAGAACAATTACCTGAGATGGGAGGGGATGGGGGCGAAATGTGGTGGCCAAAAGACTTGGAGGAGGCCCAAAATGACACAGTGGTCAAAACTTCAAGGTCAAGTCTGAGTGACCTGGGTTCAAAAGCTGACTCTGCTACTGAAGAGCTGTGTAGCTTTGGGTAAGTGACAGAATTTTGCTTTGCCTCAATTTCCTCATTTGTAAAGTGGGAATTAAATTCACGTAAAGCACTTTGCATGTAACTGGCAAAGTTTTCTATGTCAGCTGTTATTATCATTCTAGAATTGGTGGAATTTCTTATTATGTCACCTGAGTTAAGTGACTTAACTTTTCTGCATCGATTTTCTCATCTGTTATCCTGAACCTGTCCCTTATTTATTTTTCAATATTATAAAAGGATCAAAACAAGAATGAGAAAACTTTCTATCATTAAAACATAAAACAAAAGTCAGATTAAATGCTGCGCCAGCTATCAATTTACTGCTGCAGCTCCAAATCCATCTTTCATTGTTTGCTGTGTGACAGCGGAGCTTTGCAATGTGATGCTTTATCAGTAGATGTGCTCTCTACTGAGCGACCCTGAGGAGGAAGGGGTTTCTCTGCAAGGTTTGGGGTAGTTTCTGCCTGGTTGACGGGTAAGATATGTTATTCATCTTTGTTTCTCTAGCACAGTGCATGGCACACGGGAGGCTCTCAGTGAGATTCTGCTACATGAGTGAGCAAATGGAGAAACACTATGCCCTTCACCTATGAGAAAGGGACAGGACATCCTTGTGCTAGTGGAGTATGGGACTCACTCAGATCAGGCTATTAGCAAGTCCATCTCTTTCAAAGAAGACAGCTGGACAGAATTTCCATTCCTTGTGAGCCTTGGGTAAGGAGTCTGGTATTGCATTACCTGAGGTACAGGAACGGGTGTGTGTTTTTGGGTAAATAAGCTGCATACACCGTTTCAATGGCTTTTCTTAAGGAGGCTGACTCTACCAGACGATCTAAAAAACAAAAAGAAAGTAACCAGTTCAAGACTGTCCTGAGGGTGAGGTGACAAGTGAACATTCATACCACGCCATGAAATCACCTCAAGAAGAACACCTCTGGGGTGACATCCATATCAGACTCCCAGAAAGGGCCACAGCTTCCCAGTATCTTTCTATGGGCTTGGGGCTCTCTCCCCTCCCCCAAGTAGCAGAAACAAGATAGAGCAATAAACTCTGCCTCCCTACTTCCCCTCCCTCAATCAGCACAGGTAAACTCCCTCTGTCCTTGCTGGGCACAGTGGGCAGTATGACATCAGCTCTCAGACTTCATTCTTGCAAACACATACGTGTGCCACATGCTGAGAGACAATATACTGGTGAATAAACGAATTCCAACTCCAAGTGGTAAGCACTACTAGAGAGAAGAGACATGTGTGCTAAAGCAGGGTCCCCAACCTTTTTGGCACCAGGGACAGGTGCTCCTATGAGAATCTAATGCCTGATGATCTGAGGTGGAGCTGAGGCGGTGATGCTAGTGCTGGGGAGCGGCCGCAAATACAGATGAAGCTTTGCTCGCTCACCTGTCCCTCACCTCCTGCTGTGTGGCCTGGTTCCTAATAGGCCACAGACTGGTACCAGTTCACAGCCCAGGTTTTGGGGATCCCTGTGCTAAATGGTGAGATGAGGGAGCAACTAACTCTGCTCAGGGACTTCCAACCGTGGGGTACCCACACTGAGTAATGAAGAGTAAGGACAAGTTTTCCGGGCATTTCAGGCAGCACAAATATCTGAATATATGTGGGAAGAAATTTAGGAAATGAGGCAGGTTTGAGGGTGTGGAAAATAAAAGCTGGGAGAGAGAAGACTAAATTCAGGGGAAGATCTATCTTCAGAAAACACAGCTCTCCTTTCCCCCAGACAGATGACCTGCTGATCGTCTGTTATCATATGTCAGTGTAGCCAAGAATATGTCACATCTTTTTATTTCCAATGAGAGAAGCAGCTGTGATTTTATCAGTGAGGAAACTATTCTCTGAGTGCTCATTAAATCCGCAGCTTCCTCAATAAAGTCACCATATTCTGCTCTCTAAAGTGTCCTGATCACAGGCCTGGAGCAGGTGTGGGCACATGACAAAAGGAAAGCTGGAGGCCCTCTGCTGAGATTTCTGAATCTAAGACATGCCAAAGGAATGTTCTTTGTCCCTGCCACCCAAGTGAGCCTGCAGAGTGTGTAGATAACTGAATGGCATGCGTAAGAGTCTGACCTCTCTTTGCTCTCGGGAACCTGGCATCAGGACCAGATTAGCTGATGTTAACACAGAGCCCGTATGGTAACCCATCCCTCCAGAAGCATGAACATGAGCTACTCAGACGGCACTTAACACTGATCTCTGCTTGTCTGTTCTGTAGCCAACACATGTGTTACAAAGCAATTTTTCCTCATGGTTAGGAAAAAACCATGAAAAACATTTTCTGAGCCTTGATTAAAGCAAGTTTTATATCAGTCTTAAATCTTTCCTAACAAAGTATGAAAAGATCCTGCTAATATAAATCAGTTTAACAGAATGTGTCTGTAAAATACTGGCTCTCTCCTCATTATTTCTATATTGCTCTGAACTGCTTTAAATATGTATAATTTGGGACATTTATAGATGATTTATAGACATTTATAAATGGCAGGGGAGACTATACTATTTCCAATAGCAAAACAAAACAAAAAATATGAAATATACGAATTTCTTTAAACAATAAAGGACCTATATCATAAAAATGATAAGAACTGAAAAAGAGAAGAGATGTATCTTGTTTCTAAATGGAAAATGAAAACCGGGGTCAGACCATGTTTGGGACTGTTTGCTTTTGCCCTGTCACTGTCTCTGAAAACCATATAATATGAAATTAAGTAAAAAGAAGTAGAATACACAGTAGTATTTGCTTAACAGGCAGCAATCATGTCAACGAACAGTATGTCAGCAGAGAGATAAGGACTGGAAAGGAATCTGAGAAAAATCCAAATGTTAAAGGGCTTAGCATTCAATTATTTTAATAATATTGCCTACACCCAAATATCCCTCTCTCTGTGTCTCGCTATGCAATTTCAAAAAGAGGACCTTGCTCTAAGGAGAACAAAGATCTGCCTAGGGCCTGCTTGGAAAGGCTCTGATGCCAGCAGGCAATGAAGAGGTGCTGGCTCGCAGCGGCCTGTCTTCCCCTCTCCCAAGCTCCCCCTTAGAGGCAACAGCCAATCAGTAATGAGCATGTCTCAGAGGGCCGGGCAGACGTAGGCCAGAAATTATAAATGCTTCCTAATCAAACCACATTTCAGCATGAGCTGCTCCTGTGTGTAATCAAATCTGTGGATCGCGAGGTTTCCATGGGCCCATAAAATTCCGTGGACAGATTTCCTTACTTGGCTCTTTTTTACTTACGGTTGATGAAGAGTAAGAAGATGCACTTCTTCACCGAGTAGTTTGCATTGGATATGTAGCCCTTCATTTTGAAGGCTAATGTTTTATCCTCACATCCAACTTCTATCAATTCTCTGGTTGGAAAAAGAAATGTTGAGGCTTTTGAAAATACTGGAAAATTCAAATGTTATAATCAGAGTTGGAAAAATCAGAGCTCCTTCCCATAAACAGTCATATGAAGACCCCAGAGGTGCTTTGTTGAGGTCGTCTGGCCCACCTATCAGTTCATCTCTCTGTCCAGTCACCCATCCACCTGTCCGTCCACCCATCTATCCACTCACCCACCCAGACAGTATTTTCTAGCACCTGTGCTAATGGCCAAGCAGCACTCTAATTGCTGGGACATAATGACAACTCCAAGCTCCGATATCTTATTTTGCTGAAAATTTATGTATCTTAGTAACAACATCGCAGAGATCAGAGTCCCAACAAACTTATCTCTGCTGAATCCCTTACTACAGTGAATCATACCATAGTGGGGCTCCAGCGTGGTGCTGCCTAGAGTGTGTTTAAGGGGAGATCAGGTTAATAAGGGAAAGGAGGTCCTCGCAAGGCCACACTCATTTCTGCCTGAGGCCCTTCCCCAGCAATGGTCCTTCTGCCTGGTAAGCTCCTATTGTCAGTTAGTTACCCCTCAGTTACTCCTCCTTAGCCCTCAGATCTCAGGAATTACTTTTGCAAAGAGCCTATGACTATCCTCCTCCCTGACCCTAAGAGATTCTCCTGTTGTGCCTTATTATTTTTTTCTTTGTGACATCTAGCACAATCACTAATGGATGGCAGAATTATTTCATGTGTCTTTCCAACTAGAATGAGTCCTCTGAGGACAAGAATCATTTCTGCTTTATTACCTACTATATATCTCTACCTTATAGCACAGCACCCAGCGAATAACAGGCACTCAATAAGTTTTTGCTGAATGTATGATGGAAGCTTTTCATGCAGTACTCTTGAGTATCTGAGCAGAGAATAGAGCTTGTAGTGTTTCCCACACACAGTGAACCAGCAAACCCTTTCTTCCCCAAAATGTCTCAAGAGGCTGGTGTTCTGAAAACACGCTTTGGGAACTGCTGCCCTGTGGGATTTCTAATCTCGTAAAGTCCCTAGGAATTTCATAACAACTAATTCCGAGTTTTAAAATTTAGCTAAGAAGCTCTTAAAAGTTTCACTGTACAAAGAGCTCTTTGCTCTTGGAGCACAATTTAAAACAATTTAGTAACAATTAGAAAGAAAAGGGTAATTAAAAGCAAGTTGGCTATTCCCTAGTTAAAAACTTGCTTTTGCTCAAAGAATGAACAATCTGTCCTTCAAAGTAGAAAACTGGGTTCTGGGACTACTGCTAAGATTACTGGAAAAACAGAAGTGAGGGGCTGTCCCATTTATCTGTGTATCCCAGCTCCCGGTGCATGCCTAGCATATGGATGGGTATTTTCACCCTCAAACTATGACACAGGCACTTTGGGCTTTGTAAAGTCCTGAGATTTAGCTAGGAATCAGTAACAGACATGGTTGTTCTGGTGGTAGTGGAAATGATGGCAAAGAGGAGTACCATGAAAAATCTCTAAAATAAGCAAAGTCCCCTCCTAGGCTTTCTTTGACTACAAAGATTTGGTGACACTCACAAATCTGCCTGCCACCAGACAGGGAAGTCTTTAAAGGCAGGAAATATTATAATCGTCTTTACCTCCTCAACTTCTGGCATAAAGCCTAGAACATGAGAGGCGAGTAATAAATGTTGGATGATAATAAAAGAAATCCTAAAGTGATGATAAAAGAAATAAAGGAAAAGAGGGAGCACTGGAGAATAAAAGAATTCTATATGCTACAAATATTTTGAAGACAGAGACCAATGAGGACACACTGATTTAAAGCTGGACCATCTAAGAGATAACATGCACCCAAGAAGTGCTGGTTATATGACATTAATAATTCTATTAACAAATCTGAAGCATGAAAACAAGCCTGCATATTTGATTAAAGCAAACACTTAAAACAGATGCTATTTAATCTAAAATAACGAGAGGGAGTGCGGAAGATTTTTTAAAATATAAGTTATCAACATACCGGCTAACAGCATTTCCAAAGATGGAGCGAATATTGTCCACAGTTGTGGCACCGGGCAGTGTTCTAACATCGGCTACTGTCTCACCTTGCTGATAAACAGAACAGAAGATACGACTTGCTGTTTCACAGTTACGACTGAAACATCACAGCCTTATCTTCACAGGATATAAAAAAATCCTGTTTCTTTTATAATACATAACCATCTCCTATGAATCAATAACTTACCTTTTTAACGGAGAAACTAATGCCTGAGTTATGTATTGAATATCTGGCAAAGAAAAAAAAACCAAAATGAAACAGTAAGCAAAGAGTGGCCAAATGCACAATTTTAGTTAAATTGGTGGAGTTAAGTGATACAAAGATATACATAAACAAAAATATCTTCATATATCATATTTTACCCATAGGAAAATAAGCCGGCAGAGACTTCATAGAGATATCAATGTTAAATGTGGCTGAATCAAACTAAAAACAGGGTTCCATTTTTCATTTATAGCTTGCTGACTAGACTTAAGAACATCTCAACACAATTTCCTCCTTGCCTACAGTTTTATTTTCATAAACTCAAAAGGTCTGGGTTGCCTCAAGGACATCTTCAAAACCTAGACCCTAGCTTTAACAACCCCTGTACTCTTTTGTTCTCTCCCTGAGCCCCTCAATAAAGTCTCTCCTCACCGATTTTTTCTTTGACCCAAGGCCCTATCGCCCAGTCTCTCCTCAGATAAATATTATTACTCCTCCCTCCATGGGCCCCATGAACTGTGCCTAGCAAAATGCATTTATCCAGTAACGATAATTCACTTTACCACATCTAGAACCAAAATAGCCCTCCAGAGCTCCTTTATTTCTGGGAAGTAATATTATGATACTGATTTATACAATTCCAGGGAAAAGTGAAGTAATGATGTATAAGTCTGTTCCACTTTATTAGTAGTAAATGTTTTATTCATTTTTGATTTTTCAGAAATACTGAAAAATAGTTAACATATCTGTGTTGTTACAATTCAAGGACACTCAGGCTTAGAGAACCCATGCTGGAGCCACTGTCCCAGCAGATTAAGTCCCTATCATGGGCATGGTGTTACTTTCAGCTGCCCTGAACCCATTCCCCTTCTGTTAACGGCCTCTAGTCTCCCAGTCCATTCCGTCTGATATATCTTTAGTTAGATTGTCAATCAAGAAATCTTCTCTCCATAGATGTGGGTGCAAACTACGCCAACCAGACGCACTCTCCGAGAAAACAGACTCTTGAGCAAAATTAGGAAAAGGATGAAAACAATTGGAGCAGGGTCACGTCATTAAATCCCTGAAGCCACCCTGGTTCTCGTCCTTCCCAAGGAGCAGCTGTCCAGGCTCCTTTCCACTTGGTGAGTCACTCCTAGCCTTCCAATAAATTTATTTTGGGCTTGAGATAGCTAGAGTCCGTTTGTTTTGCTCATCACCAAAGAACCCTCACTGATTCAGAGACCAATTACTGTCTCCTGGAGACATGGGAGAAAACTCAGAATTAGTGGTTAAACATTGACCAGATACCATTCGTAGGCTAGTACTGCTGTACTCTGTGTATGCAGCTCAGCAACCGCCGTCAGTTCACAAGCACTGGGACACATTCCTTTGGTGAGAGAGCTCAGAGACCCACGCCCAGAGTTTGGACTGTACCTGCCAACGACTTCCAAAATTTTCCCATACTCTTCACTTGGATTTTTTAAAGCTTTCCTCCTCGTGGATATGTTGTAAAAAAGGTCCTCCACCTGAACAGAAGATTGATTTTTCTTGTAAATTCATAGAAGTATATGGATGTAGAGACCCAAGCTACCCACCTAAAGCTGGGTCTTAAGGCAGAGAATCCAGCTATATTTATGAACAATGTGGTTCTAAGCACTGACTGGGAGATGGGGGAGAGATAGGGCAGACTTAACAAAGGAAAGTAAGGGTATTTTTCCAGCATCCCACATTCATTCACTGACTTCTCAAATAGGTGCTGGAGGCCATCTCTATGTCGGGCTCTTTGCTTTGTCCTGGGAATATGAAGACAAGTAAAGCAGTATTGCCCAGGATAGCACAGGATTTACTGGGGCAAACATAAACTTACAAACAATTATAACATCACATGGCATTCAAACCTATTTTTCAAACTAAAAATAATTACAAAATTTCTGAGATGATCTGGACTTCTTGGAAATCACATTGCAGTTACCTGGTACAGGATCCCTCTTAACATGCATTTCGAAGCACATGTTCATTTCTGCCTCCTGCCTGCCTCGTGAAGCCCAGGGCTTAGAGTTTCAGGGAGATGTGCTCTAGCCAGGGCTGGAGGTGGAGACAGGATGTATAACAGGACAGTGGGGTGCTTTACAGGACCATAGAAGAGACCAAATGTGGCACCACAGAAATAAGTGTAATGGACTTTCTCCTGAATAAGATGCAGTTATATTACTCAAATGCCCTCTGAGTGGGCAGGTATTCATTACTCCATTTGATAGATGAGAAAAGTGAGGTTAAGGGACATTAAACAACTTGCCTCTGGACATACAACCATTGAGTGGCAAGGCTGGGATTCTAACTCACATCTTCTGGAGCCAAGCCAACGACCCTGCCACTGATTTCTGCCATCCAGGGAAAAGGATCTCCCAGCCTCTTAAAAAAGATGACAGGGTGAACAGGCTGCCATGCCACAGAAGCCAATAGTCATTTCTCTTGCTTAGGGAGTCATACCTCGGGGCTTCTACTAACTAGTAGAGATTCACTTTATTATTACTTTGAAAGTTGAGATAATTTTATTTTTTTTATTTCAATATTTATACAAAGCTCTTTTTCAACAATTTACCCTGCCACATGCCCCTCTTACCGTGATCTGAGTCCCCTGATTGCCTGCACATGGTTTAGGAGGAGCTTTCAGCTTTCCATCTGAGTAATTTGCTCTAATCAGGAAATATAAGAAATTATTAATATCTAAAACAAAACAGAAACTTATCCAAAGAGGTAAAAAAAAATTATATCAATGATAGATTAAAATATATGCATGTGATAAACTGTCTTAATTACCACTTTCCTCTTTAGTTTTCCACTACTTCTATAATCATTCTAATTGGATAAAAAAAATCCATGTTTTTCTAGCAAATGTTGCTTTTTCGCTCCTGAGTTCCGAGCTATAAATAACAGTTTTGCCAGTGCCTAAGATGGCAGTAAGATTTTTTTCAGGAATTCTGTAATCATTTACTGAGGGGCTACCACACATCAGGCCTGCAGAGGCCTGGTAATAAAGAAAGGCCTTGGAAAGCTCTTGATCCAGCAAAAGGATGGACTTTTGCCGAAAGTGTAGAACAATGGGCTGAATGATCTAGAGAAGGAAACATTTGGCCTGGGGTGAGAGTGGGGGTGGGTAAAAGTCTCACGGAAGAGGTAACAATTCATCAGGTAACAATTCATCGGGGATAGAGGGAGGAATTATTTCAGGTGGAGAGAGCAGAGAAGACCATCCAGGAAGAGAAAAACATAAAGCTTTAGAATATGTGGCAGCTGGGGATGTGTAGAGAGAAGAGGTTGAAAGGTGGACTGAGACCATGCTGGGAGGGTGCTGGTTGCTATGGTGATGACTCTGGATTTCATTTGGCCATGGAAAGGAGCCACTAGAGGTCCCAAGCAGGAGCATAACATGATCCCAGAAGTGAAGAAATGGAAATTGTGTCCCAAGCTATATAGGAAGACATTAACCCATAAATGTCTCCTTATTTTGTGAGAAGGGCTTCTAATCATATCAGCCGCTCAGATCCCAGGGCAATTACAATTCACACAGAGTCAAACTCTTCTAGCATCAGTGCTGTATACTCTGAAATGCTCCATCTTCCACTACACACCTTTGTCTTAAGACTGAGAAACAGGCAGAACTGCCCTTATTGAAGCTATTTTCTATATTAACTTACAATCTATATGATAAAAAAATTCTCCTTTGGGGGCATGAATTAGGTACTCCTGCTTGTCTGAATGGCCAGTGCTTATAAAAACAAAGATGTGATTTTGATTTTTTAGAAAAATTTTGATTTCTTTAATCTGCTTTTGCTCTGCTCTGTGGCCATTTATCAGCCTCTGAAAATTGCGCCAGCATAATAGTCAGCGGCCATCCATGGGAAGGCAATCCGGCACAAGCATGCACATGTGGCGGGGAGCTGATGGCTCATGAGCCAGCGAAGGAACTGTGAGGCTCCAGTATCCCAGCCACAGGCCTGTAATTAGCTCAAAGTGATACCCCACTGAGGAGGCAAAGGGCAGAATAACATCTGCAGCTACCACTTACTTAGAGTAACTCTGGGTAATAGACACCTTGCTATGCACTTGTAATATGTCATGTCTTATCTTTTAAAAATTCATGAAGTAAGAGAATTACCTAATAATCATCCCTGTGGATTACCAACTAATACAAAGAGAGGAAAAAAAAAAAACAACTTAGCCAAGATCTTGGCCAAAAAAGATTAACACTGATGTTTAGATAGAATTACTTTGAGATGCAGGCAAAAAGCACATCTCTAGATGAAAATACATGAATAAAAGAAGACAGCACTTTACCTGTATGCACACTTTCCATCAGCTGTTTTGGTTGTAATAGTGACATGAGCCACATGGCTTATGCTGGCCAAAGCCTAAAGAAGAAAAGAAAATGGAATGAAAGAGAAACTCACTGCTGGGTTACCCCATGTCATGTCGTTAAGGGAAAGCTTATCTGAACTGCCTCTTCTATTTTGTATTAAGAGATGCAACAATGAGCATTTTGCTTACTTACACTGATGACATGTTAAAAAAATAAAAAAAGGCTATCGAATTCAATCTGTAGCATAATCATTAAAACAAGGAGGAAAGAAAAAAAGTGTGTGTGTGTGTGTGTGTACGTATATATATATATACTTTGTGTGTGTGTGTGTATATATATAGGCCAAAAGGAAACACACTAAAGCATTAATGTGTTAACAGCAACTGAGTTCAGATATAGTTATAGGTATGTTTAATATTCTCAATGATTTGTCTTGCAACAGTTTTAAAACTTGCCTTCAGAAATGGATAACAGTCACTTCAAATAGACAATATTGTATACTTTTAGTTAAAACTGTTTTCTGTAAGCAATTACATGTTAAGAAATATAAATTTAAAATTATGCAATCGACATAAAAAATTTTTTTAAAAAGTCGTGACCATTTTTTCCCTTATAATCAAGATTGGTTTCCTAGGCCTTTGGAATCTGCATCATCTTTCATGAGGACATCATAAATGCAACCAGGCACTGGGATGAGGTCTGCATGACAGCATCACAGGATAAAGTGAATGTAGCCCACGGCAGGTTTAGTTTATTAACAAGGAAGATGGCTCAGGCCAAGAAATCACCAGATCATTGCTGGATTTCCCTGGTTTATGTTAACTGAGTTAATTTTCATTATTCAAAATGTAAATGATTTTGAGATCTGTGTAAAGAAGGACATTAAATATACACAGTACTATAATACATCAGAAAGAGAGAGTGCCACTGGCACGTGGTCCTGCTGTTTCGGAGGCCTTTGTACTGGCACTGGAGGCAGTAGAGAGGAGCAGAGACTCTGGAGTCAAACTCGTAGGTTCCATTCCCCACTCTGCCACTTTCAGCTGGGTGCCCTGGCCATGCTTCTTAATATCCCAGTGCTAGTTTCCTCATATGTAAAACAGGATAATAATAGAACCTACTCTGCAGAACTGTCAAGAGTAAAAGAGTTAATACATACAAAGTGCTGAGAACCATGATGGCACAGAGAAATCCCTCAATAAATCTTCCCCTTTAATTACAGTAAGAAAAATAACCCCAAAGATACCCCTACAACTAGGCTAAGGCTCCAGGAGGTCATGGGCTTAGAACTAATGCAGGAAAATACAAAGCCAGAATAAGGCTGCTTTGCTAGGGCTTGATCTGAGGCATATTTAAAATTAGGGAAGCCTCAGGGCAGACAGTCTAGTATAGCCCCTACCTGCAACACTTTGGGGCTCACTGTGAGCCAGAGGATGCTTGAGACCACTCTGGTTTTATCTAAATTACAGTGACTGGGTCATGGCTGCCATTTAATTTTAAAAAATTAAATAAAAGTAATACATGCACATGATGAAGAATTGAGAAACTACAGAAAGGCCTAAAAGGAAAAGTAATTGGCTCTACTCCCCTCCCTACCTTCACTCTCATTCCACCCAAACAGCTACTCCAAACAGTTTCTCTGGTACCCCAGAGCCTCCAAAAGGGAATACAGCACTGCCAACACTTGTATTTTAGCACAGTGAGACCGAGTAACATCCATGTCTTCTGACCTCCAGTACTGTAAGATAACAAATTTGTGTTTTTAGCCCCTAAGGTTTATGGTCATTTCTTTCAGCAACAATAGGAATCTAATACAAAGTGTTTGAAAAGTATACATATTTTTACTTATGAGTATTATTTCTATAAATTTATCCTAAGGAAATAGTTGAAGAAAACACATTGTATGAAAACACATGAAGATTCACCAAAGCATTAAACAGGAAATAATGGCAAAGAGCATAAACATTCAAAAAGAAACCATTTGAATAGACTATAGTTACATGTAATAGCATCATATGTAGCTATTAAAATTTATGTATTAACCAGGTACTGTGATGGGGTCTATGTAACAGCATCTCAGGTCTATATATACAGAAAATGAAAAGACAGCCACAGAATATTATCACAAAAATATAAGATCCTATTTTTAGTCTGAAAAACATTTTTATCTATTTTCTATATCACATATTCCTATGCTACATCGCATAATTTCATCCACAAATATTTCAGTATGTATCTTAAAAGATAAAAACTAAAAAAAACTAAAAAAAATCCATGATATTATTTTTAACAATAATTTCTCCTTCATACTGTCAAATAACTACTCTGCGTTCAGATATGTCTCAAAAAATTTTTTACAGTATGCTCAAATCCAAGTAAGATCTATACATTGGAGCTGCTTCATGTGTCTCTTAAATCTCTTTTAATCTACAGGTTCATGTCCTTTCTCTACTTTTTTTCTTGTAGTTCATTTGTTGAAGGAAATAAGCCTTTTATCACGTATTTTCCCAATCTCAGTATCATTTATCATGCTCCCTTGGCCTCTATATTTTCTGTATATTGGTATTTAGATCTAGGTATTGATCAGATTCACATTTGATTTTTGAACAAGAAAACTTTGTAGGTGATGTTGCATTCTTCCATCAAGAGATACATAGTATGTTGGAGGTCTCTATAGAAATAGTTCACAGTGTATTCGTGAACAATTCTGTTTTGGCAAAATGAATGTTTGTTTAAATTTGCACATATTTAACAAGTAAAAAGTATCACATCTTATTTACCCGTTGAGAAACATGCTGACAAATGGCAGAAATGTCATCATAGGATATTTTACACATTTAGTTAACCCGTAGCTTACCTCACCCCGAAAACCATAGGTAGAAATACTAGCTAAATCCTCAAAGGACTGCAGTTTACTTGTAGTAAACCTCTCACACACAATATCCAGATCTTCTTTCTAGAAGATACCAAAAGATAAATAATTATAATACTTATTTTTCTAAATCATTTTGAATTTCTCTTTTTTTGGTTGAATCTAAGAAGACAACCCTTTGAAGCATTTTTAAACTAGCAGTACCTTTCTTACTCAGCATCCAGAATACTACACTGACCTGCTCCTCCTTCTCACTTGTCTCATTCTTCAGTATCATCTGCTGGTTCTGTCTCATTCCATGACAGTGAAACAACCCAGGATGTCATCCCTCTCTATGCATACTTACTCTTTCACTTCTAGAAATTATTTATTATTTATCCCTACAGCACCTGGTCTTCCTAGGTGGTCTCTCATCCAAGTACTAACCAGGCCCGACCCTGCTTAGCTTCTGAGATGAGACATTGGGCTTGTTCAGGGTGGCATGGCCGTAGACCATGGACCGTGGCTCCACTGAGGTGCGAACCCAGGATCTTCTGTGTGTAAATCAGACGTGCTGACCGCTACACTATCTACGGAACCACGTCCAGAACACTCATTCTCCTGATGATCTCATCCAGTCTTATGGATTTCATAAAATTAGAAAACTTCTTTATTAAAAAACTACAGATACAATTTATAGATAAATTTTACAGATACATTTAATTGTAGTAAAATGTACATTAAAAAATCCTCTATTTTAGGCATTTTTAAGTGTACGGTTCTGTGGCATGAAGTACATTCACATTGTTCTGCAATCATCAAGATCTGTGTTCGAACTCTTTCATCCTCCCCAACTGAAACTGTACTCATTAAACAAAAACTCTCCATCATCCCGTCCCACAAACTCCTGGTGACCACCCTTCTGCTTTCTGTTCTACTTTCTGTCTCTATGAATTTTACTACTCTAGGAATCTATATAAGAGTAACCATGCAATATAAGTTCTTTTGTGACTGGCTTATTTCACTTAACATGTCTTCAAGGTTCATCTATGTTTTAGCATGTGTCAAATTTCATTCATTTTTAAGGCTGAATATTCCACTTTATGTATATATTACATTTTGTTAATCCATCTGTTGATACGTGGATTGCTCCCATCTTTTGGCTATTATATGTTGCTATGAACATAGGTGTACAAGTCTCTTTGAGACCTTGCTTTCACTTCTTTTGGTTATATAACCAGATGTGGAACTGCTGGATCGTATGGTAATTGCTGAATTTTTTGAGGAATCGCCCTATCATTTTCCATAGTAGCGAGACTATTTTAGATTCCCATCAGAGTGCACAAGGGTTTAAACTTCTCTATATCCTTGGTGATACTTATTTATTTCTGATAATAACCATCCTAATGGATATCAAGTGGTATGTCACTGTAGTTTTGATTGGTTTTTCCCTAATGATTAGTGACACTGAACATCTTTTCATGTGAGTCGCCTTGCTTTTAATACCATCAAAAGAAGAGTATACAAAATTTTTATCTCCAGCTCAAACCTTTACCCTGCACTTGACTCACATATCTATCCAACTAATAGGTATCTTGAGTTTAACATGCCCCTAAATTTCCAAACCTCCCCCAAACCTACTTCTTCTACAGTCTCTCCCATCAGTGAATGGTAACTCCTTTCTCTTGCACAGGCCAAAACCTTAAAATCACTCTCGATCTATCTTTCTTACACTCTACATCAGCAAATCTGAGCTTTGTCTTCATAATTAACCCAGAATCTCACTGCTTCTTACATCTCTGCTGTGATCAGAATGGTCCAAGGCACTATCATCCTTCTCCTGGATTGCTCCAAGAGCTTCCTCACTGCTTCTGTCCTGTCCTGCTACAGTCTATTTTTTGCATTATAGACAAAAGGGTTCCTACAAAACTCGTCAAACCATGTCACCTCTTTGCTCAAAACCCTCTAATAGTATCTCACCTTATTCATAGTAAAAGCCAAAGATTTCACAACAGGCCACAGTGTCCCACATGATCAGTCTGCTTATCCTTCAGATCTCATCTGTTCCTCTTCTACCCCACACCCTGATCAAGCCTCCTCGCTGTCAGGCATGCTTCCATTTGGTGGTTTTGTATGTATTATTCTCTGCTCAGAAAACTCATCTTTCAAAGGGCCTCATGATTCACTCCTTGACTTTCTTATTGCCCTGAACAGTGCCCAGCACAGAACAGGTATTCAATAAATATTTATCGTCGGTGCTAAATTTTTCAAACAATCTCAACCACAAAAGCCCAGAGTTTCCAGAACTGGGAAAGGCTCTGCCACTTCCTGCAGATGTACCACATGAAGGTTACAAATGTCCTGCTTCTCTGAGGTGTTACTTACCCTGATTCCAGTGCCATTATCTTGGATTTGAATCAACTTCAGGCCTCCTTCTTTAACAACCACTTGAATACTTGTGGATTTTGCATCTAAACTAGTGAGTCAAACAGAAAAAATAATTTATTAGTTTGCAACAAAGCTAACACACGTACTTTAATATGAGCCATGGGATAAGAACAAATTCCAGATAAATATAAGACTGTCTAATTAATATGTTTTTCCTTTGTCTCACAGGCTCTGTGACTACACTGTTATCAGTTCACATGTTGTGTGAGAGAGGAAAGGGAGGGGCCAACGGGGAAACCATCATTTCCAATAGGACACTGAACACCATTTTTGTTCCTCTAAGAAAGAAATGAAGGTAGGTCTTTTTAGCACACGCCTTTTTACTACCCTCTTCTCTACTAATTCTAACATTTCTTACTCGACCTATATTCAGCCTCAAAATGATCCTAATAAAATGTCATTTAAAAAAATTTGAAAATTCTAAATGTTTTTCTCTACCATTCCCTTTTCTATAAGAAAATATATTTATGTTGGGGAACAGAAAAAATGGCAACGCAGAAAGTTTTTTAAGAATCCAATAATTCTTTTGTATCTTCAAAGAGTAGCCTACAAGCATACAGCACCTTCCAGAGAAGAAAATTTCAGCCTGGTACTGCATGAGTAAAAGATGTTACTGGCTCCTCACAGAGAAAATTCTTTATTCAGAAATAAGACGTTAAATTACTTAAATATTAAAGACCTTTCTCACAAGCCCCTGAATTGAAGTTACATTAACCATCTTGCCCTACATATTAAAAAGAGCATAACTGGACTCCATACAAAGTCTCTGCTTATAGAATTAATTATAAGCCACTGAGCTAATATGTTTAGTTTTGCTGTACAGTATTCTGGCACACTACAATAATAGGTGCAGTTAATTCTAACATTGTTCTATCAGTTAATTCTAATATTGAAGAAATAAAAGCCAGCCTTTACAAATCATAGCAAGTAAAGTCAAAAGGAGACACTGTTCCCAAGTTCTGTGCTCCTTCTTTTGTCTACCTTCTAATTCTCTTCTTTTGCCTGAGTGATCCACTGTTCTTTCAATCCCATTTACCCTGAATGGTTTATATTTTCACAATAAATCTCTTTACAAACGTACCATTCTTCGCTGGGGCATTTTTTTTTTTTTTTAATGTTCGGATTTTATTAGCATCGACTGATTTTAATACAAAGGATCTTATATAATGTTTAGATATTTTATGAGCATGTGTCTTTTTTGAGGTTTAAAGTTTACGCCCACCTTTCCACATTTTTAACCTTCTTCCTCCACATTTGGTGATAGTTCTAAACTTCAGAATCCACGGATTACCCCATAAAATCAACTATCTTTGAAGTCACTCCCCTCCCCCCAAAGTAAAGGGCAGAAACTACACTAAGTGGCATCACTAATTTAGCAACAGGGAAACCACAAGTTAAACCCAGAGGAAGTCCACTGGCCTGTCCTAAAATCTCGACATTTAAAATAAAAAATTAACTTGTACTCTTGAATGTGCATGATTTGTGGAGTAAGCATGAAATATTCTCCCTCTGAAGAATGGAGATTTTCCCCACTGAAAATTGTTACATTAAAAATTTTGCACCTTCTTTGTATATATTGAGTATTTCTTAGTTAATGGCAACATTAAAACAATACTGTGTATCCTCCACTCGCACGCTCAACCCTAGAAAAGTCTCGCGACAGCGCTCAAAAAGGTACCGGTGGAGAAGGCAGGACCCCGCGGTCTCCACTCTATGGGCATGCGCCGTACACGCCTCCCACCCAGAGCCGGGAGGCGTGTCTGCGCCATGCCAAGGGGCAGCCCGTTAAATCACAGCTTCTAAGGAAGCCTGGCTCGACTCCGTCCGTACCAGTTCTCAATCATCTCCTTGATGGCATTAGCTGGGCGCTGAATAACTTCCCCTGCCGCAATGCGGTTCACCACGGTCTCGTCCAGCCGCCGAATAACACCCGCTACGAACGACATTTTGGCGCCAGAGGACCGCCAGGTCACGTCGAAATGCTCACCGGAAGTGCCTTCAGCCAATCACCTCAGCGCTTCGTGTTCACGTCCTTCCCTCGACTCTGTTTACGCCGTCCTGCCCCCTCGTCCAGTGGCAGCGCCGCTTTCGAGCCAGGGAGCTACTGATTGGGCAGCTTGAATGCCAGTCAAGTTCCTTGGGTCTGGGGTTTTCTGGGTCTTTTCGTGCCCCCCTAAAGCAGTTTCAGACCACCAGCTAGAAGTACTTGCGCCTGCGCGCTAGAAATCACTGTCCGCCATTCCGGCCAATAGGAACGGAGGTGCGAATAGCGGAGGTTGGTGTCCCCCCGCTGGGGTGATCTGGCGCAGAGCGGAGGAGGTGCTTCGCGCTTGCTCCTGCTCCGCCCCAATCTTTGCGGCCCCACGGAGGTTGGCCTTGTTCTTGTGTCCTCCAGTAGAATGTGGATGACACCAAAGAGGTGCAAGATGGAAATTGAGGAGTCTCGGGGTTTCCGGCCCGAGTGGACACAGCGTTTCTTGGTGGTGGAGCCTCCGGAGGGCGAAGGGGCCTTGTGCCTGGTCTGTGGCCACCTCGTCGTACCCATCTGCGAACGCGACGTCAGGCGCCACTACGAGGCCGAGCATCAGTACTACGAGCGGTATGTGGACGGCGAGCGCGCGGCCCTGGTGGAGCGTCTGCGTCAGGGAGACTTGCCGGAGATCCCCCCTCTCACTCCCGAGGAGAGAGCTGCTCGTGCAGGCCTAGGGCTCGCTCGCCTCTTGGCCTTAAAGGGTCGCGGCTGGGCCGAGGGAGGCTTTGTATACCAGTGCATGGAGGTGATGCTGAAAGATGTACTGCCAGATCACGTAAGCGTCATCGGTGGCATTGATTTATCTCCAGAGATCACCCAGCAAAGGGTCCTTAAAATTAACGAGAATCTACGCAGTCAGCTTTTTAACCGAGCCAAGGACTTTAGAGCCTATTCCCTTGCCTTGGACGACCAGGCTTTTGTTGCCTATGAGAACTACCTCCTGGTCTTTGTCCGCGGCGTAGACCAGGACTTGGAGGTGCAAGAAGAGCTTCTGACCATAGTCAACCTGACTCATCATTTCAGTGTTGGTGCCCTCATGGCGGCAATCCTTGAGGCCTTGCAGACAGCAGGGCTTAGCTTGCAGCGAATGGTTGGACTAACCACAACCCACACTTTGAGAATGATTGGTGAGAACTCAGGACTGGTGTCATACATGAGAGAAAAGGCTGTAAGCCCCAACTGTTGGAATGTCATCCATTATTCAGGATTCCTTCACTTGGAACTGTTGAGCTCCTATGATGTTGATGTTAATCAGGTCATAAATACCGTTTCTGAATGGATAGTTTTGATTAAGACAAGAGGCGTTAGACGACCGGAATTTCAGGCTTTACTAACTGAATCTGAATCAGAGCATGGCGAAAGGGTTAATGGACGGTGTCTGAACAATTGGCTTAGAAAAGGGAAAACTTTAAAATTAATATTTTCTCTAAGGAAGGAGATAGAAGCATTCTTGGTTTCAGTAGGGGCAACAACAGTCCATTTCACCGACAAACAATGGCTTTGTGACTTTGGCTTCTTGGTGGATATTATGGACCATCTTCGCGAACTCAGTGAGCTCTTGCGAGTCAATAAAGTCTTTGCAGCTGCTGCCTTTGACCATATTTGTACCTTTGAAGCTAAGCTGAATTTACTTCACAGACATATTGAGGAAAAAAATCTAACACACTTTGCTGCCCTCCGAGAAGTTGCTGATGAGCTTAAACAGCATCTTAAAGAAGATGATAAAGTACTTGCGGCAGACCGGTATCAAGGTGTGATCTGTCGCCTACAAAAAGAATTTGAGAGACATTTTAAGGACCTCAAGTTCATTAAAAAGGACTTAGAACTTTTTGCAAATCCGTTTAACTTTAAACCTGAATATGCCCCTATTTCAGTAAGGGTGGAGCTCACAAAACTTCAGGCAAACACTAACCTTTGGAATGAATACAGAAACAAAGACTTGGGGCAGTTCTACGCTGGATTGCCCGCTGAATCTTACCCGATTATCAAAGGGGTTGCCTGTAAGGTGGCATCCTTGTTTGATAGTAGTGAAATCTGTGAGAAGGCATTTTCGTATTTGACTCGAAACCAACACACTTTGAGCCAGCCATTGACAGATGAGCATCTCCACGCCCTGTTTAGGATTGCCACAACTGAAATAGAGCCGCATTGGGATGCTCTTGTGAGAGGAAGAAATGAACCTAATCCATGAGGATTTGTAATTCAACATTGAAACAAGAAGAATCCAGTTCTAAAGGCGAAAATTTGTTTGATTTTTCAAGTTTACTAATTTGAATCATAGGAAAGCACCAAGTTTATTCATCCAAATTGATTATGATTCAAATTCTTTTTTTTTTTTTTTCATCTCAAGAGGCAGCATGGGACTGAAACATGCGAACACCTCTTTTAAAACTTAATGATAAAATTATTTTCTTTTGCTTTTATGGCAGTTGTTTTAAAAAAGTTTGGTACTGATAATGTGAGTTTAATTAGAAGTCGGTTTTTAAAGTGTTTCAAAGAAATTTTAGCTTTTATTTTAACAAAATGTTAAAATTCTGATGCGTATAGTCTGAAATTATCAACTCCTTAAATGTACGTTTGAGCAAATTTACAGAAACTCAGCAAGTTTAGAAGTTTCTGTAAAGGAAGAACGTACATTCATTGGAAATATTTTGTCTAACAGAAAGTTTGAAACTATTTTTTTTAAACATTTCTGAATCTGAGGTAAATATTGACAGATTACCTCCATCTCCCCTCCTCCCTACCTACCGCAGCGATAATTATTATTACTAATAGAGAAAGTAATCAAATAAAATTTTAGGAGCAAGAATTATTTTTAAATTGCAGATTAGGAGGCTTCCTGCAATTTGGAGATCAGACTAACCAATTATTGGAAGTTTCTCCTGAATTTTTCACAATTGGGTGCTGTTTTACCAGCTTGCCTAATAAAGGACTATGGTAAGTATGGAATCTTAATGATTGCCCATTAGCAATTCTTTTTTCTATTTCAGGCAGAAGTTTGGCCTTATTAATAAGGGTAAGGAAAAAAAGATTTTTGCACACCAGAATCAGGAGGTGTGAGATATTTTAGCTTATTTGTCCTGTCTGCATGGGTGTTACCTTTATGAAGAAATTTTGCTTAAAGGAAACCCTTTATTTTATAGCGATATCAGATTTTGTCATCAGATTTTGTTAGCTGTTGGAAATGGATTTATAGAATTTGAAACTGCCCCCCCCCACATTCTGTATTTGAGACAGTGCGCACGTAAAAATATTTAGCTCTCAAGAAGCACCTTTATTCACAGATTGTAGCAATGTCATATTTCTAGTGAGCCATCTGCTTTGTGCTAAAACAGTAATTCTCAAACTTAAGTTAACCGTGAAAAGGAAATCGTACAATAAAGCCAAATAAGCAAAATGATTTAAAAACAGGACCCAATTTCTAGATTCTCTCAAGTAAATTAGAAAAACTTGTGCTAAAGTCCTGTCTTAATGATTGTAACACATTATATTCTGTGGTCATTAATCCAGCAAATTCAAGGTACCAGGATGCAGCTAAGAATTTAGAAAGAACTGGTACCTGAACAATCAAAGTAGATAATATAGGAGCCTGTGACAAAAATTGTGTCAGTGGTTCTCAACCAGAGACAATAACTTTTCTTTCCAAAGGATGTTGGCAAACATGGGGGACTTTTTTTGGTTGTTACATTTCCTTGGAGTGGGTGGGGCGGGGGGTGGTTCTGCTGGCATTTAAGTGCATGGGACAACCTGGGACAATGAAGAATTATCCCTCTGAAAGTGCCAGTAGATCCCCAGTGTAGATTTTTTTATTTTGAGGGATGGAAAATTACCGGTAGAACCAAAATTAGAAGGTCAATTTGGGCAAACTAACGTAGGGGAAACTAATTCCAACATTCTAAGTTTGGCTGGTAAGGTGCAATAAAGGCCTTGATAGGTTCTGGTTGCTCACTATAGCATAAGTCAGTAATTGATTAAAGGTTCTATTCTGTTATAAGTAAGTAATTGACAAGCAAGTGGTACAAAGATGTTTATCAAGAGTGGTCAAGTTGAGATTTTGGTTAACAGGGAATAGTAAGTAGGCTTAAATATTTGAAAAACCAACATAGTAAAAAACCAACCAAACAAAAATCTACCGGTAATTTCCCAGTAGCTTGGAGTATTCTCTGTCATGGCAAGTGCTTTATTGAAAGGATGATTGGAGGAGACCTGAAAGCTGTTTCTGCTTTCTAACCCAGTTCCTCAAATATTAAAGTCTTGTACATTTTGTGAAGTTCTAGTATATATTTTGCTTAAGGTAATAATAAAATTAGTTTGCATCATATAGTCACTGAGTGGGGGGTGGGGGAGATATAAGCCAAGGATTTTAAATGGATCCCGAATAATAGAGAGTTTACTATAAACTAGTCTTGTTTGTAAAAAAAAAGAAAAAAAGTGTGTATTTTACTGTTTTCTGTATTTAGTAATTCTGTAACTGCATGGCAGTCTTTTGTGTTTGAAATATTTTTTATAAAGTAGTTGTTATTGGTCCTGTTGTATCAGTGAATATAGTTAAAATAAGTACTATTTTTTAAAAACTATTATCTCCCTGTATCTCCCATTCCTACTGGTTTCTTCTTGAAAGATTTGTCTGTATTCCTGGTCTCCCATATTTCCACTCAAACTGTTCTACTTAGCTCACAAAGTCCTTGTCAGTATTCTTACCGTCTGATACTACTGACCACTCTCCTTGAAATACTTGTTTACTTTGGCTTTGGGGCGATAGCATCTCCAGGTATGCTTAGTCTTCTTTGCAGATACCGCTTTCCCTTAAATATCTGTGTTCTTGGGATTTTTTGGCTATCTTATTCACATCATCTCTTAGCTTTCTCATCTTTCATGGCTTCAGTTACCACCTGTATGCAAATGACTCCCGAATTCATATCTCCTTTCTAGACCTTTCCTAATTCATATATCTAATTGCAAACAAGTCCATGTTGCTCTCTCATAGGCACCATGGCATGTCATTGGTCTCACCCCCAAACTTCTCCTCTCATGTGTCTTCTTTTAGTAAATGACACTACCACTACTAACCATTCGATTGCACTTGCCAAGCCAAAAACTAAGTTATCCATGACTTTTCATTCATCACATCTACTCACAAAAACCTTTCTGTTACGTCTGCCGTCTAAATTTTTCTCAGTTCTCCAGTGCTACTATTCTGATTCCAGCCATTAGCCCACCTAGATGATAGCAGCAGCCTCCTCATTAGTTTCCCTCTCTCTGATTTTGATCCCTTTTCACACTGCAGCCAGATTGTTGCAAAAGACATTTCTGGTCACATCACTCCACTGCTTTCTCCACTGCTCCTAAGATAAGGCACAATTTCTATTTATCTTTCAGGTCTCACTTGATATACCATTTCCTCTAGGAAACTTTCATTGACGCCCTCTAGACTAGCTGCCCCTACTACACACTCCCTAAATAGCTGTTCTTTCCCAGCCACACACTTAGCACGCTTTATTGTTACTTCTTATTAATCACTGCTAGACTGTAAACTTTATAAGGGCAGGAACCTTATGCCTCGCTCACTGTTGTGTCTCTAGTGCTTAGTATAATGCCTGGCATTTCAATAAATGTTTGGATGCATAAATGTTTGTGTAGTGTTTTACAATCTTTGAAGCCCTTTCACAGTCTTATTTCACCGTCACAGTGGTCTTGCCTTAGTCTGTTCACTGGGTGATTATTATCCACATATTACAAATTAAGGAATGACGCTAAGTTTTTTTTGTGACTAGAGATCTCATTGTATTCCCAGAATTTAGCTTAGTGCTTGGCATGTGGCTCAAATGTTTATTATGAGTATGTCGTTGGGGAAACAAACTTAGATTGTAATTTGCCCTAACAAACATAGTAGTAAAGCCAGGATTCAAACCCAGACATACTCACATAAATCCACTATGTAATTAAGTAAGTCCTTACTTCCTTGATATAGAAGTCCTTTTTTTTTTTTTTTTTTAAATTTCTAAAGGCAGACTTCCAAAGGAACCTGGATGAAAAAGATTGGACAACTATTTAGTGGACTGACACGATACTTAAGTAATTAATAAGTTAAATTCGGTATCAGAAAAAGATAGTGCCACTTAAGAGTTAATATCCATTTTCCTGTTGTCAGCATCAATCATAGGAGAAAATGGCATACTATTTACTTGCTACTTTTTTTCACAGATGGTTTCTGACTCTTCTGGGATTTAAAAGTAAGTAAATTTAGCGAAATGTTAGAGGAATGACTCAGCCCTTCTGATCACTAAATATTCAGCTCACTTGCTTTCCTACCTGCAGACTGTTCTCATCACCTCCCCAAGGAAGATGATCCAAAAGTGACATCTAATGAACACTTACTTACTAGATTTGCTATATTTCCTTGGTTTCTTGTTCGTAAGCCTCTCTGAACTTAATTTCTGAATAACTGGAACCTTCAGACTTCATGGGAGAGTCATACTCTTACTCTCTTTTTCCCTGAACCATTTGGTCCAATTTAAGAGATTAATCCGTGTTATACTCTTAGATGGATTTTAGTTTGGGGCACGTTAACTTATTCAGAGATCTTAACAATAGGTGTGATAGTCATCCAGTGATTTCATCGGGTTTTAATCAACTGTTGGATTAAAACAGTTCTCATTTGTCTTTTTTGTAGTTGAGAAGTGGCTTCATTCTACTCAATAGGTAATTGAATTTGCGAACTCTTTCTGTTCCCTAGCATTTCTGCTTACAAACTGATGAATTCTGAGTTTGTCTTTGTTCCTGTGTATCTTGTCAAATGTAGCCCACAGCAACCATAAAATTTTTTTTTTCTCTAGTAAAGGGTACATTATCTGCCTTCCAGCTTCTTTCAAGAGACAGTTTCACCCATCCATAACTTGAATTGTTCCTGCGTAAGTTATTTCTTCCATCCTCCAATAGCATCCTCCAAACTCCATCCTGAATGCCTATGACAACCAAGCCAATGTTCAATAGTTGACGTTTTGTGTAAAAAGAACCAGTTTCTGTATTGGGATGGGCTAGGTTGCCATACAGTAACAACCACAAAATCTCAATGACTCACACAGTTTTTCTCTCACTTGGGCAAGGACTTTGCTCTAGATCAGGTCTGTCATAGGCAAAAATCTGTTCTGCTGCTTGTTTCTGTAAGTAAAAAGTTTTATTGGAAGACAGCCTTGCCCATTGGTGTATTGTCTATGGCTGCTTGTGTTCTACAGTTGCAGAGTAGAGTAGTTGTGACAGAACGTATGGCCCACAAAGTCTAAAATATTTACTGTGTGACCCTTTACGGAAAATATTAACTGATCACTGCTCTAAGTTGTCCTCATTCTGGGACTTAGGCTGACCAAGCAGATGCCATTTTGGGTGTGGCTGCTCGTTTTGGGAAATGAAAAGAGTCTGGCAAGTCACTCATAGGCCCTTGAATTCCTTTGGGTAAAGTAAATCATGGCCACCAAAGTTCAGTCACATGCATGGGAGGAAAACCAGAAATATTTGGAAGACAGCACTGCTGATTAACACATGGTTGTAGCTCTTCGTTTACAGAATTTCTTTCAAAATATTTTTTTGAGATAAAATTTATATTCAGTAAAGTGTGCAAATATTAAGTGTGGATTTATATTTCACTCTTGAACCCATCACCCAGATCAAGATAGTAAACATTTCTAGTATCCTGTAGATGTCCTTATATCCCTCCTACACACACATAACCACTATTCTGACCTTTATCCCTATAGATTACTTTTGTCTATTTTAAAACAATGTAAATGTAATGATTATATGTACTCTCGTGTCTTTAGTTCAACATTATGTATGTGAGTCCATGTTGTTGCATGTAACCGCTGTTCATTTTTTACTTCTGTGTAGTATTCTCTTGTATGACATTACCACAATTTATGAATTTATTCTAGTATTGATGGAAATTTTGGTTGTTTCCAGTTTGTGGTTATTATAAATAAAGTTGTTGTGGACATTTTTGTATCTGCCTTTCAGTAAACATGTGCACCTGTTTCTCTTGGTATACTCTGGTATATACCCTGCTTCCATCCTTCCCACATAATAATTTATTCACACAGCAACTAGAGTGGTCCTTTTTTAAAAAAAAAATTTTAAATGTAAATCAGACCATGCCACTCCTCTACTCAAAATCCTCCAATGGCTTCGTAGCCAATCAGAATAAAATCAAAGGCCTATTATGGTCTCTTAAGGCCCCGAGTGATCTGTACCCACACATACCCTATACACACCCTTTTCTTCCTACGCCGTCTTATATCATATCCTTTACCCCTTTCCCTATTTCCACTTACTGCTCTACCAGGCACTGCTTGTATATTGGGAAATCAAGATAAATGATTCAGCACTATCTTTAAAGAGGTTGTAGTCTACACAGATAATTTTACCATAAGCGATAACACTGGCTAAGATGATATGGAATTGCAGCAGAACAAAAGCTATTTTCTGACCCCCTGTTCCGGTTCCTGTCCCACTCTGCCATTGCTGTCATTACCAGAGTGCCCCGTGTCTCCAATTCCTTTTAAGGAACTACCTGTTTGCCAGAATCTTAACTATCTTGACGTTTGGTTATGGCAGTAATGGCTGAGAAAGGGGATCTCTTTGCTAACACAGGAATAATCCTTTAGGAATCTAGAATTCTTTGAGATAGTCTATTAGATATATGATAAAAATGATAAAATGTTCATATTTTGATATATATTCTGAAATAGTTTAAATGGTATGCATATTACCTGTTTCTAGAGGGTTTGAAAAAGTTTATCTGAAAGGAATGAATTAGTGCCACATTAAGGTAATTATTGACAATTTCCCAATTCTATGTCTTGCATATTGAATTTCAATTTTTTTTATTTTCCTAGGAAATTTTCCATTAAAGTTTTCAAATGTATCGAGTTTTTATTTTATCTCTTCTATCTCTGGTTATACTCCCTCTCTCATTCCTAATGTTTGGGTTTTATATTTTTATTAATTACCCTCATTGCAGATTTTTATTTTCATTTTTTGTCTTTTTCAAAGAATTTTCTCCTCTGTTTATATATCCATGCTAATGTTTTCTAATTTTTTTGGCTGCTGCTTTTGTCTTCTTTAATTCTTCCTATTTTTTATTTTTTCCATATCCTTTAATTGAAAATTTTTATGCTTTAATAATCTGTCTTCATTATACATCAAACCTATTATTAATATAAATTTCTAAGCCTATATTATTTTATTGCTTTGAATTCTTATTTGGCTCATGGTGGATACTGTGCTGACCACTGAAATAACTCCTTTAGCATTGAAGTTCTTATTTAATCTCTTACAAAAACATTTTCTCATATTATTACAATGCTATTGTCATTACAATGCATCACACTGAATAATAATTCTCTGACAAAAACTAATGCCTAGTCCATATTCAGATTTCTCTAATGGTTCTCAAAAATGATTTTTCATAGTTGGCTTCAAATCAGGGTCCAAGCAAGGTCCACACACCATATTTGGTCGTTGCGGCTTTTAAATCTCCTTTCATCCAGAGGAATCCCTCCTCTTGCTCCCTAATTTTTTTCATGCCATTGTCTTATTGAAGAAACCCGGTCAGCTGTATAGAATATCACATTCTAGATTTATCTGTTTTCTTTCTAGTCACGTTTAATTTGTTACTCTTCCATGTTTCGTGTAGTCTTGAAGTTAGTTCTGAAGGCTTGATTAGGTAGATGCAGGTTAATATTGTCACTAGAATCCTGGAAAGGTGGTACTGTGTACTTATTGCCTCACATCAGGATCACAGATTAACTGGTCTTCCCAATATTAGTAATGCTAAAATTGGCCAATGGTTTTAGATGGTTATTAGCCTGATCTTGTTAGTGCCAATTTCCCTACGAGTCTTTCACTGGATAGTTTTGATCCATAGATCATTGTTGCCCAAATCCATTATTAATCAGGACTTACAATATAGTTATTTTTCTAACTCTATCATTCCTTCTGTATTTATTATCTGAAATTCTTCTATAAAGTAGAATTTTCCGTATTAACTACAACTATTGGGTTACCTCGAAATATAATTTGAAGCACATATGCAATGGAGTCACAGACAAGATCCATGAGGACAGGAATTTATTTTGCTTTACTGATGACTCTCCAGTACCCAGACCAGTGCCTGGCACTGGTAGGCCTTCATTAGATAATTGTCGAAGTCAAAATAAATGTTCAATTCTTCCCCTTTAATTACTAATTTTCAGAGTTAGGAGTTGGTATCTTTTATTTATTTGCGGACTTCATATTTTACTAAAAACTTTTATTTATAAAGAGACTTTTATATTTTTAATTGCTTTAGTCAGTTCACAGTCATTCTTTTTGATGCTCACGTTGCCTCATCCTTGATCACTGGGAACTTCTCTGAGATGGCTCCTGTATCCTCTGCCATGATCCCGTTAGCCTTTGATAGCATCCATGCATTTCTGCAGAAGATGATCCTGGCTCATCTCTACATTCCTACCCCATACTTGGTCGGGAGCCACAGTTCCTTAAAATAGAGAGTGATGGGCAGGGACCACCATTATGATGTTGATATTGCTTGTTGTTCATGGGCCGTCATTGTTTCTAGACCTTCCTAGTGGACAGAGCTAAGACATATATTTTTGGATGAGAAAACAGGCCATATTGATATTTCTAATTCAAATGTAACATTGCACAGTTTTTATTTAACTTCTTTGATTTTGTACCTATATTTCTTTTAAACTGAAAATATTTATTTCTAAAATATTAACTTAATATCATTTGCTTTGTCCTATAATGTACAGAAAATACTTTCAGAATTATATTTAAAGTAGTAATATTACTAGTGGTAAGATTACTCAATGAAATCGAGAATTCTGTCTAGTTCTAATTGACAATATATTCCACTAAGAATGTGCAGTTAAAATACTGTACTCCAAAGTTAATTGAAGTAATTTTTTGTGTATGGTTATGTCACCAACTTGATACTCATTTAGATTTATTTGTTCCAGTCTGGGACAACTTTTAGATTAATTTTTCATTTTTTATTTAATTTTATGTTTTTTATATGTAAAGGAACTATTGCTTCTGAAGATAAAATTATACGATGTCTCATTACCATCCTTTCCTTGTTATGCAAGGTGCAAGACTGAAATTAACCCTGGGTTCTCACCTTGGATTGTCTGGAAGATGAACTAGCTAGGCTCTCCTTTTTCTTGATGGGATGACAGCACCTATGAAGACTTAAGGCCAACTGCAAAATTAGAGGGAATACCATCTGTAGAGAGAGTTTACATAATGCAGCTTTATTCTGGAAGCTACAAAACACTTGAAAAATTAAAGATCTCTCCTTTGGGATAAGTCTTTCAAGTAATTTTCTCTAGAAGTGAACATAGTATAGTTTTTTTAAATCTACATTTCAAAATTATACTTCATAAAATTTTCTAGGATATATCTAGGTATGGGTCTTTTTACTGATTTTTTTTTTTTTCTATGAAGGAGCAACTTACAGTGAACTATTTGTCCCGTTCATTGGCCTTTTGGGTGAGAAATTAGGGCTGAAGAAGGGTTGTTTTAAAATGCAGGTTTTATTTTTAATCAGGTACGGCAAGGCCAAGAGATTAGGAGATGACTTCCATTGAAAAGACAGTTTGTTACAGTTCCCAAGAGGAGGGGACACGCCACACCATGCAGGGCCACACCGGGAAGCACCAAGGTCAGTCAGGAGCCATGAGTGGGGAGAAAGCCTGGGCAGGGATCTCTTCTGTAGTTTCCATGAAAAAGGCAAGGCAAGGCAGGGTAAGCCAGATTAGGATTGGCTAGTTTGAGTAATTTCAGCCAGTTCTGGGAAATAGGAGCTGTCTCTAGTTGTCTAGTACTTGGCCATGGGATGGAGCAGAGGAATATTGCCTCCTAGAGTGGAAGAGTAGGAGCAAGTGGTTCAAAATTTATGCTCTAGATTAGTTGGTTTGCATGTGAAATGAGTAGGAATTATGTACCTATGTCTAGGAATTAGCCAGCCCTGATGGGGCAGTCCCTCTTAGGTCAGCAAGGCCACAGATGCCAAAGCATCAAGAATACAGAAAATAAGAAAGTACAGTTCATACAAGGGATACCTGCCATTCCTGATCCCATGATTTCCTGGCAGGAAAAAAGTAAACCAGCTCAGAGGTAGCTGGCTTATGCTTGCAGATGGTCACGGGATTCATTTCAGGAGTTTCCTCTTGAAAGGGACACTGGCTCTTTCTTCAGGCATGGGTATGTCAGTCAAGGGCAAGCCAGTGGTTTGATAGAGAATTCAGTTCTGGCTTTTGTGCTTGTCTTGGGTTCCTCAAGTTTTCATGTAACCAGGAAGCTCACCAGCCCACCAATGCTGTCAGATTGGGTACTGCCTATAGCATCTGGTTTAGTCTCCTTCTGGTGGATCACAGGAGTCACCAAGACAAATCAGAGACTCAGCCTTCTCCGATAAAGGAAAATTATTTGTTAGTTGGGTACAGTCTGAGGGCTAAATGATGGTGGGAGTTCCTTTATGGCCCATGGATTGTGACCTTTCTCTGTTGCTCTTTTACCAAGTGTGCTTGACTGTTGTCCCATATCTTGAACACAGGCAGAAACAGAGGACACCAGTTATTCAGCCTCATTGGTCAGGCAGCTCTGCAGGACACTGTCCATAACTGGAGGTTCAAAGTAGATCCTTGTTTGACTCTATTCTCATAGCCTCTATAGAGAAGGTATGTCCTTCTCTACCTGCTATCAAATGTCAATTATTGTTAAAGGTTTGGGTGGTACATCGAGGGGTGTCTCATCTTTTGTGTATGTTTAAAAACTCTATAATAAAAAGGTTTTAAAAAATGAAACAGGTTTACACCACTAGGTTAGCTACTTAAAAAAATAGAAAATAAGTGTTGGCAAGGATGTGGAGAAATCGGAGCCCTTGTGCATTTTTGGTGGGAATGTAAATGCTACAGTGATTATAGGAAGCAGTATGACAGTTCTTCAAAAAATTAAAAACCAGCAATTCCACTTTTGGGTGTATACTCCCAAAGAAGTGAAAACAGGGATGCAAGGAGATATTTGTACACTTACATTCATAGCAGCATTATTCACAATAGCCAAAAGGTGAAAGCAATGGATGAGTGGATAAACAAAATGTATATACATGCAGTGGAATATTATTCAGCTTTAAAAAGAAAGAAAATTCTGACATATGCTCCAACATGGATGGACCTTGAGGATATTATGCTAAGTAAAATAAAGCAGTCACAAAAAAAGACAAATACTGTTCAATTCCACCGTGTCAAACTTGACACCTAGAGTGTCAAATTCATAGACAGCAGAAACATTGCTAGGGGCTAGGGGAAGGGAGGAATGGAAGTTATTAATGGGTACAGAGTTTCAGTTTTGCGACATGAAAAAAGTTCTGAAAATGGTTAATGGTGATGGTTGCACGGCAATGTGAATGTACTTTGTACCACTGAATGTACCACTGAACTGCACAGTTAAAAATGGTTAAGATGGTAAATTTTACGTTGTGTATTTTACAATTTAAAAAATGAATCAAGTTTAACTACCCTCTAAAGTTAAACATAAGCCTACCACATGAGTCAGCCATTTCACTCCTAGGTATCTGCTCAAGAATGCAAACTCCTATAAATAAAATAGAATGATGCTCTGCTTTCAATTATGGCTCAACTTTCAATGCTCATCATCATCAAGATCAACTCAATCGATCGGATCGCTCCCCAATCCCCTCAGATAGACAATATCCGACAAGACTCTTTCATCTATTCAAAAGTCAAAACAAAATCGCTCGATGAATCTATAGTGGCTCAAAAATAAATAAATAAAAAGTCTCAGGAAAATCAGAAATAAAAATAATAATAATAATAATAATAATAATAATATATGAGAGAGAGAGAGAATGAATGACTAAAAAGGTCCAAGAAGGAACTTTCTGGGTCGGTGAAAGTGCTCTATTTATGTTGATGGGGGTATTGATTCTACAGGTATATATAGTCAAAACTCATAAAACTGTATACTTAATATCTGTGTATCACTATATGTAATTTATACTTCAACATAATTAGTGTTAAAAAAAAGTCGTCTCCTTTTCTTCTCTCCCCCCTGGGATCAGTGAAGCAAGTACAGAAAAAGTAATGTGGTTTTTATACTGTTCTCTGTGCTTTGATGTTTATCGTTTTTAAAAAACAACTGAATCTCATTTCTCATGAGCAAGTTTGCTTGTAATAAAACAAGGACTGCAGGTCCTGCTGGCTGGCATAGCCCCCGTCGTCTGTGTCACAGGCAACAAAGAGGGAAGTGAGAGAGCAGGTGTGAGCTTTCTATAGCTGGACAGCATCACACTGGGACAAGTGATAGTTCTGGAAGGTGGCATGAATCAAGAGAAAGGTTGCTTAGTGAACAGCAGGCCTCAGCATTATCTTTGGTATCAGTGAAAAGCTGGTTTCCCTGGCAACAGAGGCCTACTTAATGAATGGTGCTGAGCAACAGGCATGAACATGTCCACAGCAAGTGTACATAGAAAAAGGATGCCTCCTCACCAAATGCTCCTTTTTAGTCTGCATATTCAGGTTCATTAAAAAATCAGAAAATGCCAGAAGACATAATAAAAAACTGTGGTGCCCTCACTCTTCTCCTCCTTCATTGCTTCATTGCTATCTCTGGTAATAACCACTTTAACCTTTTCTTTTGGTTTCATATATCTCTATATATCACTAACTCAATTTATCAACGCTAAACATGGTCTCTATTGCCTATTGTGGTAAATAAGGACTTAGAGAATTCATACCACCTCATTTCTCCCTGTTTTGTCTCACTTTTTCACAGTTGTATTGGTTTTCTGTTGTTTACTTTTACAAATTTAGATTCTATTCTTAAACTATTTGTGTTTCCTCTGTCAATTTTCACCAGTGTCTCTTGGCTCTGCCCCTGCCCCTCCTCCTACTTCCACCTTTTAGTTCCTCTGCCCATCCACCGGGGTTAGGGGACTCCACTTTTATATTTATATTGTCAAAGCTGAAAAAATTTATAACATTCTGTTCAGAAATCATTACTATCTCCCACAGATGGTCTCTAGGTGGATGATAGAAGTTTAAAATTAATAAATCATTGTGATATATTATTACATTTTCTCCTGTACTTACGATGTCACAAACCTCAACGGACAATGTTCCTAGCAAATCATCAAATGGATTATTTTCTTGAACTACCACAGTTGCTCAAATTCATACCACATTTTAGTTTGCTTCAACTTTAGGTTATAACTTTCCTATCTTCTTGGAATGTTTTTATTACCCCCTCTCCCCAAATTGGGAAAAGTAAAAGTCTTTTCATCATAGCACCGATAGTTTCTTTTTTATTCTAAAATAGCTCAGGGTCTATTCCAGAATTCTTAAGGACATCTTTTTGGAGCCCACTGACCTATTTTAATTTAGACAGATTTCTTTCAAAATCTGCTGCAAGATATTACTTTGGAATTTTTTTCATTAAATTAACAAGGTTAGTTCTAATACTTCTTGTTTTCTATGTACTCCTCACACTTGATTTCCTGGCCAACATCTCCAATTATCTCCTTCAGAAAGGGTAAATAGTAGGTAAACACTCTGAATCTTTACAAGTATCAATTTAGCTTTATTCTTTTCTCAATCTTGATAAGCTAGTTTGGCTAGGTATTGATTTCTAGTTCAAAATTGTTTTTCCACAGAAGGTATACTCTACTAATTCGTTAAAAATTTTTAATTGTGAAATAGAATACGTACACGGAGAGGTGCGTAAACACAAATGTGTATCTTACTGGGTTGTCATAAATACCCATATAAGCACAATCCAGGTCATAAAATAAAATTTGTCAAAACTCTAGAAGTCTACAACACTACTCTCCACCCCCAAGCTCATAGGCCCTTTTCCGATCACAGTGCTGCCCTTCCTTCTTAGAGATATCCCAATTCTTTTATAAAAATAACTTTTTTTGCTTTAAGAAAATGTTATCACATAAGTATGCATCTCTAAACAGTCTAGTGTTGCTTATTTTGAGCTTCATATAAATAGAATACAGTATGTATTATTTTACATCTGACTTCATTTGCTCAAAATTATATTTTGAAATTCATACATGTTGCATGTAACTGTAGCTTGTTCATTTTTATTGCTGTGTAGTATTCCACTGGACAAATCTAACACAATGTATTTATTTATTCTACTATTGATGAGTATTTGGGTTGTTTCCACTTTGGGGCTATTGTGAATAATGCATGTGTTCTGGTGCTGATGTGTAGGAGAATTTTTGACTGTTCTAACAGTTACTGATATAACATTTTTAAAATCTCTCACCAGGATTGTGAATGTTTCTTCGTGGGTCTGACAACTTCTGCTTTACGTATATGGAGGCAGTTATTTGGCACACACACATTTAGAATTGTTCATTCTTCCTGATGAACATTTTGTCATAGTGAAGTGGCCCTCCCTAATACTTTTTTGACCTAAATTTTGTTTTATCTAATATCGAGCTAGAGCAACTTTCCAAAAGTTTCCATTTTAGCCATTTTAAAATGTACAACTCAATGGCATATAGTGCATTCACAATCACCACTATTGTTAATTGGTGGTCATTGGCATCAATTCACCACCAACAGGAATCCCCAATTTGGGGTGCAATGAATAAAGAAACTTGATTCAGTGCCAACAGCTCAGTTGTGACACAGTATGGCTATGGAACAGATAATATTATAGCTCAATTTTGACGCCTCACGGCTGTGAGGCAGCTTTAGGGGATATGGCCCTGGGCGAGGCCCCTCTCTGCCCGGACTGCTCTGCTCTTCTCTCCTCTGATCCACTGAGATGTCTTTGGTGTTTCAGCTCCAGTTTGGGAAACTCAGTTTTTAAACTCCAGTGGAAATGGGAAGTATGCTTCCCAAGTTACAGGGGAGCTGACTTATATAGACAGAAGTCCCTGCCTTTGATCCCTGATTGGTCCATCCTCATGCAAATGAGGACTCCAAATCCTGGTAGTTTGGTCCAAAAGTCACTGTCCTGATTGGTCAGAATAGAGCTGCTCTGATTTGTCTGTGAAGATGCTGATGGGGATATAGCTATGTAGCTCCAATTGGATGGGGACAACCTCAGTCCTATTAGTTGAAATATAATTCCTGGAGCTCCTTTATAAGCGCTAGCTCAGATGGCAGGAACACGGTATAGTCAGACACATAGTCAGACACGGTATAGTCAGTGCAGGAGGGAGGCAGCTTTAGTGCAGGCTTTGTCCTAAAGTGCAATTTGTGTGATAGATCCTTGTGTACAAATGGCTGCTAGGTTCTGTTTTTTAAAGTTGAGCCCAGTTAGCCACCAGGAGCCCTTCTTAGTAGGTATCTTCTTTCTCAGGTTCCATACTACCTTGGTCCAGATCTTTTTCAGCATCCCAAATAGAAATTCTCTGCCCATTAAATAACAAGAGCTCTTCTCCCTTTCCCCTCAGCCTCTGGTAACCATTATTCTACTTTTTGTCCTTATGTATTCGAGTACGCTAGATACCTCACATAAGTGGAATCATAAAATATTTGTCCTTTTGTGTATGGCTTCTTTAATTTATTTTTGGAGCTTTAAATAAACTTGCTTTAAGCTATCATCTCCACATAACTGCACTAAGCAGAGACTTTTAAAAAACACTTGTAATGTGTAAGGCTCTGTAGAGGAAGCAAAGATGAATAAACCTCTGTGCTAGAGCATTTACCCACTAGTTAGGAGGAAAACACAAGACAAGGACTAAGCATCAGGGAGGGTTGTGAAATGAGTGACTGGTCTTCCTTTTGCTTGACCTCAGCTGATGTAAAGAAAATTTGTGTGTGATATTTAAATGCCAGTAAGTTGGATCTATAAACGTACTAGGCTTGAGTCGGGTGTCCCCTTGGAGGGAGGTAAAATCTGAACCTGTAGCCTAGTGGTGTAATCGCACACGTCTGCCTCAAGGTGGCGGCATACTGAAATGAAAGCAGCAGCTCCAAGAGTAACAAGTCCCTCTAGGACGGATTCTGGGGAAAAGAATCAACAACGATCTTATCACCATTGAAAACAAAACCCTTTACAAGTGCTGCACTGCTCAAGGTGGCTGTCAGCAGGGTGCTGGAAGTACTTTCTTATTCTTATCATCCCATGGCCTCAGTTGTCTGTACACAGCCCTCCCCCACAGATACCCTTTAAACATTAAGAACTTCCCATTACAATTGCTTAATTTCGTTTGTTGTCTTACTACCCCTGCCATTAGAGCCCACCACAGGCTTACTGTCTTCTGAATCTTTAGTTTCATTTCTGAATTGTTCTTCTTTTGCTCCACCCTCTTCTCCATGAGAATCAGTTTCACAGTTCAAATGCAAATTTCTCGGTCATCCTGATGAATGTAATTTTGCCCCATTCCTAATCTCTTATATAATAAACATTGTCAATAAACTTGTCATAAATACCATTTTGGAATTCGATCCAGTAGCTTCACGACATTGGTTTTATTACTGATACGTATTGTTTATTCATTCCACAAGCATCGTGTCAGCTAAGTGCCAGAGAGCTGGAAACAGAATAAACAAGATAAGATCCGAGACTTCGAGGTGCTCGCTGTCTAGTGGTAGAAGACAAGTAAACAGTTCTGAAATAATGTCATATAGGCTGTAACCAAAACATGAATAAGGGGCAGTGAGCAGGAAAGGTGAAAATGGTCAGTCCAGGCTTACTCACGGGAGGTGATAATAGAGATGAGTCATATGAGGAGTTTTGGCGTTTACCAGATGCGGGAGGGTGGAAAGCTATATCAGGCTGCAAAAATAACAACATAGGAGAAAACACCATTAGTTTCTCAAACTGGGAAGTTCAGTGAGGTCAGGGCAAACCACGTGTGGGGTAGCTTCCGCTTGCCTCAGCTGGCCAACCTGATCTGGTATAGATGTTTAGTTTGATTAGTGGCAATAAACCTGGCTGACCTATCTGGACTGTCTGGCTGGGTTGCTTTTGGTGGGCATTGTGTTAACATTTTGAATTAGTTAAGTAGGAACTTCACATAATAAAATTAAGATTTCTGGTTTCTGTAAAAAAACACATTTTTGACATTAAGCCTGCTTTCTTTATGGCAACAATCAGCGGGAGCCACTTTAGAAGGAGCCTGGCTGTCCCAGTTTGCTGCAGACCTTACCTCACCCTGGTACTTACACCTGGCCAGATATACCCAGTTGTGATATTCCCCTGGCCCCTGTAGGTACCCGAATTTGTGATCTCTGCTTTGACCTCCCACCCCAGCTACAGGTGTGGGCTAGGATTCTTAAGAAGCCTGGTGCAGATCCCCTTTACGGAGTTGGTGAGGAAGAAGAGGGAGGGAGAAGAAGCAGGAGCTAACACAGTCACCTAGGTTGGTTATGTAGAGGGTCACTCAGAGGTCCCACCCTTGGCAGACAGATGGGTCAGAGCTAAGGAGGAGAAATGAGGCAGCAGTCCACTCCTGTGGTTGGAACCTACCTGAGGAACAAAGAGAGTGATGAATGAACATGCCCCAGACCCATCCCTTGGACATTAATCCTGATCTGTGAGGGTATGAGTGATAGGTCCACCCCTGACCATCATGGAGGCTGGCACAATAGTATAAATGGAGATCTGCAGCCCACAGCCTGCCCTCTTCATAGTCCCATCTCTGTCGCATAGCACGAGGTGAACTTGTGTATAGATAAGTTCAATAGAACAAATGGAGATCCCAACAAGTTCATTCTGTCACAGCCTCTCATGCTCCTGGCAAACAGCTGCCCCTTAGCTATCCCTTGGTCTAGAGGTGTGCACACCAGAAGCTTGGTCCACTCTTAGGAGGACAGACTCAAGAACTAGGCTTGGCCAGACCCTGAAAGCAGTCTAAGAGCCATCTGGGCAGGGAATTATGGCCCAGATCACAGTGTAGAAGGAAAATGTGAGCTCTGGATGGGCACATCCCTATAGGCCAGTGGACTCCTCTTCCCCTAGGGAGAGGTGTGGGCAGAGGAGAGCCAGAGTCCTGGACCTTCTAAAGCTCAGGACCAGGGCTGAAGTGTTAAGCACAGAGATGCCCTTAGGTTACCTTAGATAATGACGTCTATATTCATTTGCTAGGACTGCTGTAACAAAGTACCACAAGCTGAGTGGTTTAAAACAACAAAACTATTCTCTCATAGTTCTGGAGCCTAGATGTCCGACAAAATCAAAATGTCAGCAGGATTGGTTCCTTCCGAGGGCTCCAAGGGAGAATCTGTACTTCTCTCTCCTAGCTTCTGGTGACAGCCGGCAATCCTTGGCATTCCTTGCCTTGAAATGCATCATTCTAATCTAGGCCTGCATCTTTACATGACATTCTTTCCATGTCTCTGTGTCTTCATATGGCCATCTTCTCGTAAGGACACGTCACATTAGATTAGGGGTCCACCCTACTTCAATATGACTTCATTCTAAACAATTACATCTTCAACAACCCTATCTCCAAATGAGTTCACATGCTGAGGTACAGGGGATGGGCACTTCACATATATTTTTTGTTGTTGTTGGGGTCACAGTTCAACCTACAGCAGGGTCTACCATGAGATCAGGTAGTAACAAAGGAGGTGAGACTCATAGGTTCACAGAAACCATCTTTCAGCCGGGCCTCCTACAGCTCCTACTTTAGAACAAGGTGGATGTTTCCTCAGAATAGCTTGGTTCTCACTGACTCTTGCTAACAAGCATTTACTGATCATCAAATGTCATGGTGCCCCAGTCTCCCTGCATCTGCTTTTTTTTTTTTAGGCTAGGCAACCCTTTGTTTGACCTCACAGACTGCAAGGACCTTGTCAGCTTACAATCCCTTATTTTTTATTTTTTTATGCCTACAGCACCTGGTCTTCCTAGGTGGTCTCACCATCCAAGTACTAACAAGGCCCGACTCTGCTTAGCTTCTGAGATCAGAAGGGATCGGGCTTGTTCTGAGTGGCATGGCCGTAGACTCCCTGCATCTGCTTTGATCACTCCTGCTGCTTTCCAAACCAGCTGCCTTCACTCTGTGCATCTTTTTCTCTATCGGATGCCATTGGCTGACTCTGGCCCTCGTGGCCTGTATGGCTGCTCTTTATCAATATTTTTCATGTTTTGCTTCTACTACCAGTTGCCCTGGCTCTCCACTCTAACCTCTAGTCAAATTGCTGGACATGGTCAAGTCCAGAAAATCACTGTGGTTCCTGTTAGCATAGCCTTCTCACTGGTTTGCCTTAGTAGGAACTGGCTAGTTTACCTTGGCTGCCCTTGGGATAGGAACCTGGTCCAAGGAGCTGTAACCAGGTCCTGTGGTACAAACCACGGCCAGTTAGCAGGCAGGAAGCAGCCCTAGGTGATTTATTAGCAAATTGCTAAGGGGAGGACAATTGCTCACTCCTTCTTCAAAGGCAAAGGTTCCCAACTTTGGAACTATTGACACTTTGGGCCAGGTGACTCTTTGCTGTGGGGAACTGACCTGAGCATTGTAGAGTGTTTAGCTGCATCCTCTACCTAGTAGATGCCAGCAGCACCCTCTTCCCCTTCCCACCAAGTTGTGATAATCAAAACGTCTTTGCCAAATATCTCCTGAAGGAAAATTACCCCTGGTTGAGAACCACCATTCTAAGGGCATGGGATTAGGCTGTTCAGGTGAGTGTAGTCAGGAATCAGGAGTGTGAGTATAAAGGCTACTGATTATAGTATATCTGCCTCTGCCAAGGCTGACTCAGAGGCTTAGAGGGTCAGCTCCTATTGTGAAAGGGGATTGGATGGAGCATTGGCGGGCTCAGATGTGAATAGATGTGTTCAATCAGAGTGGGGAAACCAAAAAAGATACTTGTGTTTGTGTGTGTTTTGTAGCTGCATGAGGTTGAATGAGCATTGGTTTACTCTTTGTGTATACATGTCTGAGAATGTGCCATTCTTGGTGTTGACATAGGTATCCGTGTGAGGGTGTGTATAACTGTATGTCTTCATGTAGGACTATGTAGTACACACTACTCCTCCTCCTATGTTATCAGAATAGATTAGTGTCATATATAGCACACATAATTGGTATTTTCAGAGTGCTACACAGGGTAAGAATTAGCTCTACTAAAGTTGAAATGAAAACAGAATTTGCTTCAGAATGGTTTCTCCTGTTGTGTAGACCTGCCTGCCTCTAGGTATATGTAATGTGTCATGAATGGATAATGCCCTCAATGGTATCCAATGACATCATGCTTTAGCACCGGAATCCAGGGTGGACCAAGCTCAGGGTCCAAGAAGCACAGCCAAGCCCATTCTGAGCTTATCAATGTTTGCCTTCTTAGCCCTTTAACCAACTGGTTGTACGACAAACTGCTTAACCTTTCATTTCTTTAGTTTCGCTTTCTGTGAAACTGGATAATTTATATACTTCTTAGATAACTCTTTTGAGAACAACTTACATTATCATAAAGACTTAAAAAATAGTCTTACATAAATGTTTCGTGAAAGTGAATTGTGCTTCCTCCTTTCGTTGGTATTATGTAAGCTCTTCCCTTAAAAAAAAAATCAACTGATACTTATTTATGTACTCTATTTGTCTCTCTTACTTGGTTAGCAATCTGGGTACATAGGGTTAGGTCTGCATCTTTACTTGGTATAGTGGCCATTGTGGCCACTAGTGACTCCACAGTCATTTGTTTTCATTGATGTGTTTTGACAGTGGTGATTCTGGCCTGCTTAAGTCCCCGATGGGGTCTGTTAATTTTCGGTTTTCCAAGGTCATTGAAATGGGTTCTTGGACAGTTTCAAGGGAGAAGAGCTTGTCATTCTTGTCAACCAAGAAGCAAAAAAGATATATGGAGCAAGGCTCTGGCTCTTAAAACATAGTAAGGGACAAGCCACAGACTTAGAAGACACAGACCCATGGACACTCTCACCAGGTGGTTTTCTTGCTCTTTCAAAATAATATTCTTTTTTTCCTTCCAGCTTTATTGAGGTACTATTGAAAAATAAAATTGTACACATTTAAAGCATACAATATGATGATTTGATACATGTATACTTTGTGAAACAATTATCACAATTAACACATCCATCACTTTACATAATTACCTTCTTTTTTGTAGTGAGAATGTTTAAGATCTATTCTCTTAGCAAAATTCAACTGTACAGTATAGTATTATTAACTGTAGTCACCACGCTTTACATTATATCTCCAGAATTTATTCATCTTATGACTGAAGGCTTACATTCTTTGACCAGCATCTCCCCATCTCTCTTGGCCTCAGCTCCAGCCACTGGTAACCACCATTCTACTTTGTGTTTCTAAGAGTTTGGATTTTTTTTTTTTTCTTCTTTTGGTTCCACATGTAAGTGAGGTCATATAGTATTTGTTTCCTTCTGTGTGGCTTATTTCACTTAGCATAATGTCCTCTAGGTTCATCCATGTTGTTGCAAATGGTAAGATTTCCTTCTTTCTCTTGGCTTAATACTATTTCATTATATATGCCTGTCTGTCTGTCTGTCTGTATGTGTGTGTATGTATGTATGTATGTATGCATGTATGTGTATATATGTATGTATGTATGTATGTATGTATGTATCTATCTATCTATCTATCTATCTATCTATCTATCTATCTATCTATCTATCATTTCATTATCTATCATCACATTTTCTTTGTCCATTCATCTGTCAGTGGACAGTTAGGTTGTTTCCCCATTCCCTATCTTGGCTATTGTGCATAATGCTTCAATGAACATGCAAAGACAGACATCTCTTTAAGATACTGATATTGTTTCTTTTGGATATATACCCAGAAGTGGGATTGCTGGATCATACAGTTCTAATTTTATGTTTTTGAGGAACCTCTGTGCTGTTTTCTATAGTGGCTGTACAAGTTTACGTTTCTACTACAGTACACAAGGGTCCCCTTTTATTCACATCCATATCAACACTTTTTCTTTTTTGTCTTTTTGATGACAGATATTCTAACAGGTGAGGAGTGATATGTCACTGTGGTTTTGATTTGCATTTCCCCGATGATAGTGATGTTGAACACCTTTTCTTGTACTTGTCTTCTTTGGAAAATGTCTACTTAGTTTCTTTTCCTATTTCTGAAGAAGATTCCCCCCACCGCATTGAGTTGCTTAAAGCCTATTTTGTCTGATATAAGTATAGCTATCCCTGCTGTCTTTTGGTTTCCATTTGTGTGGAATATCTTTCCATCCCTTCACTTTGTGAGTTTTTAAAGCTGAAATGAGTCTCTTGTAGGCAGCATATAGTTAGGTCCTGTTTTTTAATCCATTCAGCCACTCTATGTCTTCTGGTTGGAAAATATAATGCATTTACATTTAAAGTAATTATTGATAGGTAAGGATTTACTAATGCTATCTTATTAAATGATTACTGGCTGTTTTGTAGTTCCTTTGTTCCTTCCTTCATCTCTTGCTGTCTTTCTTTGAGAAATGATGATTTTTCCATAGTGTTATGTTTTGATTTTCTTTATCTTGTGTGTATCTACTGTAGATTTTTGCTTTGGGGTTAACCATGAAGCTGACACAAAATATCTTACAGCTTTAACAGTATACTTTAAGCTGGTAACAACCTAATTTGAATTGCATACAAAAACTTTACCCTTTCACCCCCCTCAATTTATGTTTTGATGTTATAATTTACATTTTTATATTGTATATCCATTATTGCAGCTGTAGTTGTTTGAAATACTGTTGCTCTTTAACATCTATACTAGAAGTGATTAACACACTGCCCTATTATAGTATTAGAGTATTCTGAATTTGATTATATACTTACCTTTATTTTATATTTTTATGTTACTTTAGTATTTCTTGTGAGGAAGGCCTAGTGGTGATGAACTCCAGCTTTTGTTTGCCTGGGAAAGTACCTCTCCTTCGTTGCTGAAGAACAGCTTTTTGGGCCAAGTAGTTTTCTTTGGCAGTTTTTTTTTTCTTTCAGAACTTTGAATACATCATCCCATTCTTTCCTGACCTGCAAAGTTTCTGTTGAGAAGTGTGCTGATAGACTGATAAGGGTTCCCTTGTATGTGAGGAATTTCTTTTTTCTCTTCCTGCTTTAAAAATTCTTTTTCTGATTTCAGACAGTTTTATTGTAATGTGTCTTAGAGAAGATCTCTTTAGGCTGAAACTTTTGGGGTACCTACAAGCTTCATGAATTTGGAATTCCAATCTCTCCCTAGATTTGGGAAGTTTTCAGCCATTTTTTTCATTAAATAAGCTTTCTTTCCCCTTCTCTCTCTCTTCTCCTTACACAATAATGTGTAAATTGTTTTTCTATAATTCATATAAATTTTCTTTACTTTCATTCTTTTTTCTTTGTTCTCCTCTGACTGAATAATTTCAAATGACTTCTCTAAGAGATCACCAATTATTCTGCTTGATCAACCTGTTTTTGATAGTTTCTATTGCAGTTTCCATTTCATTCAGTCTTGAATATTTTTTCTCCAGTGGTGTGCTGGAACTTCTCCACTGGACTCCTGGACTTCCACAAAGGCACTGTCATCCTCAGATGATTGTCAAAATTGGTATTCTTTGAGAGGAAGATGGTAGAAAACTCCTGTTCCACCATATTACTGATGTCGAGGTTAATATATTCTTTAAATCAACATTCAACCTGCCCACAGAGGACACGCTAAACAGTGCATGGGTTAAGACAGAGGAGGAAGACTCTGCTGGAAGGTCAGCCTCTCCTCTGTGGTCCAGAGAATTTCATCTGTGACCTGACTCTTCACATACCCAGCTCGGCACAAGCAAAGCCCTACAATTAACAGAATCCTCCCTCTTTGGAAAGCAGCTGAGTGACCATCTATTGTTAATGAACTTGTCCTTTAGGGTGCTCTTTACCCTTCCTTCCCCACCCCTCAAAGCCAAATGGTGTTTCCAAATACACTTTACATAAAACTCTCCCCAGGGATACAAACTTCTCCATCTTATTAGCTTTCTAGCAATGTTTTGGGGCTCCTTAGAGGTGAATAACATCTGGGCAGTTGCCCAAATGAATTACCCTTTGATCTGGCTCTGCAATCTAGGGCCATAAGGGAAAGATACATGGTGCCACAGAGCAAAAGCATAGCAGAGGTGTGGAATGGGAGAAGTTGCGTTATTGAGTACATTCTCCAAAAGGAAGAACTTTTAACCATTTAAAAAATATATCAGAGGACAACAGTGAATAGAATACAAGTATTTGGTTTTATTTTCTCCTGAAATCCCACTAAAACTATAGTAAAGGGATTTTATAAAGGCATATGGAGAGGAAGGAGAGAATACAATAGCAACAGAAACTTGGACGCTGGAAAGCTATTAGAGAGTGGGAAACGACTTGGCGGACATAAGAGAAAAGTGTCTTGAATGATTGGCACAAGATATTTCTGGAAGTAGGAGTAAAGAAAGGGCCCCCAAATAAAGAATTTTGGTTAAAGTCTGTTTAAGAAGTGAAGGATCCTTAGATCCCACCCTAACTCAGTATAGCTGCCTGCTGCCCCTTCCTCACCTGGCAAAGGGGGCTTTGTTCCCTGGAGGAGGTAAAAAGGTGGATCTCAGGACTGGGAGACATCAGGAAGAGCTGAGAATAAAGGTATTATACTGTAAGCAGTCAACATGTATATACTGGATGCTGAGACCTGTAACTTCTCTACATCCCCTTGGTGCCCGTAATGTAGACAGCTAGACCTTTACCCTCCAAAAAGGAGACTGACTAATCTGACTTGGCCCAGAGGGAAGATCCAAAGGCCCTGATGTCAGAGATTCTTCATTTTAGTGGCTCACTGACCACTTGCAGCTAATAATCTCACTACATGTTCTGAATTTACAATTAGCTTTTATTCCACTCCCAACCCCACCTGCAACTCTTCTGCATCAAAAAATTTCCAACCTCACAAAAGTGGAGAGACAGATATAACAAACCTCCATAAGACCTATTATCCAGCTTCAATAATTATCAATATTTTGCTAATCTTTTAAATCTATATATCCACTTTTTGGGGGTTTGTTTTGCTTGAATATTTGAAGCAAATACCAGACACTATATCATTTCACTGGAGAGAGGAAAGAGAGAGACAGAGAGAGAGAGGGAATATCTTTAATAGGAAAAGAATTTTAAAAAGACATAACCACAATACCATTATCATACCCTACCAAATTAACAATTCCTTCATATCATTATAATACTCAGTCTGTATTCAGATTTCCCAGATTGTCTCAAAAACATTTTTACTGTTGGTTATAATCAGGACTCAAACAAGGTTAACACATTGTATTTAGTCGATATGTCCCTTAAATCTCATACTCTATTATAGTTACCCCTTCCTCTTCTCCTCATTTTTCATTGCCATTTTTTTTTGTTGTTGTTGTTGACAGCATCAAGTCATTTGTTTTGTAGAATTTTTCATATTATGAACTCGTTGGATTGCATCCTTGGTGTGTCTGTTTAACATATAGTATTTCTCTAAGTTATGTGCATTCTATGAACTGAAAGATACAGAGCAGGATTCCTAACCTTTTTATGTGTCATGGACCCTTTTAGCAACTCCTTCTCAGGGTAATATTTTTAAATATTTTTAAATAAAATGCATATAGTTACAAAGAAAACTGTATTGGACCATAATTCTCAAAATATTTTTTAAAATTTGTGATAAAATAATGTATCTTCTTTATTAACATTACATAGTTAAGACCTACTAGCAAGTTCTAATAATTCTCATAACTGTGAAATAGGTTTAAGCAAAAACAATATTTTGAGGTATCCACAATTGTAATGGGATATGAAAGAATCCACAATGTCATTGTCAACAAAACTTCAGGAACTGCTTTTTTTTGTAGTTTTTTGTTTATTTGTTTGCATTTGCCTACATTCATACTCGAAGACAACACTAAGTTTCAGTTAAAGGTTAGTGAAAATAAAAATGATAATTATGTTCTTATTCAAGTTCACAGAGTTCCTAAATAATATCCATAGATCATTGGTTAAGAACTGCTAGATTACAGGCTTGCTTAGATTCAGATTCAAATTTCTGGTGGTAAGAATTTGAGTTGCTCTGTGCTTCTTTTTGCATGTAATGAAAAAAGAGGCATGAAATGTCTGGCTGTCCCAGTTCAGTGATGTTAGAACAAATAAGTGGGATCAAAAAGAAATAGCCAGATCCAACCTTTCTCCGAGTGGTTTTACTACAAATGATCACTGATAGATGGGCTCCTACTCTTCAAATATGAGAAAGTAAGAAGAAAGAAGATTGTAAAGTACATGATGTAATTTTTTAAAATTTATGAGTTCATTAAAAAATTTTATTGGATACTTCGGTACCAAGTCTGAAAAATGGTAAACAAAGAGGGAAAGAATTTACTTTGCTTTTTCTATATGAACTGTTTTCCAGGCCAACCAAATAATTATAGATGGAAAGTTCTTTACTGAAGAATTCGAGCTAATAAACTGCAAAAAGAATGACAAAATTAGAAAAGTGATTTTTTTCAGTGCTTACTTGAACAATGGAAGCCCCTTTAAGTGGTACCTTCTCGACTTTCTAGGACAACAAAATACTCCAGGCTCAACTTGGTACATTTCTGTCTCTGACATGGAGATAGTGATTTCCTTTAAAGAGTTTTGGTTCCTTCGAGAGAGAAATGGCGTTTATAGATCACCTCCTGGCTATCACTTTTATTGAATCCAGCAACACCACAGCATATCAGGGATTGACGGAATGAGCAGAGCTACACAAGAAATGACCAGTTCATCCTGATATTTTCAATTCAGCTTTCAGATTACAAAATGTTTACTAACTTCTTTGATTTTATATTTCTTTTCTCTTACACTGAAAAAGCTTGGTTCTGAATGATGCTATAATTTCTTATTCTAATTTATACCGTCAGCTGATGGTCGTTGGTGCCACACAACTCAGTTGTGATACAGCATGGCTGTGAAAAGCTCATTAGTATTACAGATCAGTGATGAGGTGGCGTGGCTATGCCTCCAGTGTTTCAGTTCCAACTGGGGTAAACACACCCTTGAAAGACAGGGAAAATATGTTTCTTATGCCACAGCAAGCTGACTTATATAGACAGAGTCCCCGCCCCTGGTCCCTGATTGGTCCATCCTCATGCAACCGAAGATTCCAAATCCTCACAGTTTGATTGGTCCAAAAGTACTGTCCTGATTGGTGAGAATAGAGCTGCTCTGATTGGTTGGTGAAGATGTGGGTCTAGCTGAGCAGCTCTGATTAGACCCAGAAAGTCTCAGTTTCATTGGTTGAAGGATTCCAGGAACTCTTCTGTAAAAGGTGGTTCAGATGGCAGGAACACAGTGCAGGAAGGCAGTTCAATGCAGGTGGCAGACTCTTGTACAGGCTTTTCTCTGGAATGTGGTTTGTGTGAGAGGCCTCTGTATAGAAATGGCTGTGGTTTTTGTTGGTGTTTTTAATTTGAGCCGAGTTAGCCACCAAGATCCCTTCTTAGTAGGTATCTTTTTTCTCAGGGTCCACAATACACATTACAGAGTAACAAAAATACTACCAAATAATATTTTTAAGTACACATTTTTAAGAATGTTTTCAAAACATATCTGAATTACTTAGTAACAATAAGGCTATTAAATCCAAGATTTTTCTGTTGTTGTTGGTTCTTCTTTTTCCCTTAGAGTATATCCTGTTAGTCAAAAAACTGTTTTTTAAAGTCACTTAAAATAACTTTTGTATGGTTATGCTACCCACTTGACATATGGTTAAGTTCATTTGTTTCAGTACGTTTTCAGTTTTAGGAACTGTTTTTTAGAAATAGATTTAACTTTTCAATTGTGTTAAATGTTCACATGGTTCCAAAGTCAAAACTATAAAACAAGGTGTATTTAAAGAAGTCTAGTTGCCCTGTCTTTTCCCTCTACTCTGTTCCTCCTTACAAGTAACCATTTGTCCTAGTTTGGGTTTACCTTGTGTTGTTTCTTTTAGAATATATAAGCAAATGCTTAAAAATATTCACCTCTTCTTCATACTCTAAAGGTGGCATATGGTAAACATTGTTCTAACCTAGCTTTTTCTCACTTAACAGTATTTCATGGCCTTCATCCCCATAGTGTTATATAGCGATTCTCCTCACTTCTTTAGTACAACTGCATAGTTCTCTGTGGTGTGGGTATACCATGGTTTATTCAATGAGTTCTTTACTAATGGACATCTATGCCCCTGACCATAATCTTGAGAAAAATCCATAACAAGGAGAACAAAACAAAAACTATAAACAGAAAAAGAGCCTGAAGAATAAAAGTTATGTAGTGAAAACAAAATAAAGGAGATAAAAGGTTTGTAACCAAGAAAAAGAGAATGGGGTACTCCAACTAAGAGTGCAAACAATAAGAAAGAGCACTTGGAAAAATCAGAGTATGATATAAGAAATTAAAAAATGATTTAAGAAATAACAGAAGATAAAGTTGAAGAAACCTCCTAGAAACTAGAGTTAAAAAAGACAAAAAAGATGGAAAACAGGAGAGAAGTTATTTGAAATATCATAGGGAGCAGTCCTGGAAGTTCAATATTTGAATAATAAGATTTCCAAAAAGACAGAATAGGGAAAATGGAGAAGAAATAATCAACAAAATTATTCAAGATTATTTCCTAGAACGAAAGAGCTTAAGTTTCAATACTGAAAGAACTCATCCAATACACAGTGGAATGGATGAATGGGCCCACATCAAAGCACATCATTGTGTAATTTTGAAACACTGGAAAAAAAAATAGAATAATTTTCAGGCTTCCAGAAATTAAAAAAGAGAGAGAGAGGTCACATAAAATTGGTAATTGGATGTTTTCAGAGTTCTCAACAGCAATGCTGAAAGCTGGTGGTCACTGGAGTAATAGCTTCCAAATCCTGAAGGAAAATTATTTCCAACCTAGAATTTTATACCCAGCCAAACTATATGGAGGGTTAAGGTTTTCAGGCAAGAACGACCTAAAAAAAAATTTACCTGATGGATAAAACTGGGAGGAAAAAATCCCCTAAAAGTAGCAGTGTTATTTAGAGACACGATCATAACCATCAATAGATCAGCTAACAGAGATGGAAATTACCTCTGGAGAAGAAGTCCGGTTGGAGGGGGGACTGCTTCTTTAACTGTGAGAAAGTATAATTTTGATAAAAATATTAAAATAACAGAAAGAGAATAAATAGTTTTAAAAACAAAGACGACTATTTTGAGAACTGTTTTGAGTTGATGCGACTGTTTGGAGGACTATGATGAAAGGTACAAAGGAAGAAGTATGACAAAAATATTCTGATATGCTTACGTATGAACTTGACTTGGCCTTTTGCAGTTGGCCAAAAAGAAGAGGCATGCTAGGAGAAGTGGTGGCATGGGCCTTTCCTAGATATAGCAGTGGGCGATATTGGGAAAAACATTGGAGAAAGGGTATATAAAGTCTCCTAAAAGTACAAGGACCAATGATGTGTGGGATATAGCAAGTAGCTCCAACTATTTGGAGATGAGCAGTTGCCCAAAATTTTTGTTTATTTTGTAATCGCATGAGGAGCTTTAAAAAATCCTGATGTCCATGTTATACCGGATAGCAATTAAACCAGACCATTTGAGAATAGGAACCAGACGTCAGTATTTTTAAAAGACCCTCAGGTGATTCCAATGAGCAGGCAAGTTTGGGAACTACTGGAGTCTAGTGTTTGTGAGAAAAGGCTAAGACTGGAAGGACAGGGTAAAATTGTCAAGAGTCTCAAATGCTCAGCTACCTAATCTGGTCTCCAGTAGGCAATAGGATGCCATTGAAAGCTTTCAAACTGAAAGTCCTGCACGGCGATATTGGTGAAAATTAATGCACGGAAGAAAGGGGAGGCGGTGAGACGCCAGAAACAAGGAAACCACTAGCTAGACTGATACTCTAGTTCTTGACTCAGAGTAAGCAGTGCAGAGCAGTATACAGGTTATGTGAATTGAGTGTGTTCACTGTCATCAAATCTCTGCTTCGTTGGAAACTGTTCCTCTCGCTAAAGCTCTGTGGTGTCCTCCTCCTGGCCACAGGGCCTGCCAGGCGCGGTGGTGCCCCAGAAGGAAGCGAGAACCACCAGGAGGCAGTGACGCCCATTGCCTTTCCCCCAGAGAGGGAGGCGGGCTTTGCTCCAGAGAACTTGAGGACCAAACAGAAGTGGCAGGTGAGACGGTGTGCATCTCGTAGCACCGACGACCGACAGAGAAATGGCACCCTGAGGTAGGTCTGACTGCCCCCCAACTCAGTTATCACACTGCCCTTCAAGGAGGTTCCTTGCTGGTTCCTGCCTGTGGTGAGAAGTTTACTCGACCTTAGGCGCCGTGAACACGGCCGTGAGCGTCAAGAAAGTGGGGGCCTCGCTGGCCTCATCACACTTGAATCCCCAGCGACCTAAGAATGGAAGATCAAGCTCACTGTAAGTAGCCTGTATCCCACCAATGACTGAGACAAACAGGAAGTGGGAGCGAATGGGCCGGTGTTCGGTGACCCGCGGGCTGTCGCCCAGGTTTCTGTGTATGAGAAGGACTTGGGAAGGCGAAGAGGCGAGTCAAGGCCTTGAGCTGACCAAGTTCTCAAATTTCCACCGCAATCGCGGCGACCCCGCCGACGAAAGCAGAATTCACTAATGACGGGAATGAGTCGGCAGGGAGGGGGGGGAGGGGGAGGGGAGTGAGGTGATGCAGAGGTGCGAATTAGTAGTGGTGGTGGTGGTGGTGGTGGTGGTGGTGGTGGTGAGGGTATTGTGTGTGTGTGCGCGCGCGCTGCTATACCTGATCCCAAATCAGTAACGGGCTCGAAGCACCTGTTTTTCAAAGGCGTCCGAGAGGCACCCCATTGGAGCACTCACACGCTTAAGGGAAGACGTCGAAACGCCTCTTCTGAACACAGTGACAAACACCCCCGCCCCCCCAGCGGCGACGTGCACGTGACAACCTTCGGTCTCTCGCAGCTACGTGGAAACTTGGAATAGGTCTGCGGCGGCACAGAGCCGCGCGCCGGGGTCCCCGCCCCCCCGCGCCCCCCCGCGCCCCCGCCCTGCTCATCACTGCCCGGGCGGCGCCGCCGGGAGCGGGGGGGTCCCGCGTGGCCGCTGCACCGCGCCGCCCCTGCCCAGGGCCTCGCCTTTCGGGCTTCCGCACCGCCCGCCGCGTCCTGTCCCCGGGGAGCGGCTCCTGAGGCGGCGGCGGCGGCGGCGGCGGCGGCGGCGGGCCCGGCGCGGGCCCTCCGGCCCGGCCATGTGGGACCCGCGGGCAACTAGGTGCGTAAGCGGCGCGGGAAGCGCGGGGGGCGCCTCCGGCCTTCCGGGCCCCCGCATCTCTTCCCAGCGGGGCGTGGCCGCGCGCGGGGGCTGGCGACCCCCGCGGCGGCGGCCGAGCGGGCCATCCCTGCGGGCCCCGCGCTCACCCAGGTGCAGACCCGAGCCTGTCGCGCGGGGTCGGGCACAGGGCGGCTCCGGCCTTTCCCGGGCTGGGGGGACGGGGGCTCGCGCAGCGACAGGGTTGCGGCGGCGCGCGGCCTGCCTCTTCCCCACCCGGGCACCGAACCTGCGGCTCCCGGGCGGACCTCCCACCTCCTCGGGGCGACCCCGGGGCGGCCAGCACGTTCTGATGAGATGAGCGGCGGACGCGCCCCCGGGCACGCTCTGGGGCTGGCAGGCGCCCGGGCGCGAGGCGGGATTTGCGGGGAACTTGGGGAGTCTGGCGGTTTCTCGGCAGCGGGAGGTTCGGGAATCTAGCCCCGGGCAGGCCTCTTCCTCAGCCCCTCGGATCGTGAGCGAGGCTTGCCCGAAAGGGGCTTCACGGTCCACGGTCCTCGGCCAAACGAGTCTAGGGGCGGGGGAGCAGTAGGGGCCCAAGGCCAGGAAGTGGAATCCCCAGAAGCTCAGTCCTCTGCTTCCGATCAAACGTGGGCTCAGAGCCCGGAGCCTGGGAGGCGCGCCCACGGGGAACCCTGAGCATGTTTGCAACCTCCCTGAAATAGCACTTATTTTTTCCGCGTGCGATTCGAATCAACTCCTTTCCCAGCTGGAGGTCGTTTCTGGGAGGCTGCAAGCTTTGGTGCTTCCTAGAGAAAATTTTTAGGGAGGTGTGCGATGTGGAAAAAAGAAAAAAAATTAAACAGAAAAAGGGGGTTCGGAGGTCTCTAGTCCCCAGCCCGTTTGCCGTAGGCCCAATCAGTCCTTAGCCAGAAGATCAGGGAGCAAAGGGTCTTTCGCTCCCAGCACCCAGGTTCTCCCCCGTTGCCTCTTGTGCTGAGCCTCCCTTCCTGAGGCAAGGCAGTTACATGGATGGTTTGGTCTTCTGTTGAACACTCTGTTTTGTACCTTATAGGAAGTACTACCTTGCAGGACAGTCAGAAGTTTGTTTCAACTTTTCCAGTCAGCTCTGTTTTGTAGAATTGCAGAATGCATGCTTGAGTTCTCAGTACCCTTTGCTGGCCCTTGTGTCCTCCACGGGGGATGAAGGCGGGGTGTGTGTGGCATTCATCCCGAGAGTCAGATCCCACTTCCTCAGGCATATGGGTTTCTCAGTCTTCTTTTGATCAAAAACCCACAAGAGACCATACCCACCGACATGCATATATAAGTATCAAACTGCAACAAGAGCTTTACAGTATATTTATAGTCTCCACAGGGCGGGGCACAATGATATTTTCTATCCTATTTTCTGTTCTTTTTTTTTTTTTTAAGAGCTAATCATCATCTGTTAACTTGATTTCATGATTGGCTAACCAGTTTAGGTGGCAACTGCAGATTCTCTTTGGGGCACCCCCGGAGAGGCTTAGGAGAACATCAGTATTTCCCTGGGAGGTAACTTTGGAAGGGAGGAGTTGGTGTTGGATGAAGGAAGCTGATATTTATACTTGAATAAGGAAATACATACCTGAGTAATGAGGGTACCATAGGATATGGTTGTATGGTCACACCAGTAGTGTCTGCAAAGGCAGATTACAAGGATGCTTCTGGTTACTCTGATTCTGTCTGCCCACACCCAATTGGCTGCCTGCCATGAGCCCAGTGGGGCCTTGTGTGAGTACTGGAGAGGTAGGGGAATAATGGCTCCTTGCTATTATGTTTTTTTTGAAGAAGAATAAGAAGGAAGGAGAGTGCTACAAGACTGCCACAAATTGGATTCATAAATTTGAAAGAAGAGTCTTTAGGTCTCCTCTCAGAATTTCACACCTGCAGTGTCAGGAGTAGGGGCCATGAACATTTTATAGATGAAGAAACGGAATCCCATCACTTGTTTGTCTTTAGTAGTAGATCTGGGATTAAATACCCATTCTCTTGACTTTCAAGCTCCTGGCTCTCAGGGATCAAATAGAGACTTTGCATTTGTGGGATTCTTAAGCTTTTCTTTGCTGATTAGTTCTGCTTTCCTGTGGCGGCTACCAAAGACCCATTGCTATAGTATATGCTCTCTTATTATTTTAACTTTGCTTCTTGGGATGAAGGTTCTTTTAGCAGCCAAAGTAGAGCCTGCAGGCCCCATGTTTGAATGGGGAAGGTAAAGTAATACTGAAGATGTATTTAGGAACCGAAGTGGAGGTTGGGTGTGTGCGTCTGTGGCCATTGTGGAAAATGTGGCATTGTTTTAATTGACCTTGAGGAATAAGCTCTCCTCTGCCTTTTCAGATGGAGAAGTGGAGCTAACAGGTCAGTGCTTTGCCTCTGGTTTTCTAGTCGGTGACACCACTGGCTCATGGCTTTGAAGCAAGTTTCCATAGAGGTTCTTAAGGCCAAAAATTCTTTGCTATAAGAAATCTTTACAAGAATTTGGCGGAAATGGATAGTCTTCTTAGCAAGGATCACACTTTTAAGTTACAGCAGAGATTGATGGTGGGGACAGTGGCAATGGCAGGAAGAACATTCAGGTTTAAAATTTAAAAAAATATTGAACTAGATAAACACATCTCAAACCCCGAAATGCCACAGTGCCTAAGCCAAGAGCAGTGTTCTTCCTTTGGTCAGTGAGGTTGTCCATTTTGCTGACTAGACATTTTTTCTTGGTCTAAAATTTCTTAAGTAAGCATTGCCTTGTTTCCTTGTTTTTGTGGAAAATCTGGAAGTGTAAATGAGCCTTACATATGATACCCTGACCCAGTTTACCCGAATCGACTCCATCTTTTGCTTGGGTATTGAACCTCAGCATCAGTGCCTGCCTACACTCATCATGGCAGGTTTATCTGAGCTCCAGTGAGCCTGGTGAGCCTGTGGGATTCCTGTGTGTCTGTTAGACCCAAGCCAAGTCTGGTTTTAACTATGCCTGTTTGAAATTCCAGTGACATTTAGATTGAAATGTTTTTATTTTTTTAAGTACTGGGTCCTCCTGTCCATGGGGGCATTACTTGGAAAGGAGGCTGGAATCCTATCCCTAGAAAACGATGATGACATTTTGGAGGTTTAGGGGTGGAAAAATTACTTCTTTTCCCCTACTAGGTTCTTTGGCCATTCCAGTAGTCATAAGACAGATTAAGAGGAGAAAAACACATTTAATTTCATGCTTATGGGAGCCCCATAAAAATATGAAAGTCAAAGAAGTGTCCAAAGCAAGAAGCTTTTATATCTTTTAGACAAAGAAATAACAAATTGGTGAAAATTGTCAAGACAAAGGGTTTTGAATTTGAGGTAGACAATTGGTGAAGAAGTAACAAGGTTCATTTATACAGCCTTCTCGGCCCTAAATTCCTTGTCTCTGGTGATAGAGATGCCTTCTACTGTCCTGGTACTGAGAGGGTACCTTTCACATGAGAGATTTATCTCCTTTCAGGGAGGTGAAGAAGGGTCAGAGCATCCTTTTTGCATCAGCTTTTACTCAAATACCTTTAATTCAAAATAATCATAATGCTGAAGTGACATAATTTGGGGTGGCATAGTCTGCTTCCCGTCAGTGGAAACCAGGCCATTTTGGAAGAAACTGCACAACACAGAGGATATAGAGACTCACAGTGCTCTACCGGGCGATTTGATTCACTGTGACAAGAATACTTGGATCATAGCCTTGAACTGGGATGAGCTTCATGGCCTCCGGGGCAATCTCCTTTGGTCACTCTGGGGCCAGCTCACCCTATGCCTGTCAGGGTTGACTCTACCTGGAGACTCAAAAAGTGGTGACTTCCAGGGCTCACTGAAGTCTGAACTCATTGGCAAGGTACTGAGGGTGACCACACACTGTCCTTCTAAGCCTTTTTCTCTAATATGCCCTTTCCTCTCCCCTCAATGTCTTACCTCTTCTTACCTCTTTTTGCTTTTTGTTTTTCAAGGCAGTTCTACTCCCCACTTATCTGAGGGCCCTGTATTGGCCTCTGGAGGATGTAAACGTGTAAAACATGGACACTGCCAACAATAGTAGAACAGAGTTAATGCCAGGGAGAGGTATGCGAAAGGATCAGTGGAGATGCAGACAAGCACTCTAAGAGAGTTCCCTGGTAATAATAATAGTTGATCCTGTGCCAGGCTCTGTGGTAAGTATGTTTCACATATTATCTTATTTAATTCTCACAGAAATATGAGCAACCCCTATTTTATAGGTCTCCCTGCACCAGAATGTCAGCTTCATGAGGGCCGCCGTATTTTGTTCAGTCTAGCTCATTCACATACCCCAAACATGCATGAGAGTGCCTGGCATTCAGTTGGCACTCATTTAATATTTGTTGACTGGCTGAGGAAATGGGGAGTCCAGTCATGTAGGCGATACTGCCCTGTCTTTCATTAAGGAAACCGAGGCCTAGGGTTAAGTGAATTGGCTACCTGACTCCACGCCTGGGAGAGCTAAAGTGAGACTTGATCCCAGGCTTCTGGACTTTCTCTACTATCAGAGGGACACATTTATATCCTCCTGTCCTCCTCCTGGCACTAGCCCCTGTTACATTGCTGTGCAGAGGCATGTGAGGGGGTGGAGCCAGATGAATTTGGGGTCCCGTGGCTACAACATTGTGGGCATATAATGTTAGAGAATGTTGGAAAGGTAAGTTGAAGTGTGTGTGTAGGACTTAGAATGGGAATCTGAGCTTTTGGGGCTTTATTCTAAATGGGGTTAGGAGCCATGGAAA